>NW_024424008.1:5107904-5217927 GCF_017311325.1 Ursus maritimus
TAGTGAAGAGAAGGGCCATATGCACCCCAATGTTCATAGCAGCATTGTCCACAATAGCTAAATCGTGGAAGGAGCCGAGATGCCCTTCAACAGATGACTGGATTAAGAAGTTGTGGTCCATATATACAATGGAATATTACTCAGCTATCAGAAAGAACGAATTCTCAACATTTGCTGCAACATGGATGGCACTGGAGGAGATAATGCTAACTGAAATAAGTCAAGCAGAGAAAGACAAATATCATATGATTTCTCTCATCTATGGAACATAAAAACTAGGATGATTGGTAGGGGAAGAAAAGGATAAAGAAAGGGGGGGATAAGGGGCACATGGGTGGCTCAGTCGTTAAGCGTCTGCCTTCGGCTCAGAGCATGATCCTGGCGTTCTGGGATCGAGCCCCACATCAGGCTCCTCTGCTGAGAGCCTGCTTCTTCCTTTCCCACTCCCCCTGCTTGTGTTCCCTCTCTCGCTGGCTGGCTGTCAAATAAATAAATAAAATCTTTAAAAAAAAAAAAGAAAGGGGGGTAATCAGAAGGGGGAATGAAACATGAGAGACTATGGACTATGAGAAACAAACTGAGGGCTTCAGAGGGGAGGGGGTGGGGGAATCGGATAGGCTGGTGATGAGTAGTAAGGAGGGCACGTATTGCATGGTGCACTGGGTGTTATACGCAACTAATGAATCATCGAACTTTACATCGGAAACCGGGGATGTACCGTATGGTGACTAACATAATATAAAAAATCATTAAAGAAAAAAAAAAGAACTTCAGAAACAAAGAAGAAAAAAAATAAGGTATCTGAAGTACTTTAAGAAATAATGGCCAAAGTTTATATAGATTTGTTGAAAAAAATAAGCCCAAAGATCAAAAAGTTCATTGAACTCCAAGCAGGATAAACACACAGAAAAACACAGTTAAGTATATCATATTGATACAGCCAAAGTTAAGCAAAATATTTGGAACAGCCGGTGGGGGCTTGGGGGAAAAGACACATTTCATTCAGGGGAACAACAATAATTAATGTGGGCTTCTTATAAAGCATAATGCAAATAAAAAGAAAATGGAACAATTTCTTCAAAGTGCTTAAAGAAAATAAAAACAAAACTACAAACTGATAATTTTAAATCCAGCAGAAATATCTTAAAATATAAAGGAAAAATTAGGATATTTCGGATAAACAAAAACTGTAAGATTTGTCATCAGCAGACTTGGAACATAAGAAATGTTGAAGGAAAATGATGGCAGAAGGAAATGCAGATCTACAGAGGAATGAAAAGTGCCCCAATGGTAAACACAGGTAACTAGAAAAGAACTTTTTGCCCCATTATATAGTTTTTAGAAGAGAATTGGCAATCATACATTATCGATGGGGGTGTTCAGTGGTACAACCACTTTGGAAAAATTTTAGGCAACTTCTTATAAAACCAACTAAATACCTACCTTATGACCCCTCAATGTCACTCCTAGGTATTCACCCATCAGAAATGAAAATAAATGTCCACGAAAATATTTATACACAAATATTCATAGCAGCTCTAATTACAATAGCTAAAGTCACTGGAAAAGAGTGGTGTGAGGACAGCGGGGTGGACTGGCAGAGGGTGTCAGAGCGCAGACAGAATGAGGAGGCTGGTTTGGCATAGAGGTTTAAAAACCCAGGCAAGTGAAGAGAGTGTCCTTACAGAAAGGCAGCCCACTGTGGATTTTCAGAACCCAAGCCAGGTATGTCAGAGGTCCCCAAGGCCACCCCCAGGTTCATTGATTAATTAGCAGGACTCCACACAATCATACTCATGACTAGGATTTATTATAGCAGAATGATACAAACCAAAATCAGCAAAGGGAAAGGCACCTGGGGCCAAGTCCAAAAGAAACTAGGCACAAGCTTCTGACAGTTCTCTCTCCCAATGGAATCATAGAGAACATGCTTAATTCCTCCAGCAACAAATTGTGACAACATGTATGAAATGTCTACTGGGGAAGCTTATAAGAGACTCAGCGCCCAAAGTTTTTGTTGAAAGCTGGTCACATAGGCACTCTATGCCTAGCCAGAATTCCAGATAAGCACAAGGAAAGCAGTTGTTCAGTATAAACCAGGTTATTTATACAAACGGTTTGGACATAGTGAGCCACCCTTATCAGTACTGAATGGTGAAACCCTCCTGAAATCCAACTTACCAGACACTAGCCATGGGCCAACCTTGCAAGCAGGCTCTCCTAAGGGTAGCGGTCTTAGGCCTGCTATGTTAACTCTTCTCTGCTCACCAGGTGACAAGGGTATCTCCCTGAAGGGGCAGCTCAAAGCAGGTTTTTGAAGCCAAAGGAGGATGAGGATGGTGTCGCCACAGGAGGCAATGGTGGCAGTAGCCTGGTACCAGGAGTCAGAGGCAAAACTGGGTAGAAGTGCATCCATGCAGGACGACCTCCTACAGGTGTTGTTCGGAGTTCAATTGAGATGAGGTGGGCATCTGCAAAGGAGAGAGAGGGGTACAGCAATAAGGGATTGGTTACAAACTAGTAGACTGATAAAAAAAATAATAAGTCACAATATTAGGGATAATAGAAGCCTGGATTTTCTTTCTTTTTTTTTTTTAAGATTTTATTTATTTATTTGAGAGAGAGCAAGAGAGAGCACAAGCAGGGTGAAGGGCAGAGGGAGAAGCAGACTCCCCGCTGAGCAGGGAGCCCAATGTGGGACTTGATTCCAGGACTCCAGGATCATGACCTGAGCCAAAGGCATATGCTTAACCGCCTGAGTCACCCAGGCACCCAAAGCCTGGATTTTCTTACCACCAGGAGAGTTACAAACATGGAAAGGAAGAAAAGTGGAATGAAATCCATAATGTTGGATTGAAATCAGAGGTCAGTGTGAAATCATGGTTTTCAATACAAAGACAGATTATAGATGGATAGATCAACAGATGATGGATCGATGTAGGAATGAATATAAATGTAAATGTGTGTGACCACTAAAAAGGTCTGGTGGCAAGAGTGCCTGAATGGCTCAGACAGTAGAGCATATGATTTTTGATCTTGGGGTTGTGAGTTTGAGACCCATGCTGCGCATAGAGTTTACTTTAAAAAAAGAAAAAAAAAGAAAAGAGCCTGGGTGCAATGACACCCCAAAAACAATGAATTTACTTAGTGTCAAGATCCAGGTTCTGAATAATATTCTTGGAGAAATGGCTGATTACAAGATTGGGGTATGGAAAAATACAAGATGAGACTGGAATGTCTTGTGCAAGAAGCAAGGAAGTGCTCAAAGAATGACAGGGACATATCAAAAGGATTCAAGAGCAAGCCTGAAGAGGCGTCAATGATGAAATTGTGCATAATGTGAGTTGCAAAATAAATAATGATATTAACAAACTATCGCTCATTGGATATAATATGAAATTATGAATTTATAGCAATAAAAAATCAGTGAATAAATTAAAATTTCGATGAAAATAGAATACATAGTTTCAAGATGTAATAAAATATGATTAACTACAAAAGGAAAAAGTAACTTTACCTATCATAGTAACAGCTGCTGGTAACAATTCTGAAAGAAATAAATACACAAATCACAATTATAGTTGAAGATTTCACCACTCACCTCTCAGGAATTAACAAAACAAGTAGATCCTGATTGTGACGTTGGTTGTGTAAACCTGTATCTTTGCTAAAATTCATAGAACAACACTGCAAAAACTCAATTATACTGTAGGATAATTTTTTTAAAAAATTTTAAGTAGGGTCCATGCCCAATGTGGGGCTCAAACTTGCAACCCTGAGATCAAGAGTTGCATGCTCTAAAAAAAAAAAAAAAAATAGAGTCATGCGCTTTACCGACTGAGCCAGCCAGGAGCCCCACTATAGGAAAAAATTTTTAATAAAATTAAAATAATATATACACATATATATTAGAAAGTGTGGCCTAATTCTAAACCTTAAGGAACTAGATAGAAAAGAACAGCAAACTGAACCCACAGCTAGCAGTAGGAAGAGAATAAAGAAGTGGGAACAGAAACAATAGATAACAGAAAAACAATATAAAGAAAATCTACAAAAACAAAAGCTGGTTCTTTAAAAAGATCAACAAAATTGGCCAGCTTTACTTAGGTCGACTAAAGTATAAAGTGAGGAAAAGTCAAATTACTAAAATCAGGAAAGAAAGTAGAACATTACTACAGATTTTACAGAAATGAAAAGGTTTATAAAAGGATATTATGAACAATTCTCTTCAGGGAGCAGAACCGGATGGCAGGGGAATGGTGAAATTTTACTATTTGAATTTTGTTCTGTGTGCATGAATAATATATTTAACTAATAGCAACAAACTTCTGAGCACAAGAGCAGATCAAGAAGAAAATACTATATTAAAGCAGAAAATATATGTACTATATTTTTCTAAAGTTCTTGCAGTAAGCCTGTGTTACTTTCATGATTGGAATACAAACGATTTTTAAATGTTTGTAATGTCAGTATGCATACAGTTTTGGCTGTGTTTCTTTAACTTCCTATCATAGCAAGTCTTACCTCTTCTTTGACTAGAGGAATTTAGTGAAAACAGCATCTTCTTGGCTGTGAGCAGGAGCTGGAAGCCCTAAGCTTTGCATTCCCCGGTGAAGAGACCTCAGTCTGAACTGGGAATGGAAGCAGTTTAGAAACTAAAAGAAGAGTGGTTTCTCAGGGAGCCAAAGAAGGAGGATTTATCCTAAAAATAGACTGGAATGTGGTGACTGTACTCAGGCACTTAGAACTAATTTTTACGTCCCAGTGTTCAGGCAGTTGTCAGACAGGGCAGGCCGGAACCCAGTAGGATCAGCTCCCTGGAAACCAGCTGGCGAAGCTGGAAAGAAGCAGGCCATGAATGTGGGGTAGGCAGGGTCAGCACCTTCAAATACTGGCACAGCAATGAGTTCTGTCCCCAGACCGGGTGGGGAAAGGCCTGGGCTCCGGTCAAGAGCAACCAGCCAGGTCGAACTCTCTGGCCTGACATCACTCTTCTGCCCAAAGAATGCAGGCAGCTCACACTGCCTTTTCATTTGTGCTGGGCAGAGAGAGTGGAGAATGAGTCCAAATGGTTCCAGGCTTCAGAGGCTTGGCCCTCTGGCCCAGTTCTCTCATTGCCATTTGCCTAGGCCAGTTAAAGAATCCAAGTCTCTAAAGAGTCGGGAGTATCTGAACAAATCAGAATAACTTTTTTATTTTCAAAAATTATTTTTTCCATAGGACATGTCATCAACCCTCACCGTATTGTATGGCGTGCTCGTGTGGATTTTGCTTTGTTCTGTTTTCTGTGGCTTCCCCTGTTGGAATGGAAGTTTCACGAGGACGGGGACTTACTCTGCTTCATTCCTTGCTGTGCTCTCAAAGCTAGAAGAGCGGCACAAACAGCGCCTCAGAAGATTTTTGTCGAGATACAAAAAAGTATCACGGCCAAAAGCTTGTCACAAAAAGTTCAAATAATAGTGTTCGAAAGGAAAAATGAAGGGTCCTTGACCACATCTCGATCTAATGCAAGACCCTGAAGAGAACTTTTATAACACTTCTGTGTGTACGACACTAATCCTAGAAAAATCTGTCTTGTTCATGTCTGTACCTCTTAGGCCGACCACAGCGCCTGGCACAGAAGAAGTACTTGATAAGAACTAGTTGAAAATCCACTGAATGAGTTATAAGCAGTCTTAGGGTTGGGGTGGGGTGACAAGAAAGGGTCGGCAGCTCCAGGCTGTTTCCCCAACCAAGTTAGGGTGAGTTCCTTGAGTTAGGTATTCATCTATACATCACAAGCACCGAGGAGAGTGCCTGAACCCTCTCTACCAATTATTTATTAAGCACTCACTCAATGAGCCACCCATATGCCGTGGACAGAAATCTGATTCTGTAGCCTGCAACACTACTTTGGGCTTCCTTGCATAAGACTCTTTGCCCTATTAAACTGGTCCAGTGCCTTCGTACCAGAGCACGTTGGCCTCAGGGCAGAACTCCCATCCCAAGGGGCTCTCTATGTCTCTTGACTGTTGGCACGACAAAATGAGAAGCCCCTCCCGTAGTCAGCAGACACAGACACCCACGCTCAGGCCCAGCCTGTCTGGATGGAACGCTGCCCAGTTAGATCCTCTGAGAGACAGAGATCTGTCAGCATCTCTTTGTGAGGACGTCTCAGGGGATTTGTCTGAGTGCCAGCTTCTCTGTGGAAAATGCAGTCAAAGCCAGAAAAAACCGGCAACTCAGCCACACTGAAAATACAATATTGAAGCATTATGCTGGAATGTGGCAATTTACAGCTGTCACACCACACTCGCTAAGTGAAATCACATTTTGTGCCAGATTTCCAAAGACATAATCACATGAAAACTATTTTTATTGCCTTGATGCATGGTTAAAAAGTAGTTTACCACAAATGTAAGAAAGTCCTATACTATAAGATCTCTGTTGAGCATAAGTACAGAGAGCAAAGTGGCTGTTTTCTACCTCAGGAAAGATTTAGTTAGAAATAAAGGGATGCACTAAGCCCAGAAGAGTGACCTAGGGTGGATTCCTTGCTAGTTAATAATGTCATTGGATCAACAAAACTTAAACCAAATCCTGGAATTCACCTTCATTATAGAAAAGCTTCTCGGTAGGCCTGGGCTACAATTTGGGTTTCAAGTCACCTTTACTTTCTCCCTGACTCCTGCTTATTTCCCTACCAGGCCTTTTAACTTCTAGAAGGTGAACAAAATCTTCCCATCTTACACTGTCCTTGCTGTTGGGTTCTCATCAGTGAGGGTAGGGGAATGGAGAGAGGACTCATATTCTCAGTATCCAAAACATTAAAATTGCCAAATAATTCCCAAGCCCTTGCACCTGCTGGTTCCTTGGTTTGAGAGGCTCTTTTCCCAAATCTTTGAGTGGCTGCCTCCTCATTATTCTGGTTTCAGTCAAATGTCGGTCCTCCCTGACCATCCTATTTAATAATGAATACTCTCTTCCCATCACTCTGTTTCATGGCACTTAGTCTTCTTGTCCTCACACCACACCATCTGAAATTATATTACTGATCTGATTATTGTCTGTTTCCCTAGGTAAGACCTAAGTACCATGAAAGCAAACACCTTGTCTGCCTTGGTGACCACAGTATTCCAGTACTGCTTGGTACACAGAGGCTTTTGATATATTTTTATTTATAATTGAATACGTGGTGGCTGATAGATGGCAGGCAAGTGACTAAGTGCAAAAGCTTTGGAAAGGTGATTTTTTTTAAGGATTTAAAAAAGAAAAATTTTAATTTTCAGTGAATTATCTTCTTGCCAAAAAGAAAGAGAAAAATGAATTGAGATTCTTGTGTCCATTGCATACTTCTAATTGTGCCCTTGGCCCCAGTTTCTGTACATTTAGAGAAACCATTAATACATGCTTCTCTCAATAGCTCTTGCAAGCATTGCCCTAAAACATACTGCTATTCAATGGAACATGCAAATTAGTAGTGAAAAAGTTTGCTCAATTAATCTCAATTAATGCATGTGTATAGAGATGACACATTTTAAAAGGACAGAAAACGTGCCCACTGAATTTAGTGTCAATCAGATCGTCCTTTTCTTCAGTTCTCTGCAGTGAAAAGACTATACGGATGGATAAGAAACAAGTGCTGGTGAGGATGTGGAGAGAAAGGAACGCTCGCGCACTGTTGGTGGGAATGCAAACTGGTGCAGCCACTGTGGAAAACAGTATGGCGTTTCCTCCAAAACTTAAAAATAGAACTACCATATGATCCAGTAATTCCACTCCACTGGGTTATTTATCAAAGAATATGAAAACAGTAATTCAAAAAGATACACGCACCCTTTTGTTTATAGCAGCATTATATAATAGTCAAGATATGGAAGCAACCCAAGTGTCCACCCAGAGATGAATAGGTGAAGAAGTGATATATATGTATATAATAGAATGTTATTCAGCCATTAAAAACGAATGAAATCTTGACATTTGCAATGACATGGATGGATCTAGAAGGTATAATGCTAAGTGAAGTAAGTCAGTCAGAGAAAGACAAATGCCATAGGATTTCACTCATATGTGGAATTTAAGAAACAAAACAAATGAACAAAGAAAAGAAGAGACAAGTGAAAAAACAGACTCTTAAATTTAGAGATCCAACTGGTGGTTATGGGGGGCGGGGATGGGTAATATAGGTGAAGGGGATTAAGAGTGCACCTGTTGTGATGAGCACTGAGTAATGTATAAAATGCTTGGATCACTATATTGTACACCTGAAACTAATACAACGCTGTATGTTTATTACACTGGAATTTAAAAGAAAAGAGAGAAGGAAAGAAAGAAAGAAAGAAAGAAAGAAAGAAAGAAAGAAAGAAAGAAAGAAAGAAAGAAGAAAGAAAGAAGAAAGAAAGAAAGAAAAGAAAAGCTGGAGAGAAAAAGACCATAAGGATGGTAAAAATTAAGACATTTTATGGCCTTGGGGCGCTTGGTGGCTCAGTCAGTTGAGTGTCTGACTCTCGGTTTTGGCTCAGGTCATGATCTCAGGGTCATGAGATCTAGCTCCATGTCGGGCTCCGTGCCTAGTGGGGAATCTGCTTGATACTCTCTCTCTCCCTCTCCCACTCCCCTTCCCCCTGGTTGCTCTCTCTCTCTCTCAAATAAATAAATCTTAAAAAAGGGTATTTTATGGCCTTTATACTTGTGATTAATTGATACCAAGTAAAGCTGTATATTTGCATCATAAATAAGTCATATTACCAATCACAGCTTTATCCTAAATGTCCAAACTATGACTTTTATAGTATTGCCTCTCTGAGATCTTAACTAGATTTGGTGTAGAAATTTGTATGTAAGAAGTAGGGTCCTCAGAAAAAAAATGGCAATTGATTTTTTTTTTTTTTTAAGATTTTATTTATCTATTTGTTGGAGAGAATGAGAGAGCACAAGCAGGGGAGTGGCAGGCAGAGGGAGAAGCAGGCTTCCCGCTGAGCAAGGAGTTGCATGAGACCCCATCCCAGGACCCTGGGATCATGACTGGAGCTGAAGGCAGACATCCAACCAACTGAGCCACCCGGGTTTCCCAATGGCGATTGATTTCATTCCTTTTATCTTCACTTTCCTTATCTGTTAAACGGAACTAATCCTTACCACATAGAATAAATAATGTGTACCTAGCTTTAGGTGTAAGTATCTTGCTTTAGTAGATATTCAATAAATGTTATTTTGGATTGCCTCTCTCTTTCAAGGACTTGAGATCCAGATGCCCTTTGAGTAGCATCTGGCCTTCTGGTCTGTGATCTGCTTCGGCCACACTGAGTTCTTTTATATATTCTCCCTGGAAGGTTATTCCACAGGCACTGTGGGGATAAACAGTGTTCTGATTATAAGCTGTTCCTGCTTCTCAGAACAGTAACAACAACAAAATCAAGCATCATTTCCAGTCTCCTCTCCAGCATCAACTGTGCTTCAGGACTCTAAAGCTAATGAGGTATCTGGGCACAACTGAACAGTGTGCATTAGGAGCCCATGCACCCATTGGGACTTCATCAGAGGCCAGAGGCCACAGCAGGAGCAGAACAAAACCGAACCACAGCAGTGAATTTCAGGGAGGCCTCCTGAACAGGTGGCAGCTAGCTATGTGAGGAGAGCTCTGACTGTCTGTCTCATCCTTCTCCCTAACCCCTTCCCCGGAACCGGCCCACGCACATGACCCAGATCCACCTGCCCTCTGGGGCACCAGAGTGGGAAAATGATTGAAAAAGTCAACCAGTTTCCTCCTAGGTAAGTCTCGCCTGTATTGGGCCAGGCAGAGTTTGGAACCAAACATGAGACTGATGTTTTAAACCAGATTGAACTGCATCGTAGTAGTCAAGTCATAGAATCTGCCAGGGTGTCATTAGGCTACAGTGGAGGGGGATTTGCCATCCCAGTTGAAAGTGGTGATTGAGGGGTGTTTGGGTGGCTCAATCAGTTAAGCGTCTGCCTTTGGCTCAGGTCATGATCCCAGGGTCCTGGGATTGAGCCCTGCATGGGGCTCCCTGTTCAGCGGGGAGTCTGCTTCTCCTTCTCCCTCTACCCTTCTCCCCGCTCATGCTTGCTCTCTCTAGCTCACTCTCTCTCTCTCAAATAGATAAATAAAATCTTAAAAAAAAAGAAAGTGGTGATTGAAAATAATAATATCATCTAATAATTATTGAATGCTTACCAGATGCCTAGGCTGTTCAAGAACTTGACATATATTAACCTGTTTAATCTTCATAATAACATTGTGAGTTATGTCCATGACAATCTCCACTGGACACAGAGGGAACTGAGGCACAGAGAAGTTAATTTGCCTAATCCGGGCCCCAGCAGTCCTGTTCCAGAGCCAGGCTTCCACCTAATATGCTCTATTGCTTCTTATGCCCTGATATGTTTAGATTTCCTCATAAGCCAACTATTCATGTATGTGGGGCCCACCACACATCCAAACCATATAATGTGTGAGTTCAGAGTTCTCTCTTCAGCTTCCTTAAAGAATAAAATCTCTCAAGATATGAATTTCAAGAAATCTCAGCTTATTCAAAGCAGAGATTTTAAAGGCAAGGCCCACCCGGGTTGCGGGATCAAGGCCAAATGCAGTCACCTACCAAGAAGAGTTAAGAGGGCATCTGCCCTGTCTGCTATTGTTTATTTCTCACTCCATTTAAGTAAGTTCTACACCCAATGTGGGGCTTGAACTCACCACCCCAAGATCAAGACTTGCATGCTTTATCTACCGACTGAGCCAGCCTGGTGCCCCCTCATTCCATTTTTTTAACAGCAAGAATTTATATAAGAGAACATCCCCTCAAAGGATTACTGTCTTTCTTAAGCTACATTGGCTCTTGTCAAAGATCAAGCTTTTTCAGTTAGTTTCTTCTATGACTCAATTTGACAAATGCTATTGAGCATCTGAATTGTGTAGTGCAGTTGTTTTTTGGTTTTTTGTTTTTTAGAGAGGGAGAGAGAGAATCTCAAGCAGGCCCCACACCCGGGACTGAGCCCAACGCGGAGCTGATCTCACAACCCTGAGATCAGGACCTGAGCTGAAAGCAAGAGTCGAACACAACCAACTGAGCCACCCAGGTGCCCCATGCAGTGCACTGTTATGACAGGTTCTTCCCTCAGGAAAAATCACACTCTCCCAGGAGAGAAAGGAAAATATGTAACTAGCAATAACTCCAATCAGATTATATAGTACTTGTTCTAGTGGTTCTATGGGAACCCAAAGAAGTGAATGTGGGTCCTGACAGGATGTGTAAGGAGGCTCCATGGAAGGATTAGCATTTTGAGTTGGACTTTGAAAGATGAGTGGGATTTAGGTAGGAAAAGGTGGGGAAAGAGCATTCCAGGGAGGAAACCATCAGCAAATCATAAAATGCATAAAAATCCATGACATGTTCTGGGAAAGTGGTACTCGTACAAGGCAAAAGAAGGAGGATGAATGTTGGGATAAGGAGGGATTTAGACAAGAAAGTGAGAATTGAAGGGGGGTTACCAGGAAAGGGACCCTAGGGGAGAGGGGAAGAGGTGTTGGGGAAGGAAGCCTACAAGACTGGGCTGGAACCTGGAAGAGAGTGTGGCTTGCTGGAGCAGATAAAATTATTCAGGAAAGAGGTAAGCAAGAGGATAAGATGTCTAAACACAGAATCTCAGAGATCTCTATAGGGCAAGTGGAGAAAAGAAAACAGTGAAGGATACAGAGAAAGAGCTGTCAGAAAAGTGAAAGGAGAATCCATGCACGAGGTGGAATCACAGAGACCAAGGGAGAAGAGACTGAAGAAGGCAAGGATAGTCAACGTTGCAAAGAAGAAGGGAAATTGAGGGGCACCTGGCTGGCACAGTCAGTAGAGCATGTGACTCTTGATCTCAGTCATGAATTCAAGTCCCATGTTGGGTGTGGAGCCTGCTAAAAAATAAATTAATTAAAAAGAAAATTAAAAAAAAGAAGAGGGGAAATTGAATGAGAGTCGTTAGGTTTGACAACTAGAAATTGGGGGCATACAACAAAGTCTATCTACTAATTTTCTTTAGTAGTTGTCTCAGTCATCATCCTAGTCAGCTCGGGTTACCATAACAAAACACCATAGACTTGGTGGCTTCAACAACAGACATTCATTTCTCATAGTTTTGGAAGCTGGGAAGTCCAAGATCAAGGTGCCTCCTGATTGGGCTCCTGGTAAGGACTTTCTTCCTGGCTGGCAGATAATCACAAGCCATCTTGTTGTTTCCTCCTGTGGCAGAGAAGGAGAGCTCTAGTGTCTCTTCAGCTGGTTTGGAAGGGCATTATCCCATCATGGGGGCTCCACTCTCATCGCCTCATTTAAATCTAATCACCTCTCAAAGCCCCACCTCTACATACCATCATCTTGGCAAATAAACTCTTCAACATATGAAATTTGAGGAGACACAAAAGTTCAATCCAGAGCAGTTACAATTCTTTGGGTTTGCAAGTAGTAAGAGAAATTCACTTCAAACTAGGGCAAAGAGAAGGTATTTCAGCAAAGCTCCAAGGTAGCCAGGATCCAAACGCAAAGGAAACAGGGTCTGGAAACCCGTCAGGAACCATGATCCTGAGAGTCCCCTCTATCTCTATTTCTCTCTGCACAGCTGTTCAGGTATCCCGTCGTTGAAGACTAGCTCTCAATGTTTTGGTATGAGTATGGCCAAGTATTCCACAGCTTCTGAACATTTTCCTCCTCTGCTCAAGCATCGTGCAGATACTGAAGGAGAATCTCTCAAATCTAATTATAATTCCTGATGTGGGTTGTAGACCTGAAGCCAACTCCACCTTTGTCAGGCTTTGGAGGAATGAAACAAGAACCTTTTCTTGTTTGTTTGTTTGTTGTTTGTTTCTAAAGATTTTATTTATTTATTTGAGAGAGAGAGAGAGTGCAGGAAGAGGGAGAAGCAGGCTCCCCACTGAGCAGGGAGGCCAATGCCAGGCTCCATCCCAGGACTCTGGGATCATGACCCAAGCTGAAGGCAGATGCTTAACTGGCTGAGCCACCCAGGCGCCCCTGTTTGTTTGTTGGGTTTTTTTTTTTTTTTAAGTGGGCTCCATACTGGGCTTGAACTCACCACCCTGAGATCAAGACCTGAGCTGAGATCAAAGTCAGAAGCTTAACTGAGTGAGCCACCCAGGCACCCCTCACTGAAGATTTTTTAAATTGAGTTTCTGTTATATGCAATTGAAAGAGTTCAGAATTTCTGATGGTAAAAGTTGTTAAACCCCAGGATGGTTTCCAAGAAAGGCTTTCTTTCCAAAGAAACTCTCTAAGAATTGTCTAGCATGGGCAATTCTTTTCTCAAAAGGGCCTCAAGTCCGGATTGTTCCTATCATTTCAAAAGCAAGTGACCAAGAAGAAACCACTCAATTGCTTCATCATCTCCCCGGGGAGGCAAGACGTATTAATATCGCAATCTGACAAATACAAAGGAGCACAAAGATACTGAATTATTTTCTGTGGTTATCCACCCTGTCAACAGGCCTGCTAGGAATGGAAAACCCTTTTTAGCCTCAGGACTACTTTTTTTTTTTTCTTTTCAAAAGTAAACTGCAACAGATGAGCAGTTAACAAGAAGGAAGGTAAACGTCTAGAGCTCATTCATTGCACCTAAGTGAACACTAGCTACTCCCTTAGTCAAATACCCTAGGTAGCTTCAGGCAAATGAACCCTCTAGCAGAAGACATGATTGGGAATTAGCTCTTTTAGCATTTAATCTGTTTCACCCAGTTATTTCTGTTCAGCTTTCCTCCTCTGAATAATCTTTCATCATTTACTCTTCAGGGAATCCGAGCATTGCATTGCCTTTTGAGATCTGGCGTTTCAAGTCCTTTGGTAAGAGCAGGATTTCCCACTGTGAGAAAGGTATTTTACTAGTAACAGCTGTTACCTTGAAAGGAGGGTGAAGTGGGGATTGTGCAGGACTTTTACTTTCTGAATTAAATATTTCTGAATTGTTTGAAATTTTAACAATGAGTATGGATTGCTTTTGTAATCAGAAAATAATGTGCACGTATATTTCTTTAACATGTTCAATGCCAAATAAAAAGGCAACCCACAGAAAAGATCTTTTAGCTGTGGAGCTCTTCAAGGGGAATAGTATTTTGTCTAGTATCTTGTGTATTTTGTCCTTTTTCTCTTCTAATGATGAAATCCTGTGCTTTTCTAGAAATGTTAATGTCTTAACAATTATAATAACCTCAGGTCTCTGCCTCCAGCCTTGCCCTTTTCAAATCATTCCCCACACTGTTACCAGAGTGATCTTTTTAAAACATAGATCTGAGCATGTCCCATCCCTGCTTCAAGTTACCTGAGACTCCTCTTCCTCTGTAAGCCCAAGGGACGCCATCCAGTCCTTACCCACCTGCTTCTCTAGCCCCATTGCCCTTTACGTCTCACCTGGCTCTTTAAGTTTCCACAATAAGTTATAGGACTAAGTTATAGGACACAGCATCTCAAGGTCCAAACTGAACCATCTCCTTCTCTGCGTAGGTGAGGAAGTACAAGGACTTCTCCAAAAACTTGGCTTTGCTGGGGCTGGACTCAGGTGTGCTCCTATGAGTGGGACTGAAGTCATAGGGGTGGAGACACAGCGTTGGCACTGAAGTGTGCAGAGGGTCATCACCTTGGTGATCATCTGCAAACATCTCCTCATTCCTACCTCAACAGCAGGATCACCAGTGCATCTCTACGTCCCCTTAATAATGGTTTTCCCTGTGATTTTAGGGGCTTAACATAACTCTCTGGGGGCTATTGCAATGTCTGCTAAATGGATCACCTGGTATTTCTAAGCCAGAAACAACCTCAAAGTGAATGTCAAGTAGATCACAAGCTGCTGTGGCTTAGCTCTACTGGGCCTCTTGAGTTCCTGTTGTTGCTAAAGGATCAGGAAGTGGGGAGGGGGGAAGGGGACTTGAGGAGGAAGAGAGGCCACACCAGAGTAGTCCTGTGCCCCAAAAGACTGTATTCTCAAAGGCCAGCTTGTTCCTTGCCTGCTCTTATTGTGCAATAATTGGAAGCACCCCAAGGTTTCCTCTCGGTCATGCACAATTTATTATTGAACTGGTGTGCCATAAGAACACAAGAAGTATGTGTCAGTGATTGCACCCGGGGCAAATACACATATAAGTGGTCAAGATCTAGAAAGGAATATGCCAAAATATAATTAGTAATGTGTCTGGTTAGTGCTATAATGGGTGACTTTTTCTTTTAAAATGTTTAAATTAGTTCATCTTTTAAATACTTGCTACGAGACGAGGGGGTGGGGAAGGGAATAATGCTGCACCCTTGAGACCTGAACTTCTAGCATCTAGAGTAATGGGATGTCTGTATACTATAATAACCTGTTCTACTCCAGGAGTCACCATAGAGTTCAGCCGAATACACCCATGGAATTAGAAAGTCATAGAAGGTGGCTTAAAGACAGTCTAGTCCAATTTTTCCTTTTATAGAAAAGAAAGCTGAGACCCAGAAAGATCAAGTGGCTTCTTTCCAACTAGCCCAGTTAATATACAGAAGAGCTAAAAAGACAGCTCAGACTTCTTCTCTTTTATCCAAAGGAAAGAACAATTTTATTCTTTCTTATTAATGCCTTTCGAACTCACTCTGTAACTCTGCCTTCCTATCCCCTTAACTTATCCTCTTTGGTCGTCCAGCCTCTGACCTGCCCTCAGGAGGGATAAGACATCAGTCTCTACACCCCTCAGGTCAGATTGTCCCAAGTACTCTCTCCCCATACTCCACTCTAGTCCCTGGTTACCTCAAGGCATTTCCTCCATTCCGCACACATGGCCATGAGATGTCAATCAGTTTCCTCTCATGGCAGATCCCCACTCTTTACCGTCCCCTGACTGGAGAGTGAGAAAAACACAGCACTCTGTTCAAACACAGTTCTCTTCAAAGAAATCCTCACTTTTTAAGCCTCTTCTCTTTGCCTTTTCTCTGGCCCAAAAGTGGGTGACAGGCGACAGGTTTCAGAACCAATTAGGGGGCTACCCCCTGAGCAAGTCATGCACAAGTGATCTGACACATCTTATAATAAATATGGGGGCACTTGGCACCTATTATTCTAAGCTATGAAACTAATGAAATAGGGAAATCTCATTTAACATCCTGTTACAAGGGCATCTAATTTTTTCCCAGGTCTCTGTTTCCTAACACATTACAGCTGAAAATTTTCAATTTAATTTTTTATTAGGTTATGCATTCCAATGAGATGCCTCATTCCAATGCCTCTTACATTTTGTAATTCGTTAGCCCCTGTGATGGGACCAACCTTTGTCTCCCTCCTTCCCCTTGGCTGAGGCCATCCAAAGCACCTGCAGGCTCAGTCTTGACCAGTCAGTGGATCCTACACGGAGGCAGGAGGAATTTATGGCACTCACTTTAGGGTTTCTACCGAGGCTGTCGCTAGTCTGAACTTATGTCCAAGTTCTATCAGATAGCTGACCTTCAGTCTCATTCTTCAGACTCAGCCGTGCCTTGGACTCCAGACCCAGTCCGTGAATTCCCGCCCTAGCGCCTCACATCCTATCCTGATAGCCCTGCCACTGGGGCATGCCTGCTCCTTTCAGTCCCCCACTCCTTGGGATTGGAATGTCCCTGAACTGTAGCTCAGTGACTGGGGTCCTACTACCTGCTGACCAGACTTATCTGTTTGTCTGAAATCCTGAGTATTATCTACTATCTCAGAATTCTCTGTCTCTCAGTAAGACAACGTGTCATTTTCTGTTTGGCTTCAGATACCAACTGCTTGCCTATCATACTGCTTGCTGCTTGTCAGTGTGCCCTCCCAATGGCAGATTTGCCTGCCCAGTGCTTCTGCAGCTGACACTCTGTCCCCTCTCAGCTGGCCCTAGGCCACCACAGAACTCAAGCCAGGCATGCACCATTTCCCTTGAGCAGGATGTTTCATTATACAACTGGTCTGAAGAGCAGTGCAACCCTTGGGACCAAACCCAGAAAAGCACAGCCCTTTGTCATGAGCCCTTGGAGGACAGATCATAGAATGTCCTGTGCTCTCTATGCAGGCACAGTCGACCTGGATCAGGGATTGTTGAGTCCTAGTTCAGTGGATGTGTGTGTGACAGACATCCATTCTGCCTGCCCGTCACCCCTTCTGGTCTGATACCATGATTTTCCCTTCCCCATTCTCAATCCATAAAGTTCTGGTAGGGTTGACCCAAACTCCAGCATTAGCCCTGGCCAACCAGAGCAACACAACACACCTCGGACACAGTGATTGTATCAGGGATGTGCACGTGACCCAAGCTGGACCAGTGACAGTCTTACCTGAGGATGATAGAGATGCTTTCTGCGAGGGTTACTAAATTGGTAGAATGTAACCCGGAGCTGCTGGTGGCCGTCATCGTTCCCACATAGGGAAATCTTGCCTGGGAAGAAAGTCAACTCAAAGGAAAGCAAAACTGAGAGAGAGAAGTAAGTTTCTTACAACACAGATCCAATCCTAAAGCCAGCAGTCCACCAATGGAATCCTTAGTTTTAACACATCTACTTTTTTGTGTAAGTCAGTAGGAGTTGTATTTCTGTTACTTTAAAATTAATACAGCTGGGCCCCTGGCTGGCTCCGTCTGTAGAGCATGCAACTCTCCGTCTCAAGTCATGAGTTGGGTGTGGAGCTTATTTAAAACAAACAAACAAACAAACAAACAAACAAGTAAGTAATGAATAGAATTAATACAGCTGACAAGACTGACTGACAAGACTGACTTATTTCCTTCTGCTTTACCAGCGGGTTAAACCTCCACGTTGGAAATAATACAGCAAAGAAGAGCAAGTTGAAGAAAAATGTGCTCAAAAACGTATTCTTCGTTCATTCAACTATTGCATAAGAACAGCAGCATAATGCAATGAAAACAACACAAGCTTCAGAGCCTATCAGAGCCCTTTTCAAACCCTAAAGCTCCTATTTTCTAGCTGTATATATTGGGCATGTTAATTAATACTTCCAAGGCTTTGTTTCTTCCTTTGTAAAATGGGGATAATATTACCTATGTCCTAGGGTTATTATGAGGAATAGATATAATGTGTATGGTGCCCAGCACTAAAAGGCTTTCAATAAATGGTGCTTATTTGAACTATCAAACATTTTTTTTTAAAGATTTTATTTATTTATTCGACAGAGATAGAGACAGCCAGCGAGAGAGGGAACACAAGCAGGGGGAGTGGGAGAGGAAGAAGCAGGCTCACAGCAGAGGAGCCTGATGTGGGGCTCGATCCCATAACGCCGGGATCACACCCTGAGCCGAAGGCAGCCGCTCAACGACTGTGCCACCCAAGCGCCCCTGAACTATCAAACATCTTGAGCTGCAAGGACTTTGGGCTCGGGGATTTAAAAAACAAAAACAAGGGGTACCTGGCTGCTTGTCAGTAGAGTATGCGACTCTTGATCTCAGGGTCATGAGTTCAAGCTCCACATTGGGTAAGGTGCCTACTTAAAAAAAAAAAAAAAATTGTAAAAAAAAAAAAAAAGGCAAAGAAACTTGGTCACTACCACCAGAGATTCAAAATCTAAGTAAGGGGGACACCTGAGTGGCTCAGTTGGTTAAGCTTCTGCCTTCAGCTCAAGTCATGATCCCAGAGTCTTGCCCCCTGTCAGACTCCTTGCTGGGTGGGGAGCCTGCTTCTTCCTCTCCCTTTGCCCCTCCTCCCTGCTTGTGGTCTCTCTCCTTGCCTCGCTGTCTCTCAAATAAATAAAATATTTTTTAAAATATAAATAAATAAATAAATAATCTAAGGGAAGAAACACAATGTTAGAGAGAGAGGCAGTCTTGTGACTGGCAGAAGCCTTGATAAAGGAAGATAATTCCCTCTGGCGTGATCAAAAAAAGCTTCATGGAAGAAGTTAAATCTGAGCCCTAGAATGAACAGAATTTTTTTCAAAGATATTTATTTGTTTGAAAGAGAGAGAGAGTGCATGAGCAGGGGGAAGGGGAGAGAGTGGGGAGGGGGATGAGCAGGGGAGTAAGCAGACTCCCCATTGATCGAAGAGCCCGATTAGAGTCTCGATCCCAGGACCCTGAGATCACGACCTGAGCCAAAGTCAGACAATTAACTGACTGAGCTACCCAGGCGTCCCTAGAATGAACAGAATTTATGATAAGCAGAGATTGGGAGAAAGAGAATTCCAGTTAAATGAAAGGCAGGAGTGAGAAAATGGCTCTGTCTGCGGGTTTACATGGCATATCAACATGGCTGGATTATAGAACCCGTACAGGAGAGGGGCTAACGCTACTGCCCATCCAGGGGTGGAGTGCTCTGAGGAAAGCGCCTTCTGCCCTGTTCTAGAGACTAGAATCTTTGAATAGAACCAGGTGATGGGACCCTTTGAACATTTTTGGACAGCGCTTGCACAGGATGAAAGTTCTGACGGATCAGAAAATCACTTGGACCCTCTTTCAAACTGCACGTTTCTACCAGTTGTCCTTAGAAACCCCGCCTCGGTGAACCACCGTAACTAAGGAGAGCGTGTTGTAAACCTCAGCCACGTGCAAGAACATGAAAAATGGCTGGGAAACGTCCACCCAGAGGCAGACACACTATTTCAGAGACTAATCGTGTGTGCTCAAAAGGGATTAGGAAAGCTATGGAAAAAAGGGAGGGTAGAGGAGAGGACCTATATTCATCCCTCCGTTGGACTCCTACAAGCATTCCTCCTAGCTGCTCTTTCTGCCTCTGGTACTTCTCTATTTCTAGCTATTTTATATTTCACTATCAGGTTAATCTTCCTGTTCTGATCCCGTCATCCCAACTCCAAACCTTTAAAGATCTACAGAACAGACTGAAATTCTTTGATTTCGCATCAAAGGGTCCTTTTGGATGAGGCAGAAACCACTTTTTAGATCTCACTTCGTGCTATTTTCTTGTTTGTTTTAAAGATTTATTCATTTATCTGATAGAGAGAGCATGAACACCAAGGGGCTCCATGAGGGGCTCTATGTGGGGCTCCACCTCACGACCTTGAGACCATGACCTGAGCCTAAATCAAGAGCGGACGCTTAACCGACTGAGCCACCCAGGTGCCCCTCTTCCTGCTATTTGTTATCGGGTATCTTCTGCTCCAGCCAACCTGACTACTACCCTTGCTTTCCTGTCTCCACGCCTCTTTTGTGCCACTCCTTCTGCCTGGACTACCGCTCCACAGTCCCCTTCTCATCTATCTTCATCTTCTCCATCCCTGAAGCCTCAGTTCACAGGCCTTTTCTGACCTCCTCTCTCTCCCACCCTGCCTTTGATAATGTCTCTCCATTTTAAACTCCCACAGAACTTCACCTGTCTCTCTGCTTATGTGTGAACCATTTGCTTTAAAACAATCCCTCCAAAAAAACCCTTGTAGTCATTTTCTTAATAATTTATTTTTTAATAGATTTTATTTATTTGACAGTGAAAGAGAGAGAGCACACAAGCAGGGGGAGCAACAGAGGGGGAAGGAGAAGCAGGCTCTCTGCTGAGCAGGGAGCCCAGTGCGGGGCTCAATCCCAGGACCCTGGGATCATGACCTGAGCTGAAGTCAGATGCTCAGTTGACTAAGCCACCCAGGGGCCCCAGCCATTTATTTTTTAAAAATCAAAATTTAAAATACACAACAGTGTAATAAAATAAAACTTGTACATACTCTCACCACGTAGAACCACCAATTGATTTTACAGTTTCATATTTGCCTCTGTATTTCTAAAAGAAGTGAAATATTATAGATAAAATTAGGTCTCCTTTAACCACAGACTCTCCCACCCAGTCCCATCTCCCCTCTCAATGTCCAGTGGCAACTGCCCCATGAGTATGGTGTGAATCCTTCCATTCCATTCTCTATAATTTTATCTGCATGCATAGATGTATCCATCACCAAGGGATTATGATGTTGTGTCCTCAGATTTACATTGATGGTATCAAGATATATGTATCATTTTGCATCTTGCTTTTATCACCCAAAGTTATTTTTGAGGCCAATTCAGTTTGATATATGAATATACTTTTATTTACCCATTCCTCTGATAAAAATTTAGGCTGCTTCCACCTTTTTGCTTTTATAAACAATGGGGCAGAGAACATCCTCATACTGGTTTCTTTGTACACAGGGGTGAGAGTTTCTTTGGGATACATACCTAGAGGTATAATTGCTAAGTCATAGGGTACATACAATAAATAAATTTTTCAGGGGTGCCTGGATGGCTCAGTCAATTGAGCGTCCAACCCTTGATTTCAGCTCAGGTTATGATCTCAGGGTTGTGGGACTGAGTCCTGTGTGGGGCTCAAGGACTGGGCATGGAGCCTGTTTGAGATTTTCTTTCTCTCTCTCTGTCCCTCCTCTCTCTCTCTCTTTCTTCCTGCTTAAAAAAAAAAATTAATTGCGGTTAAACACATATAACATAAAATTTACCATCTTAACCATTTTCTTTTTAATTTGACGGAGAGAGAGGGAACACAAGCAGGGGGAGGGGGAGAGGGAGAAGCAGGCTTCCCGCGGAGCAGGGAGCCTGATGTGGGGTTTGAGCCCAGGACCCTGACCACTGAGCCACCAGGCGCCCCCATCTTAACCATTTTTAAGTATATAGTTCAGTAATGTTAAGTGTATTCACATTGTTGTGCAACTAATCTCCAGGACTCTTTTCATCTTGCAAAACTGAAACTCTAAGGGCATATACATTTTAACACATTAAGTGCATGACTTATGACTTCTTTCATCTATTAAACTGCAAGATTTATAAGTGTGTGATCAACATCTCATTAATTTTACATCAAAGAGCCTAGTACGTAGTTTAATAGGTAGACACATAACAAGTATTTGTTGAGTGAGTGAAAGAACTAATATTATTTTCACAAGTCTAGTGAGATAAGATTTCCTCATCACACAGAGGAGATACTGGAACTCAGCACTCAGCTCTGGCAATCTTACGTACTTGGAGCATACGCAGCCAGCCAGAAAGAGACAGCAGTGACCTCTGACCTAGATAAATAAATAAATAAATAAATAAATAAATAAATAAATACTCTAAAAGCACATGTATCTTACCATAAACCTATAAAAATAAGTTTTTTTAAAAAATCACACTTTGTTGCAGATAGAGCCCTGGTCAGGGTTCCCCTCAAGAAAGGAGTTACTGCCTGGCTGCAGGGAGTGACAGCATTCAGCTGTTGACCTCTTGGTTATCCTCAGCTGTCCAGCCAAGGTCAGTCTGCTCTCAGAGTGGCCCCAACCAATGACTGTGGAAGGTGTTGGTACCAAGGCCTGTTTATTTCTGCCCATCATAGGACACCTCCAACAGGCAATCTCTCCTCCAAAGTTCCCTGCTGTGCTGGGAAAGATTTTATATCACATCTGCCCAATTCTACCTCCTCCCCTTTCTTTTTATTGGTTTAACTCCCCAACAAATTTTTCACTAATTCCAACTCAGCATTTGCTTCCTATAGAACCCAACTGACACGATCTTAATTCCATAATCCTAATTCCTGGAGGTACACAGCATAAGCATTCTAAAGGACTACCATCCAGTCTGTTTACTAAGAACATATGTATTTATGCATTGCTTTTTTTCACTCATTTTTAAATTAGCATTTTACTATGAAATTAAATAATTCTCAAGAAGCATCATGAGTCTTTAGATTATTGCACTGTTAGACATTTACATTGCTGCCATTTTGGTTTTTTGGTTTTTTTTTGTTTTTGTTTTTTGTTTTTGCTTCTGACTAAATTATCCTACAATGACTATTATATATAAATTTTGGCCCTTATCTGTAATCATCACCTTGGTGTATATATATACATAGAAAGGAAAGTATGGGAGGGGCTCCTGGGTGTCTCAGTGGGTTGAGTGGCTGACTCTTGGTTTTGGCCCACGTCATGATCTGGGGGGGGTGGAATCAAGCCCCACTTAGGGCTCTACGCTCAGAGTCGATCCTGCTTGAGGATTCTAGCTCTCCCTCTGCCCCTGCCCCTGCTCTCTCTCTTCTTCTCTAAAATAAATAAATATCTTTTTTTTTAAAGAAATGAAATTATGGGACTATGAGTTTGTATGATTTTATGTTTATCCATATAAAAAATGAATTTTTAAATTTTTTCATTAAAAATGTTCACTGAAATATTGAAAAATATTTCAATACTTCAATGCCACTAAAAAATGTATAGCGAGGGGTGCCTGGGTGGCTCAGTTGGTTAAGCATCTGCCTTTAGCTCAGGTCATGATCCCGGGGGTCCTCGGAAGCCCGCCTTGAGCTCCCTGCTCAGCGCGGAGTCTGCTTCTCCCTCTGCCCTTACGCCTTGCTTGTGTGCGGGCTCGCGCGAGCACTCTCTCTCAAATAAATAAATAAAATCTTTAAAAAAAATGTATAGTGAAAAACAGTTGTCTTCTGCCTTGATCTTCATAGCCCAAGGACAACCATTTTCCACTTTCCCTATTGCTTCGGGTATTTACCTCCATATTTAAAACAATGTGTTTATGTTGTTATTTCCTGATGTATGTGTGTTAAACATGCTTTATGGCCTTGCTGTTGTGGTAGATGCGGATGTAGAACCCTTACAAATACACCAAATACGCAGTCCCACTTGTTCCCCATCCTCTCAAAGTACTTAAATCATAATTTTGGCTTTTTTTTTTTAAGATGTATGTATTTATTTTAGAGAGACCGAGCGCGTGCGCACGCCTTTCCAACCTTTCCCCTCTGTTCACTTGGTCGCTCCCTGTCCTGCTCACACTTACACCAGAGCACTTATTACACGGTATTGTAAGTATGTGCTTACGTGTTTATCTCCCCAACCCCCAGCTCCTGCAGGGGTGCCACAATGTAGGATGAAGAGCGAGCATGAAATATTGATGGGAGGGATGGGGGTGTGGATGAGCCAGGCTTTAGTGCCGGGAAAAAGGACTTTCTGCTCAAACCGAAAGGCAACAGCCAAGTGCTACATTTTCTCGAGCAGGGCAGGGTCTTGAGCAGCACAGTGTGCCTTCAGGGCGCACCGGGTCACTGCGCGAGAGCTGGATGGGAACGCGGCCGAACCAGTCAGGAGTCACAGCAGGGCCCCCGCCCTGAGATGTTAAGAAGCGCGGGACGGTTGCGGTGGCACGGAGAGAGGGAGAACGACATCTACTAGGGATTTCCGGGAAATAATAACAAACGCTGAGATTGGCTGGGCTGTGCCAACGGCACCAAGATGGGTATGGCCTCACCCCCATTTTGCCCATGTGCAGTGAGATTTGGCGGGATTAAGCAACTCGGGGGGTCCCACGCCTGCAAGTGAAGGACTGAGCTGCCGACGTAGGTCGTCGGGCTCGAAAGACCCAGGGCTGCCCTAGACCTCCCCTGCGCAGACCGAGGCTGTCCACTCTCTGCACTGCAGGCCGAGGCTGTTTTCCCGAGCTGAGACCCCCACTCCTCCAGCCGAGAAGGGCGCAAGCCCCGCAGGGCGGGGACGCCTCAGCGAGCGGCCAGTCCCCCTCCCGACCTTCGAGGCGCGCACCGAGGGGTGGAAGAAGGCGCGTCGCGGCGGCGGCGGCTCAGCGCGCACGCGCCGGAAGCCGCCGAGTCACGGCGGGGCCGGGTCGCAGCGCGCGGGGAGGGGGCCTGGCGCCCGGCGGCTCCCGCCCAGGGGGGTCGTGACGCCCGGCGTCGCACACTCGGGACGGCGGCCCCGGCGGCCGGAGACGGAGGCGCTGAGTCGGCGCAGCTCCGGGCTCCGAGGGCTGCGCGCCGACCGCCGCCGTCCGTCGACACCGCCCCGCGAGGACGCGGTTCGGCGCAGAGCTGCGGCGGTCGCGCCCGGGCGCTGGAAGCGAAATCGCGAGGTAGCCCGAAGCAGCGGGTCGTGTCCGCAGATTTCCTGGGAAGCTACCGACCTTGGGAAAAGAGGCAAGCTTTGTGTCGAAGACGGTAGATTCCGAAGATCGAAGGGACTTGCCCAGGACTAAAAATGATTTGTCTGACTCAGTTCCAAAATGCAGTAAATAATAATGAAAACACTCACACACAATTTTTTTTTTTAATGCAAAAGCAAAACTTCCAGAATTCCAAGAGAAAGTAAACTTTGGAACAAAGGTTTACCTAAAATAAAGCTCCTACCTGGATGAGAGCACTGCACGGGGAACTTTCTAGAGGTCCCTATAAACTTGATCCACAGATCTTTCTCCAGTTTCTCCCCACCACTATACTACTGAGGCCAGAAACCCATTTTTGTACATTTTATTGTTTTTATTCAAGTTTCTTATTTTAGTCAAAACGCTACTATAGAAATTTCTGGACCGGGGGGGGGGTGGTGGTGTTTGGGAATCATACCTAATTACAGTCCCTAAAACTGGAAACCACAATTACTTTTGCTCTCCACTTACATTTTTGCTCACAATAAGAGGTTTTTACATCGCTGCACCAGAGCTATCATCTTCTATTTTACCGTCTTTAGGTAATGTTATATAAACATCTGCCCGTGTCTCACAGATCTTCAAGATCATTGTTTTAAATAACTACATTATGCTCACCACATAAACTACTGAATTATCCTCCTATACTGTGCTTGTAGATTATTGACCCGAATTGCTCTTCTCTTGTTTCTGATTGTCCATGTTTGTCTTCCATCAGGAAACCTCTCTGGGCAAAATGGTGGAACCGAATGTGGAAAAGTGGCTGCCAACCATTGCACTGTAGGAAAGCTTATTTTCTCTTTTAGAACTGGCAAAATTTCTCCAATTCTTCTTTTGATATTTCATCCCACTTGGATATTCATAGCCTTCCTTTAATGCTATAAGGTATACATTTATTTATTTATTTTTAAATATTTTACTTATTTATTTGAGAGAGAGCACAAGTGTGGGGAGAGGGAGAGGGAGAAGCAAACTCCCCACTGAGCTTGGGGGTTTGCGGGAGGGGTGTCACTAGGTGCTCAATGAGGGGTTCCATCCCAGGACCCTGAGAAAATGACCTGAGCCGAAGTGAGACACTTAAGAGACTGAGCCACCGAGGCGCCCCTATGAGGTATACATTTAAAAAGACTAGACCTTTCCAGGAGTCTGGCACAAATGGGATTCAGAGTTGTGCCTGAGACATTTTCAGATTTTCATCAAGCAGTTGATGTTCAGCTGCTGCTGTTTACAGTCTTCTGTGTGACTTGGAACACGTTATTTAACCTGTCAGTCTCCGTTCCTTATCTGGAAAATGGAGTTAGTAACAGTGTGTACCTCATAAACTGTTGTGAGCGCTAGATGAGGTCATATTTGTACAGTGCTTAGATCATGCCTGTACGTAGTGCTCCATTGATGTTTTCTTATAAATATTATTTTTTTGCTACTAAAGACAACAATAGCTATGTGTTGAGCAGTGACAGGCACATCTACCACGCCTACCAAGGCTGAAATTGTAGAAGCAGTTCCTTGCAAACTTTCCCTGCCGTTTGAAAGTCAACTCAGTGTGTAAGCCTTCTCGATCAGATCAGTAATTCCATAGTTAGAGAAGATGGATAAAGCTGAAAAGAGGTATAATGTCACAAGATCTTTGGAACAAAGTTGATACATAGAAACTTGTACCTATTTGGAGGCAGTGGGACAGAAGGTGGAGGGAAAAGATCGAGAAGCTGTTACTTTTCATCTTAAACTCTCCAGTGCTACATTGTAACTATGCAAATATATTACTTATTTCTTTTTTTTTTTAAGATTATTTATGTATGTGAGAGAGAGAGCGAGATTAAGAAAACTAGTGGGAGGAGGGAGGGAGAAGCAGACTCCCTGCAGAGCAGGGAGCCGGATGTGGGACTCAATCGCAGGATGCTGGGATCATGACTTGAGCTGAAGGCAGATGCTTAACCCACTGAGGCACCCAGGTGCCCATTACTTATTTATTTCTTGTCGTTTTGTTTTGAACATGTGGCCTGATTGCTTGCTTTTGAGTCAGAAAGCTTAATAGTTCTTCAAACAAAACTAATCTGAGTCCTAGATCTGGTTCTGGTGTAACACACGCTAGAATTTTCCTTTTCCATTTTTCTGTCTTAGGTACTTTTTCAACTGCTGTTATTCATTCATCCATTCAGTACATATTTGGTAAGTGGCTCTTATGGACCAGGCACTATGCTATGTGCTGAAGATGTTTCTTTAAATAATCAACCAAAAGTTGGAACATGTGTGCCAGCTACCTGTAATGGGTTTTTGTTTAAGACTCCTGTTGTTGTGGTTCCTTGGGTTTGTTGCTAGAAAATCCTGAGATGATCTAATAGATGTAGCTTTTTTTTTTTCTTTTACTACCCCCCCCCTTTTTTTTTCAACAGAGCTGGACCTAGAAATTCTGCTTCACACTCCAGGGTCCTGCACATGAGAAATGGAGATACAACTGACTTTGGGTCCTGTGGTGAGGGAGTTGCTTCCACTACTGCTGCCTTTCTGGAGCTCTGCCCTAAGATAATGTTATACCAAAGGGCCCTGTGGGTACTTTCCTGGAGATATTATTTGATTCAAATCAATTCAATTCAAAAACATATATTGAGTGCCTACTACTTATAAGCACTGGGGTAAGAGTGGGAGATCAGCCAAAGATGAAAACGACCAGACCTTGAACCTCATCATTATTTAAGAATCTTAAATCTTCCTGAAGTTTGTTCTGATCCAGATACTTGTCTTTTTAAAATCTTTAATGGGTATCTTTTGTTTTCAGATTTTTTTTTCTTCTGAAAAAATACTAAATTTAACTAGACACTATGCTAGGGGTTGATGATACCATTTCAAAAAGTTACATTGCTGATTGCAGCGTTGTTGAAGGCATCTGAGTCACCAACACAACAAGCTTGTATCAGTCCAAATTGCAACTGTAACATTTATAGTTTTGCTATGTATAGTTGCAAGCATCTGACTACCGCTTTATGACTTCTGGTATAGCTATGCATGAGCAATCACATACTGAAGTACATATTATTTTATTAAAAATAACTTTTCTTTGTTTTTTGTAAGACAGAGCACTTTGTTGATTTAAAAATATGTGTGTGTGTGTGTGTGTGTGTGTGTGTGTGTGTGTAGTTAGACTATAGTACATATGTACCCCATTTAAGAAGAGTAGAGAGTTTGAAACAAAAACAAGAACCAAAAAAGGGGAGGGAGAAAAATAGAGAGAACATTACAGTAAGGGGTCTGATAGGGTTGAGAACTCTGTCCTAGTCAATGAAATCGAAATGACTTATCCTGGCACTTATGGTCATCATTATCTTGTTGCAGGTTTATTTCTCTTTGTTATACCTGAGATCAGGCCAAGTTGCTCTGCTTAATATGCTAGTATTGGAGCAGTGCCTTCACCCCCACAGCTGTGAGGTCACCTTGTTCTATACCACAGGACTCTGTCACCTTTGACACATCTGATTGACCATTCTATTCATAGCCTGTCCAATTGCCCAAGGGAGTTGCTCAACGAGAATGATAATAATTAACCAGATCAATCAAATTTTCTCTTGCAAAGATTGCATTTGAGACCCAGACAGTAAAGTGGTTAATAGCAGGGTCACAAGATGAAAGATATACAGAGAAAAAGGTGTCACTGGAAGTTATGACACAGCAGAAGCCAGGGGTAGACAGAATCTTGAGTGTGCAGAAACAAAACAAGAAGTCAAATGGCCATAGATGCAGGGAGAGCATCCCTGTGTAGTGATAGGCCACAGAAAGGGATCCAGACAAAACACCTGATGCCTTGAGCTGTCTTGGATCCAGTGTAACCTCCCAGTTCCCGGATGGAATTTAATCCCCCATGAGGCCTCAGTCCCTCATGATTGAGATTCCTGTCTTCTTTATTTTCCCGCATAGCTTTGAAAGTAATCTTTATCACTTAAAGTAATGTGATCTTTGCCGCTAAAGATCCTAACTACCACATTCTCACAAACCATGCTCTCCCATTGCTGGGCCTTTGTCATCTCCTCAGCTTGCATTGTTCTGCCCTCGGTCTGGTTATTGTACGTTTTGGTGCTAGGCATCCAGAGTCCCCCTCCACCATCTACCATCCCTAATATCTCAGCTGCAAGGAATGACTCCCTCTCTCCTCAGAGCTTCTATTCCTACTGCTTTTCAGGATATTTTTCACTCCCAACTCTATATTATATAAAAACATCATCTCTATTAGGTTTGATGAGCCCCTTGAAGTAGTTACAAAGACTATCACATATGTTTCCTTCCTAGCAGAGCTACACATGCACAGAATGGGTACTTAATTATTTACTCTTCCTTCTACTGATATGTTGCTTATCTTCTCCCCATTTCTCAGATCTTAATCCTTTCATGGTGTCAACTATCCTTAAGAACATGGCATTGAACCAAAACTGGTTGGCACATAGTAGATTTTCAATATGTGTTAGCTGAATGGAAGATCTGTCTTTTACTTGAGACTAGGTCAGCATCACATCCTGTGCGCCGGGCATCAAAAGGATATACCCAGTATTTCAAATTAATGTTTTCAGTAACAAACGTGTTCCTCTTACTGCATTGCACGTTTATTCTAATGGTGTTACCACCCTCCAATCACTCAGGCCTGAAAACTTTAAGCTGTCTTGCCACTACATCTAAAGTTGCATTGCCACAGTCTGGGTTTCCCGCAAGGTAGAACCCAGGACATAATGCCAGTAGTTTATTTGGGAGTATAATTCCAGAGGGCAGGAGTGAGGAATAAAACTAGGAAGGAGAAGAGCCAACACAAGGAAAGTTTTAGTTGTCTGCTACTAAGGGAGACTGGCCTGTGGGACTGTGAGATTTATGAAATGTATCTTGGGACCATCTGACCAAGAGAAAAAATTGAGAAGAATCAGCTCTTATATTCCTCATTGGTCAAGGATTTGCTTCACAGACTGTTAACTTTCCTGCACTTCCAGGTTGCACATGCAGAAGAGCCAAGCCTGTTTCTGTGGGCATACTGTAAGATGGCATCACAGAAGCCCTGAGGTAGGAAGTGAGAGGCCTGTGGTTCAGGCATATGGTGAGGCCCAGTCACACAGACAGGTTGTATAGGTGTATGTCAAGAACTGTATTTCTGGGCGCCTGCGTGGCTCAGTCCATTAAGCGTCTGCCTTCAGCTCAGGTCATGATCCCAGGGTCCTGGGATCGAGTCCCCCCCCTGGGCTTACTGCTTGGCAGAGAGTCTGCTTCTCCCTCTGCCCCTCACCCTGCTTGTGTGCGCACGTGCTCTCTTTCTCTCTCTCTCAAAAATAAATAAATAAATAATCTTTAAAAAAAAAAAGAACTATGTTTGCAAGCCACGGTTACAGGGATGCTGACAGAAGACACGAGACTCCTAGGTCAGAGGCGAAACTTTATTACTTACTACGCAGCAGGCAGCAGCAGTTTTTTGTTTGTTTGTTTGTTTGTTTGTTTATTTATTTGACAGAGATAGAGACAGCCAGCAAGAGAGGGAACACAAGCAGGGGGAGTGGGAGAGGAAGAAGCAGGCTCATAGTGGAGGAGCCTGATGTGGGGCTCGATCCCAGAACGCCGGGATCACGCCCTGAGCCGAAGGTAGACGCTTAACTGCTGTGCCACCCAGGCGCCCCTAGCAGCAGCAGTTTTACGTTCATATTAGTATCTATTTCTGGAGTCATTATCAATCTCGGTAAGAACCAATTGCTGTCCCTCCAGGGAGGAAGGGATCTGATGCAATCAGTCTGCTACCAAGTGTCCGACTGGTTTCCTCAAGGAATGGAGTGATATAGAGCATTCATCTCTTCTGCTGGCAGGTTGGGCATACATTAGGTAACAACAGCTAGATCAACTTTGATTAGAAGGAACCCATGGTGTTGGACCCATGCGTAGCCTCCATCCCTGCTATTATGGCCCCTCCGTTAGTAGGCTTATTGTTTAAGCATTGGGATGGCCAAGGAAAGAGTCTGGCTGGCATCCATAGGACAAGTCATCCTGCCTGCCTGGTTTCTGAGTGCATATTTTGTGATGTCTATTCTCTGGTGGACGTTATAATGAGGCACAAAGATCTACACACTTTGTGCCTATTTCTTTAAGTCCACCTGTTTATCTCCCCCGTTCTCTTTGTCCCCATCTTCCAATGTTTCTTTTTCCAGCACCCTGAATAACCAGATAAAACATTCACCACTAGAGTCCATATAGAGCCATATCTCAAGCCACTTATCCCACCATATAAAGTGATGAGCAAATGTACTGTTATCAACTCCACCTGCTGGGAGAATTTTCCTTCATCACCAACGGGTTCTTTAGGGCCACCCCTGAATAGAGCTGTGGTTCAGCATAGTCCATCTTTTATTAGGGTCAACATATTAGCTGATCTTCCTGTGAACCAGGCCTGACTTTCCTGCCACCATCATTGAAGTGAATTGAAAGAGTCTTCAGTGCTACAGAGGTAAGTGACACAGGAGTTTGGGTCACTTGTTACTGTAATTTACTTATGCCTTCTCATCCTGCTTAGATCCGATCCCAAATCTAGCATTTCTATTGTACACGGAATGCTTGACCTTTTTTTTTTTTTTTAAGATTTTATTTAAAAATAATCTCCATACCCGACTAGGGCTCAAACTCACAACCCCGAGATCAAGAGTCACATGTTCTACCAACTGAGCTGGCCGGGCACCTCTGGAATGCTTGACCTTATGACATGGTAGATCTTGTAACACCCAGCATGTCATTGGGACTTCTGATTGCATTGTCAATAGTGTCCCATGAAAAAGCACTTGGGCTCCACTGGGTCTCAGTTACACACTAGAAACTGTTTCTCAAACAATTATTTAAAGGATCAGATAGTAAATATTTTATACTTTGTAGACAACATACAATTTCTGTTGTGTATTCTTTTTTATAACATCCCTTTTAAAAATGTAAAAACCGCTTTTCGCTTGTGAGCTGTAAAAAACAAAACCCAGACAAACCGAAATCAAAACCAAACAACAGGACAAGTTGAACTGACCCCCAGGCCATAGTTTTCCAACCTCTGGTCTAAAACCCTAGAAACATGTGGCAACTTTCCTTTAGAGCTTGCAAGAGTGGTTTTTACCTACCATGGATCCCTGTGACATTTCACATCTACTGAGTCATACAACCCAGGTGCAGAGCTTTCTCTGTTGCTTGGACTTTCTCTGCAGCGCGCTCTCTTTCTTGCTCTCGGTCTGACTCAAAATTGGGAGCTTTCCTAGATATCTGGTAAATGGAGAAAGCAATATCCCCGAATGTGGGATATGCTGCTTTCATAATTGAAAGAAGTCCATCAAGCACAAAAGAATGCTGTCTTTCTTCATGTAAGGTGAAGCAACCTGTCCTTTAACTTTTAAGGGATGCCATAGGCTATTGGATCCCTAAACACTTCACCAATGTGGTAGACCCTTAAGTCTTCATGAGGGTTTTTTTTTTTTTTTAAGGTTTTATTTATTTATTCGACAGAGATAGAGACAGCCAGCGAGAGAGGGAACACAAGCAGGGGGAGTGGGAGAGGAAGAAGCAGGCTCATAGCGGAGGAGCCTGATGTGGGGCTCGATCCCATAACGCTGGGATCAGGCCCTGAGCCGAAGGCAGACGCTTAACCGCTGTGCCACCCAGGCGCCCCATAAGTCTTCATGAGTTTTATCTCTCACCCTCTGGTCTGCATTTGTAATACTAGGGTATTTGGGGGTATTTATCACTTCTGCTCACCAAGTCCAATTAGTATGACGTATATTGCACCAGTGTGTTCTGTAGAATATTCTTCAAAGATCAAGGTCACTGCAGGCTATATAGTGACGGAGCAGGAGACTTAAATAAAACAGTCATGGGGTAAGGCAGTAAATGGTTATTAATGTCTTTTCCACTAAAGGCAGACTGGTTTTGGTCCTTACTTTCTACAGAGCCGTAGCCACTTACTAATTACTAGAAGCTGTGTTCATGTGTTGATATACATTCCTTATGTTCAAGCTTCAAAAGAGCCATTCCTGGCAGGGCTTTAGGACCAGCTCCAGGTGTTGCTCTTGCCAAAACACTGAATCGGAGTTTTGGGCAAGTGCCTCCATGCTAATAAATTGTCACCTACTTATCTTTATATCTTACCCTGCTGCTTTAACACACTCAAGATACACTCCTTTGGTTTCTGTTGGGACATATTAGCCAATATCTATAATTCTTTTGGTGTACACTTGATTTTCTCCTGGAGCAGCAATGATATTTCCCTTCCGGGGCTATACTGAGACCTAATCCTAGTTACCAGTGTTAGCCTGGAGCAATGAAGGGTGGCAGGGGTAGATCTTAAGGACAAGAGTCATCTTATGAGACCTCTGCCTCAGATTGGATCTTGCAGGATCCTCAAAGGAAGAGAGGGACCGGTTCTAGCTGGACTTCTTTCTTCTGGCTTCTGCAAACATGGAGGATTCAAGAGAATCCAGGGGTTCAAAATTCCCATGCTTATCCATTTAATTATCTCTATCCCAGAACTCAGAGTTCTACTTTTTATCAGGGACTGACTTTGACATAAGAGATCTGTTGAGACTTTGAAGCAATACTATCCTTAAGATTAGGACCTTGGCCTAATATTCAACACAGGCTACAGGTTTTTTTTACAGGTTTTGGGGATCTCCTGAAATGCTGTCATAGAGGCCTGCTCTTTCATAGCTCAGAGTGGTTAATTGGCTTACAGGAGTTTGTCCTTTTCCTTTTTAATTCTGGTCTATCAATGCTAACAAAAGCGAACTCCATCCATAATTTCAGAGTTATCATTGCCCTATGCTGTTCAAGTGCCACAGCCACTGTGTACATAGCCAACATTTCCTTTCACCTACATCACATCCCCATCAACCGCAGGTGAGATTCTTAGTAAATGGGACTAAGGGCAGGTCAGAGGTCATCTAACCCATCTAACTAAACCCGTTACCAACAGCAAGGAAGTCCTCATTAGGTGATACAGTTCCTTCCTGAGGGTCTGCTTTCTAAGACCATTTTATGTCTCAATGGTCTTAGCCTGGGTTGCCCTTAGAGCAGACCCTGAGACAAAGGCTTATGTGTTTATTTTTTAGTGTGATTCCAGAGGGCAGAAGTGAGCAACAACATGAGTTACAACAAGGAAAGAGGCAGAAGTCAAGACAGAGACAGGCTATGGAGTCAGCCACTGTTTTGGACAATAGGACACTAGATCCTGGGAGGCCATCTGAGGAATTATTTGAAATGTACCTCAGGACCGTCCACCTAAGGGAAGAGAGGGGGAAGCATTTGTCCATTCCTGCTTTCATTGGTTAAGGGCTGCCCTACAAGACTGAAACCTGCCGGGGCACTTTGGGGATACACATGTGCAAATAGCCAAGCAGGTGCCCTCAGATCCCAAGATGGGAATTAGAGAAGTCCTAGGGCAGGAAGTGAGAGGTAAATTGCAGGCTTGAAATGAAGTGCTGACAGGGAGCCTGGGGGGCAAGATTGGTTAAGTGTCTGACTCTTGGTTTCAGCTCAGGTCATGATCTCAGGGTCGTGGGATTGAGGCCCAAGTCGGGCTCTGTGCTTAGCATGGAATCTGCTTAAGACTCTCTCTCCTGCCTGCCCCCACATTCTCTCTCTCTAAAATAAATAATAAATCTGGGGCGCCTGGGTGGTGCAGTCATTAAGTGTCTGCCCTCGGCTCAGGGCGTGATCCTGGCATTCTGGGATCGAGCCCCACATAAGGCTCCTTTGCTGGGAGCCTGCTTCTTCCTCTCCCAATCCCCCTGCTTGTATTCCCTCTCTCGCTGGCTGTCTCTCTCTCTGTCAAATAAATAAATAAAATCTTTTTTTAAAAAATAAAATAAATAATAAATCTTTAAAAAAAATGAAGTGCTGTCAAGTTGCACCTTGACAGGAAGGTAGATGAAAATTGTGCAGAATTGGGTCACAACCGCAGTAGCTATGAGGATTTGAAGTGGTGCAGAAGGGGTATATAAAATACCCATGAACTTTACTTCCTGAAATATTACTCTCTAGCAACACGTAGACCCTTATTATCCCTTACCTGGACTGCTGCACCTCACTTTTATCTGTTATCTGCGCTTAGTCTCAGTCTTTCCAAGTCAACCTTCATATTATTACCAGAGTGATCTCTCTAAAATACAGGTAATTCTCTGGTTCAAATAATATGCATGATGAGGACAATGATGATGATGACAATGATAAAAGTAATAATGATAATAATAGAAGTAATAATAATGACTCAAGTCCTGAATATTTACTATGAGCCAGGTACAGTGCTTATTTTTTTCAAAGATTTTATTTCTTTATTTGTCAGAGAGAGAGCACAAGCAGGGGGAGTGGCAGGCAGAGGGAGAAGCAGGCTCCCTCTGAGCAAGGAGCCCCGATGTAGGACTCAATCCCAGGACCCTGGGATCATGACCTGAGCAGAAGGCAGATGCTTAACCAACTGAGCCTCCCAAGCGTCCCCGGGTACAGTGTTAAGAGCTTTATGTGCATTTATTCATTTCTCACAATTCACTGAGATAAATATCATTATTACTTAAATGTTCATGAGAAACCGAGTCTCCCTGAGATTAAGTAACTTGCTCAAGGTCATATCCCTGCCATATGGGACAGTTCAAATTCAAATCCAAGTCTTTTTTATTTAACTCTGAGCTTTTTTTTTTTTAAGATTTTATTTATTTATTTGACAGAGATAGAGACAGCCAGCGAGAGAGAGAGAGAGAGAGAGAGAGAGAGAGGGAACACAAGCAGGGGGAGTGGGAGAGGAAGAAGCAGGCTCATAACGGAGGAGCCTGATGTGGGGCTCGATCCCATAACGCCGGGATCCCGCCCTGAGCTGAAGGCAGACGCTTAACCGCTGTGCCACCCAGGCGCCCCTAAGTCTGAGCTTTTAAACCACTTGACAGTACTGTCTTAAATATTCTTACCTATAGCACAAAGTTTAACATAATACTTTAGCGTTTTATGACCTTTCTGGACTCCTCGCTCATTATTGTCCTCCCCTTTCCTCCCCGACAGACTCTGCTCTCATGACTCTATGTCTGCACACCTACTGTGCCTTCTTCCCGTAATGCTCCTCATCTTAACTCCATTTGCAGAAGCATCTCTTTCTCATCCTCTTCAAAAACCATGCTGTATAGTCATCTGAGAATCCTCCTGGACACCTTAAAAATTAATAATTCTGAACTGTAGTCTGTTCTTCCATCTTTCTAGCCTTACATTTTTCCTTCTATCCTTCCTACCTCACTTCTTTTCTCTCATTCATACTTTACTTTCAGGGTGGCAGATGTGAAACGTCGAGTTAATTATATATAATCTCAGTTCTTAGCACATTATCATCAGCAGCCTGGGTGAGACTCCTCTGCTTGTCCTCCTTTCATCCGTGACTCTCATCAGCGTCTCCTTCTCTTCCACGGGCAACCGCTTTATGTGTCTGCTATGTACCCCTGAGTAATTACAGTCCTTGTAGAGTATATAATATTATTCTGTGTGAGGATGCTTTTTTAAATGTCAAGTAAAATAGACTTTAATGAAACTGAGGGTTGCTGGAGTGGAAGGGGGTGGGAGGGATGGGGTGGCTGGGTGATGGACACTGGGGAGGGTATGTGTTGTGGTGAGCCCTGTACCCCTGAAACAATTAATACATTTTATGTTAATAATAAAAAAGTAAATAAAAATTTTAAATATAGACTTTAATGAAAAAAGTTATTGAGATAAACAGAATTATTTCATAATGATAAAAGTTTCAGTTCACCAGGAAATAACATAGCCCCAAATATGTAATGTAAAAAACTTATTGACAGAATTTAGAATAAATTTAGAAATCCACAATCATAGTTGATTTTTTTTAAAATTTTTTCAGGAAACAAAGAGGATTTAGAAAAAGGCGAAGGACTAGGGATGTTATATTGTGTCCCCCCAATATTCCTATGTTGAAGCTCTATGGGTCCCTCAGAACGTGACTATATTTGGAGATAGGGCCTTAAAAGAGGCAAAGTTAAAACAAAACCATTAGGGTGGGCCCTCATCCAATCTGACTGGTGTTCTTACTAGAAGAAGTTAGGACTACAAAAAGAGATGCCAGGGAAGCACATACACAGAGGAAGCACTATGTGGGGACACAGTGAGAAGGCAGCCATCTGCAAGCCCAGGGGAGAAGCGTTGGGACAAACTAACCCTGCTGACATCTTTTTTTCTTTAAATAAATCTCTGTACTCAATCAGAGATCAAGTGTTGCATTCTCCTCCTGACTGAGCCAGCCAGGAGCCTGCCGTGCTGACATCTTGATCTTGGACTTCTAGACTCTAGAACTGTGAGATAATACATTTCTATTTTTTTTTAAGTGACAATGTGGTCTATTTTTTTCATTATTTTTTATTTTAATTTTTAATATATGTATTTTTTTTTATTTTAAGTGGGCTTCACACCTGTGGAGAGCTTGAACCCACGACCCTGAGATCAAGACCTGAGCTGAGATCAAGAGTCATCCTGGCGCCCCTCATTATTTTTTTTTTTAACTTTTTACTTTGAAAGAATTGCAAACTTTATGGGAAGACTCCAAGAATTCTCATATACCCTTTTACCCTGATTTTCCAAATGTTAAAATTTTGCCACATTTGCTTTATCATTCTCTTTGCGTATATTTTTCAAAAAGTTTGAGATTAAGTTACAGACATGATACTCCTTTACCGCTAAATTCTTCCATGTTATTTCCTGGAAGGACTTTAGACATTTTTGAGGGTTTATTTTTAGATTTTAAGGTGAATCTAGCGTCACTTTTTCTTTAAGACATGGTCCTTGGGACATCTGGGTGGCTCAGTTGATTAAGTGCCTGCCTTTGGCTCTGGTCATGATCACAGGGTCCTGGGATCCAGCCCCGCATCGGGCTCCCTGCTGAGCAGGGAAGCTGCTTCTCCCTCTGCCTGCTTCTCCCCCTGCTTGTGCTCTCTCTCTCTCTCTCTGACAAATATGTAAATGAAATCTTAAAAAAAAAAAAAAAAAGACATGGTCCTTACATGTAAGGCATAGCCTTTCTAGTGTTTCAGCTGAAGTCCAGGGGTTTAATGAGATTTCTCCACTTTGTCAGGGCGAAAACTCCAGTGACGCCCAGACTGCTTGATCTCTAGTATCTCTGTTCCATTCTCAAGCTCCTAGGAGCTTCGATCTGGCAAGACTTCAGTGGTCTCACAGTGTGTGTGTATAGTACAACCAGCAGCCATATTCTAATGGGAGACCACTACACAGACTTCCAGGAATCATCTCTATAACTCCGTCCTCCATGAAATTTCACTCCAAAGATCCTAGTAATTTCACCGGTCTTGAACTCCGATCTCTGTCTCCTCAGATCAGCAGGATCCCTGGGTTCTGCCAGAACCTTGTTCTGTGAACTCTAGGTAAGAATTATTCTCAGACAGGTAAATGGAAAATCATGGGGCTCACTTTGTAAGTTCCCCTTCTCTCAGGGATCACAGTCTTACACTGTCTTTTTCTTTTCCTTTACTCCAAAATCAATACTTCATATATTCTGCCTGATTTTATTTATTTTATTTTATTTTTTTTAAAGATTTTATTTGTTTATTTGACAGAGATAGAGACAGCCAGCGAGAGAGGGAACACAAGCAGGGGAGTGGGAGAGGAAGAAGCAGGCTCATAGCGGAGGAGCCTGATGTGGGGCTCGATCCCATAACGCCAGGATCACGCCCTGAGCCGAAGGCAGACGCTTAACCGCTGTGCCACCCAGGCGCCCCTCTGCCTGATTTTATAGTTGTTTACAGTGAGAGGTTTATTCCTATAGTTATTCCGTTATGATCAGAAGTGGCATGTATAAGGGCTTGTAATTTACATGAATGTCATTATGCTATAAATTTCATTGAGTTGCTTCCTTTTTCACACAACAGTGTGTTTTCAAAGATCTGTTCATATTGCTATGGATAGGTACCTGGAGATTGTTGCTTTTAACCACAGCAGGGAGTTCCACGGTGTGACTTCACTACTTTTATCTTTTTTGGTGCTCTAGTGATAGATATGTGGATTACCTCCTACTTCCCCCACAACAACAAAAAGCCACGAATAATAAACTCTGAAATATAAACTTTCAGACCGGGATTATAGCCTTATAGTGTGTAAGCTTATTTAATTTTGCGAAATACTAACAGATTATTTTCCAAAATAGTTAAACAAGTTTATAGTCTCATGAGCAGTGCACAAGAGTGCCAATTTTGTAATATACTTGTAAATATTTGGTATCATACAGCTTTATCTTTTTTGGCCATTCTAACAGAATAAAAATGGTATGTCATTGTTTTATGATTCACCAATTACTAGTGACCTTGATTATTTCTTTATGTCCCATTTTATAACTCGAGCCTCCCCTTCTATGAATTGCCTTTTAATAACATTTTCCCATTTTTCTTTTGGGTCTTATCTCTACAGATTTTTAGAAATTCCACACATATAATCAGTAATAATCCTTTGTGGGTTTTATTTATTTTTTTAAAAAAGATTTTATTTATTTATTTGACAGAGAGAGACAGCCAGTGAGAGAGGGAACACAAGCAGGGGGAGTGGGAGAGGAAGAAGCAGGCTCCCAGCAGAGGAGCCTGATGCGGGGCTCGATCCCAGGACTCCGGGATCACGCCCTGAGCCGAAGGCAGACGCTTAACGACTACGCCACCCAGGCTCCCCTCTCTGGGTTTTAAATGTGGTAAATATCTTTACAGAGTCTGGTATCTGTCTATTAACCTTGTCTCTGTTATCTTTTATTGGACAGAAATCCTTACTTTCACGTAGACACATTTTTGGTTTTGAGTTTCAAAAACTTTTCTCTTTCTCTAAGTAAAAAAAAAAAATCTGTTACACTTTTTCTATTTGTTAGAATTGTGCTTTTCAAAATAATGTCTTTGATCTTTCTGGGATCCACTTATGTATATGGTATGAGGTAGGGAGCCAGTTTTCTTTCTTTCCTTATAAAGGGCCAGTTTTTCCAAAACTACCCACTACACACCTGTACTCTTTCCATTACCACTTTGTCATATATGAAATCCCAATTTATATAAGGATCCAGTTTGTAGCTTTTGGTTCTGTTCTGTTCCTATTTGCCTGTTTCTGAGCTAGTGACATTGATGCATGTTTTTAATTACTATGGTTTTATGGTATTAGAGCGAATCATATCTCATTTTCTATTATCTTTTCTAGTTGGTTATGGTTGATGTAGGCAAATGCTATTGATTGTTTCTTTTAAAAATTTTTCTTGAGGTATAACATATATAATGGAGTACACAAATCTTAAGTGAAGGGGTAGGTAATTTTTGCATGTCTGTATATAACAGTTGTAACCACTATCCAGACAAATAGAAAATATTTCCATTATCCCAGAAGGTTCCTTGTGCCCTCTGTCTGTTAGTGTCTCCTCCAGGGGTAGATGCTATTCTGACTTCAACAACTATTGATTAGATTTGCATGTTTTTTTGAATTTAATATAAGTGGAGTCATATAATATATACTGTTTTGTGTGTGACTTCTTTCATTCAGCATTGTCAGGAAGACTCATCCGTGTTGTGTGCATATCAGTGGTCTTTCCTTTTTCATTACAGTGTAGCATTCCATTGTATGAATTTATTTATTCTTTCTATTAATGGATATTTGGGTCATTTCCAGTTCTGAGCAATTACAAAGAAAATTGCCATAAACTTGTCATGCCTGTCTTTTGATGAACATAAGCACTAATTTCTTTAAGGTATATATCCAGGGTCATATGTATGCTTAATTTTAGTAGGCACTACCAAACATTTTTCCAAAGTGATTGTATCAAATTACACTCCACCTACAAAGCACGAGAGTCCTAGTTGTTCCACATCTTAACCAACCCTTTGTATTGTCAATCATTAAATTTTATATGTTCTTTGGTGAGTAATGCTACCTAATGGTGGTTTTAATTTGCATTTCTTTGATGATTAATGATGTTGAACACCTTTTTATGTGTTTATTATCGCTTTTGTTTTTCTCTTTAGTGAGGTGTCTATTTAAGTCTTTTGTACATTTTTTAAGATTTTATTTTATTTTACTTTTTAAAGATTTTATCCATCCATTTGAGAGAGAGAGATAGCAGAGAGAGCATGAGTGGGGGATGGGGAAAGGAAGAAGCAGACTCCCTGAGGAGCAGGGAGCCCAATGCGGGGCTCCATCCCAGGACCCTGGGATCATGGCAGATGCTCAAGCAACTGAGCCACCAGGTGTCCCTAAGATTTTATTTTTAAGGAATCTCTACACCCAGTGTGGGGCTTGAACTTGCAACCCTAAGATCAAGAGTCAAACGCTCCACTGACTGAGCCAGCCAGGTGCCACAGTCTTTTGTACATCTTTAAATTGAGTTGTCTGTCTTAAAACAAAACAAAACAAAAGTGATTTGTAGGAATTCTTTATATATTCTGGATATAAGTCTTTACTTAGATTTATGTATCATATTAGCTTGCCACTATTTATTTATTTGTGTTTAAAAAAAATTTTTTTTTTAAGTAATCACTACACCCAGCATGGGGCTTGAACTCACAACCTGGAGATCAAGAGTCACATGTTCCACCAACTGAGCCAGCCAGGGGCCCCAATTTATTTGTTATTTGTTTTTTTTTTTTTTTTAAGATTTCATTTATTTATTTGTCAGAGAGACAGAGAGAGAGAGAGAGAGAACATAAGCAGGGGAGTGACAGGCAGAGGGAGAAACAGGCTCCCCACTGAGCAGGGAACCCAATTCGGGACTCCATTCCAGGACCCTGGGATCATGACCTGAGCCGAAGGCAGATGCTTTAACTGACTGAGCCACCCAGGCATCCCTATTTGTTATTTTTAAATAATAATTTTATTTTAAAATAGCTTTAGATTTGCAGAATTATTGCAAAGATAGTATGGAAAGTTCCCCTATATCTCATACCCAGTTTCCCCTATTAATTTTTTTTAAAGATTTGTTTATTTGAGAGAGAGAGAGAGAGAGCACGCACACAAGCTTGGGGGAGGGGCAGAGGGGGAGGGAAAGAATCCTCAAGCAGCCTCCCCACTGAGCACAGAGCCCGATGCAGGGCTGGATCCTAGGACCCTGAGATCATGATCCAAGCCTAGATCAAGAGTCAGATGCTCAAATGATTGAGCCACCCAGGCACCCCAAGTTTCCCCTATTATTAACATCTATATTAGTATGGTACGTTTTTCACAATTATTGAACCACAACTGATATGATATTATTAACTAAAGTCCATACTTTAGGGGTGCCTGGGTGGCACAGTGGTTAAGCGTCTGCCTTCGGCTCAGGGCATGATCCCCGGCGCTATGGATCGAGCCCCACATCAGGCTCCTCCGCTATGAGCCTGCTTCTTCCTCTCCCACTCCCCCTGCTTGTGTTCCCTCTCTCGCTGGCTGTCGCTCTCTCTCTCTGTCAATTAAATAAATAAGATCTTAAAAAAGATAAAGTCCATACTTTATTCGGATGTCCTGTTTTTTCCTAATGTCTTTTTTTCCTTATAGGGTCCACCTAGGATACTAAATGGCATTTAACATTTAGCTCTACTTAGACTTCTCCCAGTTATAATATATATTTGTTTTAGATTTTCTTTGTTTATATGAGAGAGACAGAGAGAGCATGAGCAGGGGGGAGGGGCAAAGGGAGAGGGTGAGAATCCTCAAGCAGGCTCCCTGCGGAGCTTGGAGCTCAACGAAGGGCTCAATCCCAGGACTCTGAGATTATGACTTGAGCTGCTCAGACACTTAACTGACTGAGCCACCCAGGCACCCCTATGACATCTATTTTTAAAATCTTTTTATTATTATGTAATTATAGATTCATAGGAGATTGCAAAGATAGTACAGAGAAACTGTGGAAAACAGTATGGAAGTCTTCAAAAAATTAAAAATAGAATTACCATATGGTCCAGTAATTCCACTACTGGGTATTTACTCAAAGAATATGAGACACTAATTTTAAAGATTTTTATTTATTTGTTTGTCAGAGAGAGAGAGAGCACAAGCAGGGAGAGCAGCAGGCAGAGGGAAAAGTAGGCTCCCCACTGAGCAAGGAGCCCAATGCAGGACTCGATCCCAGGACCCTGGGATCATGACCTGAGCTGAAGGCAGACACTTAACTGACTGAACCACCCAGGCATCCTGAGAACACTAATTTTAAAAGATATATGCACCCCTATTTTTTTGTTATCTTGTTTTTATTTTGTTTTTTAAAGATTTATTTATTTATGTATTTGTCAGAGAGAGAGAGAGAGAGCACAAGCAGGGAGAGCAGCAGGCAGAGGGAGAAGCAGGCTCCTCCCTGAGCAAGGAGCCCAAGGCAAGACTTGATCCCAAGACCCTGGGATCATGACCTGAGCCGAAGTCAGATGCTTGAATGACTGAGCCACCCAGGTGTCCCTACACCCCTGTGTTTATTGCAGCATTATTTACAATAGCCAAGATAGGGAAGCAACCCAAGTGTTTGCTGATAGATGAATGGATAAAGAAGATGTGTACATAGGGGCGCCTGGGTGGCACAGCGGTTAAGCGTCTGCCTTCGGCTCAGGGCGTGATCCTGGCGTTATGGGATCGAGCCCCACATCAGGCTCCTCTGCTATGAGCCTGCTTCTTCCTCTCCCACTCCCCCTGCTTGTGTTCCCTCTCTCGCTGGCTGTCTCTATCTCTGTTGAATAAATAAATAAAATCTTAAAAAAAAAAAAGAAGATGTGTACATAAATATATCTCAAAGGAACTGTACTCAGCCGTGAAAAAGAGGTGAGCACTATTGCCCTTTGCAACAGCGTGGATGGATCTGGGGGTATAATGCTAAGTGAGATAAGTCCGTCAGAGAAAGACAAATAACAGGATTTTGCTCATTGGTGGAATTTAAGAAACAGAACAAATGAACAAAGAAAAAAGGAGACAAAAAAGCAGACTCTTCAATTTAGAGAACAAGCTGGTGGTTACCAGATTGGAAGTGGGCGGGGCAGTGGGGAATGGGTGAAATAGGTGAAGGGGATTAAGAGTACACTTATTGTGATGAGCACCTGATAATGTACAGAACTACATTATCATAATTATCAACTACATAATGTTGCATCGCTGTATTGTACACCTGAAACTAATATAACTCTGTTCATTAATTAAAAAATAGTGCAGAGAAATCCTGTGTACCCTACACTCAGTTTCCCTGTTATATCCTAAGTAGCACAATATTAAAACCAGGACAGTGATGTACGTGCGTCGTTCTATGTCACATTATCACCTGAGTAGATTTGTGTAACCACCACTGCAATCAGGATATTTTTATCACCACATCTCCATTGTGCTACTCCCTTTATAGTTACCCAACTTTTTTTTTTAAAGATTATTTATTTATTTATTTGACAGAGAGAGAGAGACAGCCAGCGAGAGAGGGAACACAAGCAGGGGGAGTGGGAGAGGAAGAAGCAGGCTCATAGCAGAGGAGCCTGATGTGGGGCTCGATCCCATAACGCCGGGATCACGCCCTGAGCTGAAGGCAGACGCTTAACCGCTGTGCCACCCAGGCGCCCCTAGTTACCCAACTTCTTTTCCCCCTTCTCCATTACCATCTCTAACCCTTGATAACCACCAATTTGTTCTCCACTTATATAATTTTATCATTTTACCACTATTGATATAAATGCTAAAACTATAAAATTTCTAGAAGAAAACATAGTAGAAAATCTTTTTTTCTTTTTTTTTTAAGATTTTTTTTTTTTAATTTGACAGAGAGAGAGAAGGCTTGAGAGAGCACGCACGCACAGCAGGGGGGTAGCAGGCAGAGGGAGAGGGAGAAGCAGGCTCCCTGAGGAGCAGGGACCCTGACATGGGGCTCCATCCCAGGGCCCTGAGATCATGACCTGAGCCAAAGGTGGACTCTTAACCAAATGAGCCACCCAGCACCCGCGTAGGAGAAAATCTTTACAATCTTGAGGTGGGAAAGATTTCTTATATAGAAAACAAAAGGTGCGATTACAGAAGAAACAATAGATGAATTAGCCTTTATCAAAATGGGAAACTGCTTTTTGAAAGATAAATTAAGAAAATGAAAAGACACAGATTAAAAGAAGATATTCACAATACAGAAATCTGACCAAAAATATTGTGCACCCCCCCAAAAAAAGAGTATCTTACAACTCAAGAGAAGTAAGGCAACAACCCAATTTAAAAAATGGGTGAAACACTTTCCAAAGATGATACAAATAGTTAATAGCATATGAAAAGATGCTCAATATTATTAATCATCAGAGAAATGCATACAGTGCATAATGTGCATAATGACATAACCACTACACATCCACTCTATTATATACACTTTAAAGGACTGAGCATTCAAACTGTTGGTGGAGATGTGGACAATGGAATGCCTATAAATTGCTGGTGGGAATGTAAAATTGTACAACCAATTTGAGAAGTGATTCGGCAGTTTCTTATAAAGTTACATATACGCTTACAATACAAACCAACCATTCCATTCTTAGCTATTTACCAGAGAAATGAAAACATATATCCACATTCAGATTTGTACATGAATGTACATATCGGCTTAATTCACAATAGTGAAAAACTATAAATGACCCGAATGTCCACCAACAGATACATGGAAAATTGTTGTACATCAGGTAACAGACTGCCATTTAGCAACAAGGAGGGAACTACTGATACCCTCAACATAATGGAAATAAAAACCAGACACAAAAGTACTTACTGCATGACTCCATTTATAGGAAACAGTAGGAAAGGCAAATCTAATTGATAGTGACAGAAAGCACATCAGTGGGTGTATGTGGCACGGAGCCGAACACCTAAGGTTTAACCGGGAAGGGCTGATGGAGATCACCTGTATGTTGGTTGTGCTAGTGTGACCTGAGTGTATAACTTTGAGAACACTCACTGAATTGTATGTAAATTATATGTTGATGAAGTTGATCTTTAAATTTGCTTATATGGTTTAGGGCATGAACTCCAATTTTGTGTAAGTCAGTGTACTTAAAAGAAATGCAATAAAGAATGGTCTTCATTTGACAATTTCGGTATGAGATTGTCTTTTACCTTTTCTTGCACATACTAAGCTTTACACACATTTATACCAAGCTGCTGAACGTGCAGAATTATAGCTGTTAGGAAGGATGCTCTGTAGAAAGTCCTCATTTCGTCACCTTCCGTAACTCTCCTTCCTTGCCCTCTGACTTTCCTTTCTTCTCAGCCCCTCCCTTAAAGTACCAATAACAATTTACTTTTGTTCTGAGCTTTATAATTACAAAGCACTTCCCAACCTCATTTGATTCTCAGAATAATTTTGGGAGCCTAGGTAGGATTATTTACTCATTTTACAGGTGGAAACAAACAATGAGTGCCAGTGAGACGAAAGTTTTACCCAAGGCAGCGTAGTTTGCACAGGCCTCAGAACATAATCAATCACTCTTTCTTTTTAGCTTCCTTGTCTTTTCTTTAACCCCCATTTTTTCCCCCATTGTGGTCCCAGGAGTGAGCAGACACCCGGGAAAGGATATTGCACAAGAAAGCTTAGTTTATTTATTTATTTTTAAAGTAAACTCTACCCCCAATGTCAGGCTTGAACTCACGACCCCAAGATCAAGAGTATCACGCTCTACCTGCCGACTGAGCCAGCCAGGCACCCCTAACCCCTACATTTTGAATTGTTTAGGGTAAAAATCTTGCCAAGGTATAAAAATGAATTTCATTAGCTACAAGTGTAATGATTACCATTATTGAAAACACTAGATTTCATAAAAATTTTGTCTAAAATGTTTTGGATATCTGAAATAGGCCTAACATAGGATGTATTGAATGTGGGGCTTCAGTGATTATGGAATGTCTTGGCAAAATCCAGTCACCTCAGACAGATCAGTCTAGGTCTTAAGATACTTTTGGGTGCTAGGTGTTTATCGTCGAGGTCTTATCGCTGGTGTTCACCCACAACAGCCTCCAATGGAGGTTTGTAAAGGGAAAATTGATTCTTTTTCTTCCTTTATATTATAGCTGTATGGTCATTCCCTGAACCCCCCTTTTCTTTCATATCTGCAGAAGACATGTTTTGTGTTTGAACATGAGAACCATCATTTAGAAGATTAGTCAACTGAGTCACCCGTGCATTGTTCCTTATCTCTATTTTTGTCCAATTCCATTCTAGCTCAAAGTCAGCTCTGAAACCTTGCACTTTATACTTTTCTGAATTCCTCGGACTAATCTTGCCCAAGAAGGTATTATATCTATATTGGCTCTAGAGGTACTAGGAATTGGAATTGAGCAATGAGATAAAAAGTTTATATGTTTATGTTTACACCGGCCTAACGTAGCACTTTTTTTCTTTAATCTTCACACATTTATTTATTGAGCACATGTTCATTTCTGTGTTTGCCACAAAGAGATGGACATGGTCCCTGCCCTGGAGGAGCTCACACCTAAATTTCCAGTCGTATAGTCACATTCTCTGTGTCATTGGCTTGACAAAAAATAATAAACCTACAAATAAGTTGGGTGTACTAATCACACGCAGCTAAGCTTCTGAAGGGTCCTGGAGCCAAGCTCCTTGTGTGGATAAAGGAACTCTGGCTCCCCAGATGGTATCTAGCATCCTATGAGCTCTATTCTCTCTGAAGCATGAGACATAGGCCCCACTTCAGCTTTAGCTCTGCAAAACTTGCTGGTTCTCAGTTCCCAGTACTGTAGCTTATAAACCCCATTTTCCACCACACTTCTCCCTTTCAGTTTCAGGGAAAGGGAATTAACACTTCCGGGGTAACTTTTATGTATCAGGTCTTTTACATACATTGTGCTATGCTATAATTGTCACAATTTCATAATGTACAAGTCAATTCTGGAATTTAATATAGATACATACTAGTGCAAAGAGGACTGCCTTTGGAATCATGAAGATTGAGGTTTCAATTCTGGCTCAGCCACCAAGTCATTAATAGGTCGTTCATTCCTTTCTTCATTTATTCTCTAAAATATTTATTGAACTCTTAGCAGACATTTAAGCTTCCAGGTAGAACATAAGGATACAAAAGTGAATAAAACATAATCCTTAATTTTTTTTAAGGCTCTCACAATTGAGGGATGGGTAGGGAGAGGAAATTCCTTTTTTTTTTTTTAAGTTTATTTATTTTTTAAGTAATCTCTAGGTGTTGACTCAATGTGGGGCCTGAACTCAGGACCCCAAGATCAATAGTTCATGACACCAAGATCAAGAGTTGCATGTTCTTGCTACTGAGCCAGTCAGAAGCCTTAGGGAGAGGAAATTATTAAACAGATTGTATCAGTACACTAATAGAGCTAACAACAGGTTATATTATGGAAATTTTATGATCTTTTTCAATTTAAGTAGCTCATGTGAGCCTTGGATTCTTCTTTTTTAAATTAGGAATAATTATATTTAAATTAGATTTAAATTTAATAAATTTAAATTATCGCTTAAATTATATTTAAATTTGATATATTTAAATTATATTTAAATTATCACTTCCAGGCACAATGGTTGGCATATAAGAGATATTAATATTGCAAAGTCCACTATTCCAGGGAAAGACCTTCGTGCCCCCCTTTCTCCTTTCTGCAAACTGAAAACAATAAGTGATCTTTTAACAAGTTGCATTTGAAGACTTATGATTCATTTTAAGTAAATATGTTTACATAACTTTATTACAAGGGTAACAAATATAAAAGGAAATTACTCAAAATCTCACCATCCTAGAAAATCAATTGATTTCATTTGCCCGCTTTGTTTCCCAGTTTTTGTCCATTTTACAAAGCCATAGCCTCACATAACTGTTTTTGTGTTGTTACAATGTATATAATATTGTCATTTTTAATGGCTGTGAAATATTTGATTGAATTCTTTTAATTTGCTTAACAATCCCCATATGGACATTTCTCTTGAAAGGCAGAGTGATTGAGTGAAGAGAATGAGAACTTCCAAAACAGGAACAATCTAGGATTTGAAATCCTAGGTTAACTTCTTACCAAGTGAACTTGGGCTACTTATTTAACCTTTCTGAAACTGTTTCTTTAACTGTTTTAAAGAAGGTGGGATTCTAATAGGGATTATGTCTTATTCTGCATTTACAGGTGATTTATATAAAGTTCCTACCAAAATTTGGATACTCAATAAAAACCCTATTTTTAGTATTTGGTAATCATAAATATGTAATGTTATAATACCTTTCACACGTAAAGCTCACTTAATCTTTTGTGTCATTTCCTGAGGGTACAGTCTCATGAATGGGAATTCTTGGGGCAAAGATTATGAACATTTTTCTGGTATTTAGAAACACATCCCAAACTGCTTTTCAAAAGATTATCTTCAATTACAAAGCTGCTAGCAATGGATCGCATCACACATGGCATCAGATTCACCTCACGGTCACCATAGGTATATTACTATGGGAAATTTTTGCGTTTGATTGTTTTAAATTTTTTCTGCGCTGTTTGAACATTTTCCCTTTCTGAAAAGCAAGACTTGTCTGTAGGAGCGACAGTTCACGGCCACGTGGGCTGCGGAATGCTCTCGCGGACTACATCTCCCAAGGTGCCCCGCGCGCGCGCCGACAGGAAGTGGCTGGAGCATCTCCCGCCTCCACGCCGAGGAGAAGAGGTTCTATCCGGGGCCTTGGCGCTTCTCTTTCCTTTCGCGCCGGTTGCCGCTGCGGAGCGCGGCGGGTCCATGTGCGCAGTGAGCGGCGCTATTCCTGGCCCAGTAGCACCCGAGCCCCGGGTTTGACCGAGTCCGCGCTGCGATGGACCCCAACACCATTATCGAGGCCCTGCGGGGCACCATGGACCCAGCCCTGCGTGAGGCCGCGGAGCGCCAGCTCAATGAAGTAAGACGGTGGCAGGCCGAGCCCTCTGGGCCTGGCCAGAGGCGCGGACGGCGTCGCTGAGGGGCCCAGCTGGAGGGGTGGGGCGGGGACCTGACTGCGAGTGCCACGCTAGGGCGCCTCAGGCTGCTGCGGCGGTGGTGGCGGCCAAGGCAGCCTTCGCGTCGGATCCTGAGCTGGGCCTCTGGCTGCGGTCACGGCACGAGGAGCCGGCTGAGGCGAGGCGGGCGTGACGGGCTGGACACATGGCTGGCTCGGGCGGCCGGCCGCCCTCTGGCTCATTCCCAGCTCGTTCCTCGCGCCCAGGAGGGGGCGAGACTCGCTGGGAGGGTTTTCAGACGTTTCCGGGAGCAGTCTCGCTGGCGCCGGGTTCGGAGGGGCTCCTGGGAATGCAGCGCTGGCCTTTCGGGGGCCGCGCCTGTCAGCTTGTCACTTCACTGGGCTGATCGGCGATCGGCACAACTTTCTTCCTGCGCTGAGCGGCTGGAGGAAGCTTTCGGAGGCAAGCCCCCGCCTCTCCGGCAGGACGAGGGTAGTGTGGGCTCCCCAGTCAGTCTGATGCACTGTTCGACTCTGCTGATGCCTCAGTCGGGGAGGCCGGGCATGTGCTAGTAAGTGTCAGGTGAAGTGCGCCCTTCTAGGTAGAGCCGAACCACTCATTTTCTTGACTGACCTTGGGCAAGTCGCTTAACCTTTTGATGCTGAGTTTCTCCCATTCATAAAATTAGGCCGCAAGGTTGCTGTGACGATCGAGTGGGACAGTGTAGGGCAGGGTGCCTTGAAACGTGCCAAGCTCCTTATCAACTCGTGGAGGATTGGTTCCCTTTTTCCCCTTTATTTTCGGGAGACCACCGAAAATAAACAGCCTTAATATGTGGGTATATTATTGTACTATCTTCAGTTTCATTATTTGTTTCTAAATTTCTGCAACTTTTTATATTTTAGTGAGTATTTTAAAGGCTTAAAAGGACCCCTGTAATTTCCTATGCCAGTTAATAATTGTCTTTTGGTAACCCACTGAGTCTGCAAGCTTTAGTGAAGTTCAGTGTACATTTATTTTTAAACGGAGAAAGAAGTCCCTCTTTAAAGTAGAACTTCATTTTATGCTCCTCTTAGCTGGTAGGAAACTCATTTAAAAACATTATTTATATTGACTTTACAAAAAGCAGCCACAGGACTATTCCTAATTGGACATCTTCAATGTACAATGCTCTTTTTAGAGATCTCTGCCCTCAAGGAACTTAAATTTTAAGACGACTACCCACAGAGTTTAGACAAATCAAGTGTAAAATTATTTTAAAATAAAAAAGTTAAATCTTGTATATATAAGTGCGACCGTCATTAGATCATACCAAGAGTGATGTTCAAAAAAATTTTTTTAAAGATTTTATGATTAAGTAACCTCTGCACCCAACGTGGGGCTCCCGCCCACAATTCCAGGATCATGAGCCCCAGCTCCACCCACTGAACCAGCCAGACCCCAGCCCCCCAGCCCCCATGCTCAAATTTTTAGGCTCAAAGTCACCTTGGGAGGAGTTTAGATTTCTTTTGGGTATAAAATAATGCACTGAAACAAATTCCCATTTTGAACCATTATGAAACTGTGGAGGAAGTTATGGGTCACTTTTTATTTTGATTTGTTTTGTGATAGACACAGGTTAAGATGAACATTATTTTGTTTATGAAGTATTAATACATGTGTAAGTTTAGGCACCCTGAAAGTTTAGTTACACTGATTTCTACAATGATTTTATTATTCGGACTAAACATGCCTTGTGTAATTATTAATTTTAAAAAATATTGAAAAAAAGAGTTGGTTCCCTTACAGAAAAATTTGAAATTCATTCATTCCTCAAGCAGGTATTGAATGTCTAGTTATATACACTGACATCTTGTAATTGAGACCGGGAATAAATATTTCACAAGCTGATTTTTAGAAGATGAATAATCAAAATAGTATTCATAGCATTTTTTACTTAACTCTTAAGCTTCCGTTAGGGTTTTGGAATACTCTGGAATAGTGAACGCTGCTTTTCTGTTAAAGAAAATTGGTGGTCTATCCTGTATTTTTGTGATTGTTAGCTATTTACATTTTGCAAATTTCTTTCAATTATTCCATCTTAATTTTTTAGTAATTCTCCTAAGGTAACTTTTCTCAGCTCTAGTCTTCATTCCATTTTAATGAAGTGCTTCCATTTGAATACTTACTTGCTTTGACTTTTTTTGTGGCAGAACCTTGATTTAGGAAATAGATCCCAGATAAGTCTTGATGAAGAAGCTTGACTGTAGTAAGAATGAGGAAGTAACATTTTATTTCCGTCAGGCTCTTCTCACTTTGGATAAGACAGGATGAAGCAATCATTCCGTACTGTTTTTATTCAACTGAATTATATTTTGGTTCATTTAGTTAAAAGAAAAAGATGATTGACGTTTGAGTGAATCTCTTCAGCTAAGTGAAGTAATCACTAACTGTAAAAATTGTAAATGTTATCAAAGTATTATAGTGCAGATAGTTAAAAACAGAGTGCTCTTGCCTCACAGTGATTGCACTTAACTGTTCCATCTGCTTGGATCCGCTTTTACTCAGTGATCTCCCAGACTTGATCTCGCACTTCTGTCATCGTTCAGCTGTCTCCATATCACTGACGAGTTCCCCTGACTACAACACTCCAGACACTCTATATCTCCCTTCATTTAATTTTCTCTATAGCACTGGTTTATCATAAATATTTTATTTATTCTCACCAGTATAATTTTTGAGTTTCACAAGGTAAGGGATTTTTGTCTTTTGTTACTGCAACTCTTTGATTTGTCAGTATTAAGCTTTACTTAATTATAGCATATAATAATATAGCCTTTAGCTCTGTTATACCACCCCCAAATCAAGGATTTTTAGAGCATTTTTATATTTTTTATATTACATATAGATAAGGAAGTTCCATTAGACTGCTAGAGACCACAGTAAAGACTCTTTTTGGCAGATATTTTTGAGATAAATTTTAGTATTAGGGCGCCTGGGTGGCTCAGTCGGTTAAATGTCTGCTTTCAGCTCTGGTCAGGGTCCCAGGGTCCCAGGGTCCTGGGATCAAGCCTTGCATCGGGCTCCCTGCTCATCGGGGAGCTTGCTTCTCCCTCTCACTCTGCCTGCTGCTACCCGTGCTTCTGCCCCCCCTCAAGTAAATAAATAAAATCTTTTTTAAAAAAAAAAAAGATTAACTTTGGTATTCCCCACTGACTTACTCTGTAGCATGGCACAAATTTTGATCCTTTTTTTTCCTAATTGCTGTTACATTTTTTTGATCACATTGTATTTCCCAATTTGAAATATCTTCATATAACAATCTTTGCCTCAAAGACTGGAGAAGACCAATAAAAAGTACAAGCTCTCTTGGAAATATAATTGAAAACCTCCATGGTTATTTGATTTTTTCTTTTTTTATGTAACTATGAAGCCTTCTGTACTAGCTGGGGATGTTAGGAAAGTTATTTAACTTGTAAGCATCATTTTCCTTATGTACAAAATAAAAGTAGTAATAGTATATATGTCATAGTGTCATGTGGGTTGGGTGAAATGATGCATGTAAAAAATTCAGGAAGGTATTTGGCACCTCCTAAGTTCTCTTCAGGTTATTTGAATTACTGCATAAGTGCCAATTGATTAACCCGTCTACCATGTCGTACCTTTTATTCCCTGTCTCAGTCTAACTATAGTAGTTGTATATTTCAGTGGAAAATGATCAGCAGTAATGGAGAAGGAATACAAGTGCCTATTTGAACACTGAGATCATTAGTAGATAGATTATTGTAACGTGAAAATTGGCACAATTATAAGCACAGTGCCTGGCACACTATGGACTCTGAGTAAATGCTTGTTGTATGCAAAGAGAAGAACTTACGTAATCGAAATGTCTTTCAGTCTTTAAAGTTGATGTGTGTGCAGGAATCTCATTTGTCATTTAAATTATATACTTTGAGATCAGTTGACTTCTGTATATCTAGAAGTACAGTTTTAAAATTTTTGGTTTTTGGGGCGCCTGGGTGGTTCAGTTCGGTTAAGTGTCTGCCTTCGGCTTGGGTCATGATCCCCGGGTCCTGGAATTGAACCCCGTGTTGGGCTCCCTGCTCAGCAGGAGAGTTTGCTTCTCCCTTTCCCTCTGCTCCTGTCCCTGCTTGTGCCCTTTCTCTTGCTCACTCTCTTTCTCAAGTAAATAAAATCTTTTAAAAAAAATTTTTTTAAGGAAATCTAAAATATATGATATTTGGTATTCATTCATTCAACATTGTTTATTATGTTTCCAGAGACTGCTACTTCCTACTCTCACTCACTCAGAAATACTTGTTTCTTCATTTATAAGATAAAGTTAAGACATCTCTGAAGGTTTTTGGCAGATTATTGTAATAGACAATAGTCTCTGCATTCTTCCTGATTTCGCTGCCAGTGTTTCACTGCCAGTATTCTTCAGGGGAAACCTTTCTATACAAACCTTTGCTCATGCTCCCCCCCCCCTTAAGCTCTTACCACCTAAAACTAAAAGTTTTCCTATTCACAAATCTCATTAATCCCATCTTAAATGCCATTTTTTCCTACTCTGACCTTCTGTGATACTTTGTAAACTGAAAACTCACCTTTTTAACACCTAGTTTTATGTATTCTTCCTTAGATTTTAACTATTTTTATTTGAACTAGGTGATTGCTGTCTCTTCTCTAAAAGTTCATGGACTTTGAACTTTTCTCCAATGGGAATAAAATCTGTAGATGAAGGGTTTTTTTTTTTTTAATCTTGGAGTATTTGCTGAGAATGGACACTCAACAGCTAATTGTTTCTTGATTGTTTTCGGATATTTTCAAAACATTTGCCTGTCATGTGGCAAAATCTGTCTTTATACTGGGGATCTGATACTGTACACAAGACAGAGTCCTCTCACTTATGAAGCTTACGTTTGAACTAAAGTTTTCAAAATGTAATGTCAGGAGAGGCACCTGGGTGGCTCAGTCAGTTAAGCATCTGTCTTCGGCTCAGGTTATGAGCCCTGCATGGGGCTCCCTGCTCAGTGGGGAGTCTGCTTCTTCCTCTTCATGTCCTTTTGCTCCTCCACCCCCACTTGTGCACTCTCTCTCTCACTCTCAAATAAATAAATAAGCTATTTAAAAAAAAAATGTAATGTCGGGTGCCTGGGTGGTTCAGCTGGTTAAGTGTCTGACTTCAGCTCGGGTAGTGATCCCACAGTCCTGGGATCAAGCCCCACATGCTTTTCCCTCTCCCTCTGCCGCTCCCCCTGCTTGTGCTCTCTCTCTCTCTGTCTCAAATAAATAAAATCTTTAAATAAAAATAAATAAATAAAATGTAATGTCAGGGAAATTTTTTTGAAATGTTTATTCTGAATAACAGTTCCCAATCTGTTTTTTGTTTTTTTTTTTAATTTTAGAGAAAGAGACAGAGAGCAAGGGAGGGGCAGAGGGAGAGAGACTCTTAAATTGACTGGTGCTCAGCGCAGAGCCTGATCCGGGGTTCAATCTAATGACCCTGAGATCACCACCTGATCCAAAACCAAGAGTCGGCATTTCACCAACTGCACCACCCAGGCCCCCTTGGTTCATTTAATAGCAAATGTCTTTATGATAGGCACTGAGCTGAGTGGTTGATAAAAAGAAATTTATGATTTCCTGCCTTTCTGGAGTTTCAAAGTCAACACAGCCATCACAGATGCATGTGGTTGGGAGTTATAATAAAGCTATGTCTAAGTTTTGGGTACGGAGGCTATTAAATCTGACTTTGCTTAAGGCAGATGTGATCTCAGCATCAGTATTCCTTCCCCTCATATACTTGTAGCAAGAAAAATGCCCTAAGTAGAATTAGAAGGCTTATTACCTAGGAGCCTTTTTAAACCTTCAGTTCCTCAACTTAATGTGCTATAAAATGGTTATGTAGGTAGAAATGATGCTTTCTCAAATGCTTTATGTAGGGCACAAGGGAAAAGTAAGTGGACTTAGCTTTGCTAAGTTTCTTGATACTTGGTGTTTACCTTTTAAATTCATAAACTACCTAAATCACTTCTAGGATCTTCACAGATGATTACAATTACTGCTATAAGTGATATGTTTTATTTATAAGTGGTGAGTTTGATTTTGTTCTATTAAAGGACCTATGAAATGTTCAATTAATGAAAATGTTAGGTCTGAAAAAGTACAAAATGATGGCATGTTTATAGTACAATTTAGCATGTCTAGAAATTCGGTAAAATATTTATGAGAATATAATGTATATTTTTGGAAGACAGAATATTCTGTGGTCTGAGCAGGTAACGTTCCTTAATTAGGAATCTTTCTAAGTAGAGATTTTGTTTTGAATTTGGGAGAGGGAAAGTCCCTGGATACTTTGGCTGTTACACAGGAGTTTATTCAGTGACAAAGCATGTTAAAGATCTGAAAGGTAACACCAGATTAACATAAGAAAATTTCTTTTTCAGATATAGTAGATGTATATATTATTTTACTTATTGTTTGTTTCTATCAGTGGCATATTAATGATGAGTTTCATTTAAAGTGGGCTTTTTCTTTTGGTTACTAAAGTAATTTGTAATTAAGTTATTTTAAACTCCTTGATTGAAAAATATTTATGTATTACCGCTATTTAAAGAAAAGCTGGAAGACATGAAGAGCCGCTGTGAAACAATTAAAAAAAAAAAAAAAGTTCCACATACTAGATCTTGATGTGGTCACAATTTACCTATTAGTTTTTGTCTTTCATTGTTGTCGTTCATTCTCTTACTAATCTTTTTAATATAACCCATACTTCCGGACCGAAGCCTGGGAGGCTCAGTCGGTTAAGCATCTATCTGCCTTTGACTCAGGTCATGTTCCCAGGGTCCTGGGACCAAATCCCACATCAGGCTCCTTGCTCAGCAGGGACCCTGCTTCTCCCTCTGCCTGCCACTGCCCCTGCTTGTGCTCTCTCTGACAAATAAGTCAAAGCAAATCTTAAAAAATATATCCCATACTTCTTTTTCCTTAAAAAAAATCTTTTCTCCCCATCTCTGTGGGCTTAAATCCTTTAGGACCTAACTCAAAATTTTACCGGTTAGTCCAATTAGAATTAGTAATACTCCAAGCTATCTTACAGTGATCTTTTATCTCTGTAGTGTCTGACACGTTTTAAGTACCGGAAGGTGGAGTGGAGGTAAAGGAAAGGCAGATGTAGTTGTGGCTGTTGAAGAATTTTGATGAAATGGATTAAGGGTGAATGTTGAATTATCTAGGTTAATGACAAATAATGAGAAGGTAAGAAGTTGTCTAGAAAGGTAGTTTTGTGTTGTGGTTAGCAGCCTTTAAACTTGAGTATTAGCAATTTTAGCTCTACTTAATGGTGTATAATGACCCATTTGTTGCTTCATTTCTCCTGGTTTTCTGATTGCTGGAAACCAGGAACTGGAAGAAGGGCCTGTAATTAGTGTCAACATCTAGAGTGTACATTTATACTCTTAACTCATACTCTAAAATATTTATTATAGCATCTTGAGGTCTATGTCAGTGTTTGCCAAACTGTTGGGAATAATACCATAATTACTCAGATTTTTAGGAGTTTTTGTGATAAAGATGATGCTAAAGATATTTTTACTTACATTTATCTTTTAAATTACTCCAAAACGTGAAGGTCTTTTCAACGTGATAATAAATTTAATAGTTAATATGTGATAGAAATTCTTTTAAATATGTTATAGTTTGCTATACCCAAGAATGCCGTAAAGTTATTAGAGATAACCTAGTGCTTAAAAGGATAAGTTTTCCTGTTTGAACAGCTAATGTGTATCTTTATTTGATCTGTTTTATAATTGTACCGATTCATGGTCTTTTTTTCTTCATTTTAAAACTTTATTTGCATGCCATAAAATATACCTGTTTTAAGTGAAACTCAGTGATTTTTAGTAGATCTAGCAAATTGTACCACAATTTAGTTTTTTATTTTTTAAGGTTTTATTTATTTATTTGTCGGAGAGAGAGAGAGAGTACATGCAGGGGGAGCAGCAGGCAGAGGGAGAAGCAGGCTCCCTGCTGAGCAAGGAGTTGGGTGCAGGACTTGATCCCAGAACCCTGGGATCATGACCTGAGTCAAAGCCAGACTCTTAACCCAACCCACTGAGCCACCCAGGCATCCCCACAATCTAGTTTTGTAATATTTATTTTCATTATCCCAGTAAGATCCCTCCTTCTAGTTTATTTTGTAATTTTTATTTATTAGAGAGAGTGAGAGCATGAGTCAGGGTGCAGAGGGAGAGGGAGAAGCAGGCTCCCCACTGAGCAGGGAGCCCAATGCGGGACTTGATCCCAGGACACCGGGATCATGACCTGAGCTGAAGGCAGACACTTAACTGGTTGAGCCACCCACGTGCACTAATCCCTCTTTACAGTTTAATCTCATATCCCAGGCCTAGGTGATTGCTAATCTACTTTTCCTCAGAATTTTCTTGAGAATCTCATGTCTGATATTTAGTATTACTTTATGTCCATTTGTTACTTTCTTTGGGAGAATAGAAGGCATTAGGGATTTCAGCTGGATGGAAATTTGTATGGGGCAAGTAGATAGATACCCCAGGTTGAATTTACTTGTGTGATTTCTTTTTTCTTTTCTTTTTTTTTAAGATTTTATTTATTTATTTGACAGAGAGACAGCCAGTGAGAGAGGGAACACAGCAGGGGGAGTGTGAGAGGAAGAAGCAGGCTCCTAGCGGAGGAGGAGCCTCATGTGGGGCTCCATCCCAGAATGCTGGGATCATGCCCTGAGCCAAAGGCAGACGCTTAACGACTGCGCCACCCAGGCGCCCCTGCTTGTATGATTTCTTATGTCAGAAACATCCTTTCTTTCTTACCCCTTGATCTAGCTCAGCTGTCTGAAAGTAACATTTTTTCCTCAGTTGCACTTTTTAAATTTGTACTTGCGTATTTTTGAAGGCAAAGTGATTTAGAAGAGTAGCAAAATAAGTACTTATTTTCATAGTTCAGGGTTTTTTTTATAACTTTATTGAAATCAACCACTTAAAGTATCCAGTTTAGTGTTTGTTTGTTTGTTTGTTTAAGATTTTATTGGGCATCTGGGTGACTCAGTCGATTAAACATCTGCCTTTGGCTCAGGTCATGATCCCAGGGTCCTGGGATGAGTCCTGTGTCTGGGTCCTTGCTCAGCAGGGAGCCTGCTTCTCCCTCTCCCTCTGCCTGCCACTCGCTGCTTGTGTGCTCTCTCTCTCTGGCTCGCTGTCAAATAAATAAAAATAATACAAAAAAAGATTGTATTTATTTGAGAGAGAGCATGAGAGCCTGGGTGCACAAGCTGGGGGCAGGGGCAGAGGGAGAAGCAGAGTCCCTGCTGAGGAGGGAGCCTGATGTGGTTCTCCATCCTGGGACCCTGGGATCATGACCTTGAGCCAAAGGCAGATGTTTAACTCACTGGTGCTCCCTCCAATTCAGTGGTTTTTAGTATATTCAGTTATGCGGCTATCACCACAAACTTTAGAACATTTTCATCACCCCAAAAAGAAACCCCATACCTGTTAGCAGTCCCCCTCTCTGCCCTCTGCACATCCCCAGTCCTTGAGTACTGGCTTCTTTCACATAGTGTATTTTTAAGGTTCACACATGTTGTAGCATCTATCAGTACTTCATTCTTTTTATTACAAAATAATATTTCATCGTGTGTATGGATATGCCACATTTTGCTTATCCAGTCGTCGGTTGGTGCACTTGGTGGGTTGTTTCCACTTTTGGGCTATTATGAATAATGCTGCTGTTAATGTTCAGGTAAAAGTAGTCTTGTTGATTTTTTTTTTTAATTGAGGGATAATTTACATATGATATGAAGCTCAAATATATGTACAGCTCAGTCCATTTTTACCTAGGTACCATTATCCAGATAAAAAATTTTTTTAAGATTTTTATTTATTAGAGAGAGATTGAGAGAACGAGTGGGAGGAAGGGCAGAGGGAGAAGCAGACCCCCCCCCCCCCGGAGCAGGGAGCCCAAGGCAGCACTCGATCCCAGGACCCCAGGACCATGACCCGAGCCAAAGGCATACGCTTAACTGACTGAGCCACCCAGGTGCCCCAGATGAAAATTTATATAACATCTCTATTGGCTTAGAACTTTCCCATGAGACTCTTCCCAATTAATACCTTTCCTCCTTCAGGTTACTGTTATTCTGACTTCTGTTAACTATAGATGAGATAGATTTGCCTGTCTTTGAACTTCATATATATAGGATCACATGGTATGTAGCCAAGTAGTCTAGCTTCTTAACATGTTTTTGAAATCCATATTATTGCTTGATTCCATAGTTAGGCTTTATTTTTTTTAAGTTATTGTATAGTATTTCACTGTGTGAATTGTACCACAGTTTATTTATACATTCACTTGTCAGTGGACAGGTATTACTGTGGACACAAGCACTTTTCTTACATATATAAAGCTGAAATTGCTAGGTTGTAAGGTAGGTGCATATTTGAAAATGCCAGTTTTCCAATATGGTTGTTCAGTTTTATGCATCTTCCAGCACTGTGTATGAGTTCCATAGTTTTCACATCCTCACTAGCACTTTGATGTATTGCGTACATTGTTTTCGGGTAGGACTATCTGCTTGTACTGATTGTTTTGTAATTTGCCTGCATGTATTTGCTAATTTTTGTTTTGGGGTGATTTTAACTCTTCCTCAGATGTTGCAGATAGTTTCCTTTTTTTTTTTTTTTTAACACTTTATACTGATGGGGTGTGGAGCATTTACAATTTTTACTTTATCTACTTGAGACAAAAACTATTTTATGGCTTTCAGTCTTTGGTGTCATGCTTAGGTTTTTTTCCAACAAGATGATAAAAATATTTACCGTGGTTTCCTTCAAGTACTATTGGGATTTTATTTATTTATTTTTTAAAAAATTTGATTTATTTATTGGAGAAGGGGAGAGAGCATGGGGCGGGGAGGGAGAACCAGACTCCCACTGAGCAGGGAGCCTGACATAGGGCTGGATCCCAGGATCCTGAGATCCTGACTTGAGCCAGAGGCAGATGCTTAACTGACTGAGCCACCCAGGTGCCCCTGGGGTTTTATTTTTTATTTTAAACCTTAAGTTAGAAATTGAAAAAGGTCCTTTGTTAATGTAATATTCATGGAGTACCTTTGTGCTTGTAGGAAGATATAGTTAGTGGCACATGCTCATTTTTAACTCATTTGTGGCTATATATGTGGCTAGCCAACAAAAACGGTGGTTGTGGTGGTTTTTGTTTTTGTTTTTTTTAAAGATTTTATTTATTTATTTGACAGAGAGACAGCCAGCGAGAGAGGGAACACAGCAGGGGGGAGTGGGAGAGGAAGAAGCAGGCTCCCAGCGGAGGAGCTCGATGTGGAGCTCGATGTGGGACTCGATCCCCGAACGCCGGGATCACGCCCTGAGCTGAAGGCAGACGCTTAACGACTGCGCCACCCGGGCGCCCCTGGTTTTTGTTATTTTAACATGACCCCTAAACATAATCCAACAACTTCATTTGTGGTTCCAATCATAGAAAGCAGTTCTTTTCAACTCAGAAGGAAAAACTGTGGTACTGGGACCTTGAGAGAACACTGTATATACAAAAAACACAAATGTTGTATTTTATAGGAGATTTAAAGAACTAAAGAACCATTTGGCAATATTCAGTTTATGTCCTACGTACTTTAGAACATACTCTGAGAAAGATGAGATTCTACTGTGTATGGAGATAAAAACAACATAACATTTGTTTTTTTTTTAAAGATTTTATTTATTCATTCGACAGAGAGAGACACAGCCAGTGAGAGAGGGAACACAAGCAGGGGGAGTGGGAGAGGAAGAAGCAGGCTCCCAGTGGAGGAGCCTGACGTGGGGCTCGATCCCAGAACGGCGGGACCACGCCCTGAGCCGAAGGCAGACGCTTAACCGCTGTGCCACCCAGGCGCCCCAACATAACATTTGTTATATCTGGACATTTACTATAATATTTTATATATTTCACTCCTATATTTTTTAAGATTTTATTTATTTATTTGAGAGAGAGAGCCAGTGAGAGCTAGAGAGCACAAGCTGGGGGGAGGGGCAGAAGGAGAGGGAGAAACAGACTCCCCACTGAGCAGGGAGCCCAACATTGGGCTCCATCCCAGGACCTTGGGATCATGACCCGAGCCACAGCAGATGCTCAACCGACTGAGCCATCCAGGTGCCTCTTTCACTTACTCCTTATAGCCATCCTATGAAGCAGATTTTGTTAAACTAATTTTGTAATTAAATGTTAGGTTTACTGAAGCAACTTGCTCAAGAGTTAAAAATGTCGAAAGTAACATCACTTGTATTTATCACTTGTCTGATTTTTGCTGTCCATTCCAGGGATTCATAATTTGATGCAGGAGATAAGATATATACTATAATATAAATGGCCTAAAAAGTGCCATACTAGTAGTGTGGATAGTAGTGTCCTTTGTGGGCTCATCTGTCTCTCCCTTTAATACAAATACTCTTTTATACTACACTACTCCTAGGTGATCACTGCTGCTTCCAAGGCATTTTTTTGTTGACTCATTTCAGTTCTTCATTTAATAAATTTGTTGAATACCTTAAATGCCTAGCATCACGAGGAACTGGGTATACAAATAGTATAGTTCCTATCAGTGAAGCTTAAAATCTAATTAACAGAAGAGGCAGACATAAACCAGTCTATAAATATAATAATTACAAATATGTAATAAATGTTATGGGGAAAAAAACCCTGGAGATTATGAGCGTAATAGGGAGCTCTCCTTTAGCTTGAATGATCAGTCAGGAAAGCCTTCTCTAAATGTTTAAGTGGAGACTCAAAGAATGTGAAGCTGTGAATCAGTTAACTCTGGTGGAGCACTGGAGAGAAGAGTGTTATAGGTAGACAGTCACAGCATGGACTGTGGAGTAATCATGTTTGTTGTTGAAAGAACTTAAAGGTGGCTGGTAAGGTGGGACAGTAGGAAGCAAGAAAGTTTCTTTAAATGAGACTGATGAAATAGGCACGGGCAAACTAATACAGGCCCTTCCTTATATAGCCTTTGGGAAGTAGTGTAGAAAGCTATCGGGACGCGTGGGTGGCTCAGTCAGTTAAGCATCTGCCTTCAGCTCAGGTTATGATCCCAGGATCCTGGGATCAAGTCCCACATAGGGCTCCTTGCTCAGCGGGGAGCCTGCTTCTTCCTCTGTCTGCAGCTCCCCCTGCTTTGTGTGCTCTCACTCTCTCTCTCTCTGACAAACAAATAAAATTTTTTTTTTTAAAGCTTTTAAAAGTTGTTTTTTTTTTTTTTAAGGGGATTGGTTTACAATTTTGAAGACCTTTGGCTGCTAAATGGAGAATGGTGGGGGTAGGGAATACTTACATTAAGAAAGATAATAGTCATTTGGGCTAGATTGATGTTAGTGGGAATGGAGAAAGTGGGTATATTATATAAGTATTTTGGTTATAGAATTGACAGGTCTTGACACATTGAATTGGGGTAAAAAAGAGGGAAGTATTAAAGATGTCATTCAGGTATTAAACGTAAGTGAGGATAGTGATGAAAAAGGTGGGGAGAAGTGGTATAAGAAAGTAGAAACCTAAGTTTTAGGGGAGAAGATACTTTGAACATAATAAATTTGAGAAGCCTGTGAAGGTAGGGATGTTAAAATAGGTCTCCTAAGAGTGACGTGGACTGGAAGTAATGTATCTGGCAAATAGTATTTAAAGATCCCGGTTGGATGAAATCAGCTGGGGAGTGTAAAAGATGACCTCTGACTGAGCAGTTATAATTTAAATAGGCTAAGAAACCAGCAAAGGAATCTGAGAAGGAAAAGTGGTCTGTGAATTGTGCAGTTGGAAGGATGTTTCAAGAAAGTGATAGTGGTTAATTGTGTTTAGAATACCAGAAAAGGCAAATACCTGCCTTCGATCCACTTAACTACTCCCATTCAGGTCTTAAATTTAAGTGTTATTTCTAGGTTAGAAGATTCTCCTTTTGATTCTCCCATGGTGTGTCTACCTCTTCTACTGTACTTTATTGTAATTACTTGTTTGATTATCTTCACTATCCTTTACATTAAACTCTTAAGTTTCCATGAGGTCATGGAACCTTATTGTTTGGTTTCAACATTAAACTCTTAAGTTTCCATGAGGTCATGGAACCTTATTGTTTGGTTTCAACCTTCTTTTTTTTTTTTTTTTTAAGATTTTATTTATTCATTTGACAGAGATAGAGACAGCCAGCAAGAGAGGGAACACAAGCAGGGGGAGTGGGAGAGGAAGAAGCAGGCTCATAGCAGAGGAGCCTGATGTGGGGCTCGATCCCATAACGCCGGGATCACGCCCTGAGCCCAAGGCAGACGCTCAACCGCTGTGCCACCCAGGCGCCCCTGGTTTCAACCTTCTATTCTCAGCTCCTGGCATGGTGTCATGTACCAGGAACATTTAAATAATTTTTGGGGTAACAGAATTCCAGGTTCTGATGTAGAAGAAATTTTTTATATACGAAAGGAAATTTTTCTGTTTCTAAGAACGTACGGAATATTTGGTGTGAGAGGAAGTCTGTAAAGAAGAAACTAAAATAGGGGCCTGCTTCTTCCTCTCCCACTCCCCCTGCTTGTGTTCCCTCTCTCGCTGGCTGTCTCTGTCCTGTCGAATAAATAAATAAAATCTTAAAAAAAAAAAAAAAGAAGAAACTAAAATAAACTATTGTCCATGTGAACTTGTGCAGAAAAAATACTTAAACTTGGGCTGAAAGGACGAGATGACATAGATGGTAGTGGTATTGGGGGAGAGGAAATGCAACTGTGAAAGCATTCAAGAAGGGACACAGTTGTTTTTTTAAAAAAACCAGAAGCAAATATGACAAATTTAGAAATCATTAAGTAACTTTTTTATACTGTTAATGAAAGTGTCTGGGGTCTGTAGTATAAACTGGAAAGTAGAAAATGTGTGAAGAATAGCTCCTTTATAATCCCACCGCCCAAGAGATAACTATATTAACATTTTGGGTATATTTCATTATTTTCTGTATATGCTGCATGGGAATTTCATATAAATGTATTATCATATAGTTTGTATCCTACTTTTATTGTATGTTCAAAGCTATTGATTTTGAATTTTCTATTTAAATGTAACATACATACAGAATAGTCATTGTAAGGGTACAGTTGATTGATTTTCACAAACTGAACACCCTTTGGTAAAATAGCCATATTCAGAAATAAAACATTATTAGCACCTTGGAAACCACTTCCCAGGCTATTAATTTTTACTGATTTAGTTTGTTAGGTCACTTGGTAGAACATCTCTATGGAGAAATTATTACTAAATTGGGGCTAAATGTGTATTAAAGAGGATATTGTTCTTGAGCTGTTGGTGTAGGTTAAGAATGCTAGTTGGGATAAATGGGAAGTGGAGCAGTATGAAGGCAAATGCAAACATGCAAAGTATTTTAGAAGTTAGGTTATTAATTTTTTTTTTTTTTAATTTCATTGTTGGTGAGTGATGGGAAATAAGGCTGGGACCAACTTGAGGGTGGATAGCCTTTTGTGCCAAACAGTGGAACAGAGTACTGAGAATATTTATTTGCAGAAATTTAAAACCTATTTTTTTTGTTTGTAGGCACACAAGTCTCTGAATTTTGTTTCAACACTGCTTCAGATTACTATGTCGGAACAACTGGATTTACCTGTGAGACAGGCAGGCAAGTTACTGAATTCTTTTCTTGGGTTTATGTAAATCAGTTATTTAAAAGGTTCATAGTTGAATAGCAAAGGTATGTTGGGGTGGCCCTTCAGTGATTTTCTTCCCTGAAAATCCATTTGCCCTCATGTGTTTACTACAGATAGCTAGTGCTTTGTTATTGGTGGCAGAGTTAAAGGAATGTGGTATTTCGTTGAAAAGAGAAATTGATAGGGATTATTAAAAAATTCTGTGTGTTCTCTGTTTCCCTGCCCAGTGGATGATTCTAAGATACAAACCCCTGTGCAGTTGCTCCTTACAGCTTGTGCATTCACTGTTTTTAACCATTTAAAAAGTACTACAGTAGTCTCCCCCATCCATGACTGATAGATTTTAAGACCCTCAGTGGATGCCTGAAACTGTGCATAGTACCATGCTATATATACTATGTTTTTTCGTATACATACATACTTAAGATGAAATTTAATTTGTAAATTAGGCAAGTAAGAGTTTAACCACAGTAATTAATAATAAATTAGAACAAGTATAACTATACTGTAATAAGAGGTATGTGAACATGGTCTCTCTTAAAATATTTTACTGTACTCACCCTTGCGATGATATGAAGATCAAATGCCTGTGTAATGAGATGAGGGTGAGGTAAATGATGTAGGCATTTTGACATGGTGCTAGGCTACTGTTGACCTCTGATCATAGGTCAGAAAAGATCATCTGCTTCCTGACTGTGGGTGACCACGGGTAACTGAAACCACGAAAAGTGAAACAGTGCATGAGTGGGGAACTACTGTATTTCTTAGTTCCAGTTTCAACAAGATATTGAGCAATTCTCTCACTACCAAATGGTCTGTGAAAATGTGGTGGGTTACTTCTGATATTATCTGTTGGTCTGCAAAATAATGGAATTCATATCCTTAGTGTCCTGTTACTTAATTTATTTGCAGGTGTATTAATTTTGTTATAGGAAATATAAAGTAGTAATAATTTCACCATTCTAGAAAAACCAGTTATGTTCTGGTATTATTTCTTGCTGTTCTTTTTCCCTACATCAATTTTGTTAAAAAATTTTTTTTTCATTTAATGTGTAGTAAGTTCATCCCTTTTCTTTACATAGTGTTAGTATTAAAATTTCAGTGATTAAATACCATATATGGCATATATGAAGTGAACCATTTCCCAATTGTTAGCATTTAATCTTAGATTTGTTTCATTAACAGTTGTATTCACAGTACCTAAAATATTGCCTGACACACCAAATGTACTCTGTAAATAAATGAATGCATGTAAGTTTATTATTTTTTAAGATACTGGTATATAAATAAGTAGCACAATATTGGAATATTTTTTGGGCCTATAAAATATAGTAATTTCACTGGACACTGGTCAGCAGTAAATCTTTTTTTTTTTCTTTTCTAATTAAGTAGAAAAAAGTTGCTTTTATTATTTTAACTGTCATATCTCTTTTACTAATGAAGTTGGCATTTTCCCATTTGGTAATTTTGTAGATAAGAATCTTCGCCTCAAAGAGACAAATACCACATGATTTCACTCATATGTGGAATTTAAAAAACAAGACAGATGAACATTGAGGAAGGGAAGGAAAAATAAGATGAAAATTGAGAGGGAGGCAAACCATAAGAGGCACTGAACTCTAAGAACAAACTGAGGGTTGCTGGAGGGAGGTGCATGAGGGGAAGGGATAATTGGGTGATGGGCATTAAGGAGGGCTCTTGATGTAATGAGCACTGGGTGTTATTTACAACTGATGAGTCACTAGATTCTACCTCTGAAACTAATAAAAGAATCTTTGCCTTTAAATCTCCAATTTTTACTAAGATGTTGAAAGTGGCATTTAGGAGGGACCTTAACATTTTGAGGCTTGATTATGTGCATTAGCAAAATTAAATTGTACTAGAAAGTTGTATGGTTAGTATGTGCAAAACCAGAAGCAGCCAAACTGTGGAATTAGTCAAAAATTTTAAAATCCAACCATTACTAAAAATTATATTATTTTAATAATTGAATGATGCTCTTTAGTGTATGGCATATGGTGATTTCATCTGCTAGACTTGAGAGAGGCATTCGGTCTTTGTAGCAGAGTCCAAGCATCCTGGATGGAATAGAATATGAATCACAATATTCTTACAGTGCAGTTCTCACTTGTTAATGTGTTTTGTAGACCAAACAACTGAAAATACTGAATCATAATTATACAAATAAAAATATATACCCATTCTTTTATGCATTACTATAGAAGGAAATACTCAAGAGTCTCAATGCAGAGGACTTAGGACTGTATCAAGGCTTAATTTTAATCTTTTCTGTTTTGGAGCTAAAGAATCAAAATTCTGGAAATAGTACTAATTTAAAATATGTTACATACACTGAGTCAGTGTTCTTTACTGTAGAGGTAGTTTTTCTTAAAACTTTTGTTGAAGGGTATTTTAACGTGTAGTCAATCTTTTTTGAAATACTGTAAGGTGGAGTATTATTTTAATTCCTGAGATAGAGCAAAGTAGAATATAAAAATCATAGATATATCAGTTATCCTTATTCATATAGGTGTAATATTCCAGGTAAGAGTTAATTACTAATCAGAGAAGGGCTGGTGTTTTGTAGAATTTAGTAATTGATTAATTTTGAATAATTTCCATTTCCTGTACATCATATACATTTGTGGTTGAGGGTTCTCCTTCTCATTTGGGGGTAGAGGACTGGATAAAAAACATTGTTAGCAATCTAGTTCATACTGTGTTAACTAGCAGTGTTCAAGATAGCAGTGTGATAGCTAACAGAAAATAGTAATCTGTAATTTTTGAACACACCACAATCTCCCATAAAATAACATGAATTTGAAGGAGTGTGATTGTGTTATATTAGTGACATGCTTAAATTTATAGACTAAAAATTTTTATGCTGTAATTTTTCTATGATAAAAATAACAGCTTTTGTGCACAAGTCTTAGTCAGTTTGGGTTCCTATAACAGAATATCATAGACTGAATGGTAGAAATCTATTCCTCACAGTTCTGGAGGTTGAAAAGTCCAAAATCAAGAAGCAAGCAGAGTTGGTGTCTGATGGGGACCCACTTTCTGGTTCTTAGAACCCAACATGTTGGGAGGGGAGGAACCTTTTCAGGGTCTCTTCTGTGAAGACATTAATCACCTATGAAAGACCTCACCCCTGATGCCATCAACCTGGGGGTTTGGATTTCAATATGAATTTGAGGGGGCCACAAATATTCATTCTACAGTAGTGTTATTAATTGTGGGAGCAGTATCGGTATGTGTATGTGGTTTTGTCTTTAGAGACTTCATTTGGAAAATTGATATGAAAAAATTAATCCAAATAGTTTTCCTATAGAAAGCAAGATAAAAAGTATAAATGTGATATAAAAAGCCTTAATAGTTTTGTTTGTATAGTGTGTTTATTTGTACAGTTTCTTAGGCTGTGTGTTTAATAATAACTTCAGGGGTGATTACTGTAGCTAAGAATTAAACTTGTGTTTTGATTATCAACTTCGAAAATAATAGAATGTGCAGTATTTTAAATGTAGGTGTGAACAAACTTACAAGGGGTATTCACAGTGCTTTCACAGTAAATGCTCTTTTGTCAAATTGATCTACATTTTAGGTGTTATCTATTTGAAAAATATGATAACACAGTATTGGCCTGATCGGGAAACAGCACCGGGAGATATATCCCCTTATACTATTCCAGAAGAAGATCGACATTGTATTCGAGAAAATATTGTAGAAGCTATTATCCACTCTCCTGAGCTCATCAGGTATATGTATATTTTAAAACTTACCCATCGTTTCAGGTACATAGTTTGTGGAGTTTGGGAGGGGACAGCGCAGTGGGTCTTTTCAGAACATAAAAACCTGTCGTTTTTATAGCAGTAAATTTAATACATGCTGTTACTGGCAAATTCCTTTTATTTTCTTACTGCAGTTTTTACATTTATAAAAACTAAAAACTTCTAAACTTCATGTAAAATTTGTGAAACCGTATGATCAGGTGAAAGGGGGTAAAGAAAACTGTAGAATGCTGTTGTATACTTTGTATTATATGGTCTTGATATTTAAAAGTTCTTATTTTTATATGATTTTGTAGAATTTTTTTTAAAAGATTGTATTTATTTTAGATAGAGAGCAGAGGGGGAGGGAGGGACAAGCAGACTCTGCTGAACGTGAGCCTGATGGAGGGCTCAGTCTCAAAACTCCGAGATTATGACCTGACCCAAAATCAAGAGTCAGATGCATAACTGACTGAGCCACCCTAGCGCCCCTGATTTTGCAGAATTTTTAATGAAAATAGCTGTGTTCTAAATAAAACTCATCAGTTAATGATGGGGATGAAAAAATAAGGAAAAATAAAATCACCTACGTTTATAATATTTGTTGGGTTTCTTTTAAATCAGTAGGGACAGGTAGTTTTTTCTCAGTGACTTATTTATTTTTGTCTAAGCAGCATTTTCTTTGTATGAGCAGAATTTTATCTAGGTAACAGTTCTTCCTTCTTATTATTTTTGACTTTCAGGGTACAGCTTACTACATGCATTCACCATATCATCAAACATGATTATCCAAGCCGCTGGACCGCCATTGTGGACAAAATTGGCTTCTATCTTCAGTCTGATAACAGTGCTTGTTGGCTAGGAATTCTTCTTTGCCTTTATCAGCTTGTGAAAAATTATGAGTAAGTGTCTCTCAATTCCTACAGAGATTTGAGAAGTAGGAAAAGTTTGGAAATTTAGGTATTTTATTTGAACATCTAAAATTACATTTGGTATATAAAAATTAGTGAATTATATGTTGATTTTAATTCAGTATTTTCTTTTTAAAATAGCATTCTTTCTTTAATTCTGCAGTCGCTTCTGTTGATTCAACTGAGAAACTCGTTTTACCGTTTTTTCTTAATATCTGATCCCTATTAAAAACTGGGTTATCTCTAATTCCTCAATATGGGCTCCTCAATTTGTGCTGATAAAAGGCCTAAACATGAGCTTTTTTAAAATGTGAAGGGTATCAGAGTACTTTGAGCATTAGAGCTCTTTATTTAACTTCTGGCTTTCTGTGAATTTTTTATCTTAATTTGGGGTCTTGATAAGTTTCAAGAACCTACCTATAATTATTTAAAAAGGATATGTTGAAATTTCATATGATCATTTTTAATCATTGTGTTTTGAGGGATTCATAGTCACCTGTTTCAGTGTTTGCATATTTGAGCAAATCATAGTTCATATAACTAATTAGTATCAGTAAGAAAGATTTTAGGCCAAGGGATCATTTTAGATTTGGGTTTAGGAATGAGAAAAAAGACATAACCTTGGAAGTTGAGGTATAGCATTAAGAGTGGTAAGCCATACATTGAAGGGATTATCTCAAGTGTGTAGTGAAAGTAATGAAATTTGTAGGCACTTGAAAGTTTTGATAACAGAAAATTTTGAGGAAGGCATGAGGAACTCTTACACCATGATGGTGGCTTTATTTCCAGTCCTACAGCTGCACAGATGCCATTGTGAGCCCTCTAATTCTGGGGCCTGTAGTTAGCCTCCGATACCCTTTTTGGGTCCCAACTGAAAGTAGCTGATGAACTGCTGCTTTTCTTCTGAGCAGGAGAGAAATATACCATTTACAGCATTGGTACTGGTGTTTTCTTGTGTTCCCACCAGCTACCCATCTTCCTGCTAAGGAATGTTCCAGCTGTTGCTCCAACTTCTATCAGAGTGCCAGTTGTTGTAGTTCTGGTAAGTGAGTGACTAAAATGAGAGAGAATAACAATAATAAGCTGTTATTGTCATTGAGGAGGTTAAGTCTCTCCTGTCCTATAATCTTAGCAGGAGAGAGTGTGACAGAGATTTTTTAAATGGGAGGCATAGGAGGCTGCTACAATATTGGAATTCCAGTTCATTTTCAGCCAGTGTTCGATTGTGGAGCACAAGGTGTTCACAAGGGATCTGTGTGGACTGAAGCAGTTCTAAGAAAATTCATGGAGAAATTGGAAGTTGTGGTGGTCTTCAGGAGCATAGATCCTCAGGAAATGCTTGTCAGTTGAAGGAGCACAGAAGGAGCATTTGAAGAGGAAGGCATGTCACACCATACGGAGTAGTATGAACAAAGAAAGAAAGGTACAGAGGTGGAAATGAGATCCTGTCTTTAGTGGGTAGTGAGGAGACCATTAAATGGTATGGATAATTTCTGTTTAGAGGTGGGGGATAAATTTGGACTGGTAAATTGGGACCATGTTAAAGAGGGTTTTGAATGCCACGATGGAGAATTTGGATGTAACCTTTTAGATACTAATATACCATTGAAGATGTTTTTGGTTTTTTAACAGTCAAATGATGGGCTAGTACTTAGGATTTCCTATGAGCACGGCTCACCAGATTGGCACATTGTAGCCTTGTGGTAGTCCGCTTTTATTAGTGTCACATTTTCATGCTTTCAGGAACTTTCAGGTCTTATGGGTTAGAAATTTGTTTCCTACCGTAATTACTTTCATATACCAATTAGCGTAGATTAGCAACTAGTACCACTTAATTTCGAGTCCTTTCCTCAACGTAGAGAGGGAGCTGGAAAGAAGAATGTATAATATGGAATAGGTACTCAAACCCTCTTAATGTGGGTAATCATCTGGGTTGGGTAAATGGAGAGAAGTGCATAATATAGTTGTACCTTTATTGTTAAAAGGAAATATTGTCTATAATCATTGTAGTTTATATAATCAGATTGGAGACTGCAAATGGCTTCCTTTCATAAGTTGTTAATTGTTTTTACTGACTGAAAGAACTGTACAGATTATTTTAATATGTATGCTAGGTGTAATTTCTCAGCACATTAAAACAGTATTTAAAATAATCTGTTACTTAATTGTCTAATAGTCTCGATCATTATTAGCACATTTGTCTTGGTGTTTTTTATTCTTGGCAATTTACTTCGGTTCTGATTTCACCTAGTAGGGAAAAAGAATCTAGTCTTTACCCTTTTTTTTTTTTTTAAGATTTTACTTATTTTAGAGGGGGTGGGGGGGCGGGGGGCAGAGGGAGAGGGAGAGAATCTCAAGCAGACTCCTGCTGAGTGCAGAGCCAGACTTGGGGCTTGATCTCAGAACTCTGAGATCATGACCCAAGCTGAAATCAAGAGTCAGATGCTTAACCGACTGAGCCATCCAGGTGCCCCTTACCTTTACCTTTTAAAAATGTGCTCAGATACTCAATTCTTTTTCTTCCTTCAAGAAGGCTACCAGTAGATAAAACCGGAGTCTGGTAGGAAAAACAAGTTAAAAAACAGTCTAATCTAAAAAGATAAATTTTGTTTTTTAGAATAATGACTTAACCACTAGTCTGTATTTTTGTAAAGCTTTTCTGCCTATTGATAATGGAAGGTGGGTCATTCCTATAGTTCTTTTCTTTTTTCAAAGATTTTATTTATTTGAGAGAGAGAAGCAGGCTCCCTGCTGAGCAGGAAGCAGGGCCCCGGGTCCTGGGACAGGTGGGCTCTGTCCCAGGACCTGGAGCTCATGACCCGAGCCAAAGGCAGACGCTTAACCAACTGAGCCACCCAGGTGTCCCCCTGTAGTTCTAATCTGTTAATTCAGTTGTTTAAAGTTTTTTTTTCATTGAAACATAGTTGATAATGTGTTTTTTAAATTGAAGTACAGTTTAATTTTAAAAAATCAACAGACCTCTTTAAATAGTACTGTTAAAATGCTGAAGTGTATATGTGGAAATTTCTCACTTAGGTCAGCAATTCTTTACCCCCATCCTTGGAGCAAATGTGATTCAGAATTCAGGATTTTTTGGATTTTAGAAAGATAATAAGGTTCACATAATTCATGTTAAACACTCCTGTTGAAATTGAACCAGCATCCAGTAGTCAGACACATATTATCATATCTGCTACAAAATATGTGAATATCCACTCCAGATGGGATAAGTGAAGACCATAAATAGCCTGTTGAAGTCAGGTTTTGTTGCCAAATAGGTTACAAAAGAACTTCCCGTTTATAAAGTGCTTATTTTCTGCTTTCTAGATGTCACTTCTGCCTTAATGCTTTTGGTATGTAAATAACTTAAGGATGGTAATATATAATCAATTTTATATCAATCAGCTGCCTTTATTTAAAAGCCAACTCATTGTAGCTCCTCAGTTGTTAAGTATGCACAATTAGAGACTGTGTAGTGAAGTGGTTAAGAGGGCAGACCTTGGATCTTGACTGCCGAAATTCATACCTAGATGAGTATGCTGGGAAAGATAACTTCTGTGCCTCAGTTTCCTCAAACTATTGAAGTGAGGATACTAATGGAGCCTTGAGGATTATTGACTTCATAATGAATGCTCAGAAAATTTTAGATGTTTTGTTATTTGAGGTTTTTCTTAAGTTGTTTTTGCTATGATTTGGTCCAATTGAATTTGCTTTTCTTTTTCTTTCTTGGAATCTAAAGTTGCTTAGGAAGTGTTTCCTTACATTTATGTGAACAAACAAGCAGTTTAATTTTGTATCTCATACGTATAAATAAAATTGTGAAGTAAATTCTTACAGAATTAGTTTGTATTCCTACCCAAAGGTACAAGAAACCAGAGGAACGGAGTCCACTGGTAGCAGCAATGCAGCATTTCTTGCCAGTTCTAAAGGACCGCTTTATCCAGCTTCTTTCTGATCAGTCTGATCAATCTGTCCTCATCCAGAAACAGATTTTCAAGATCTTCTATGCTCTTGTTCAGGTAATTTTTATAAAGCAGTTTTTATATATGTGTCTGTCATTTGCTACATTGAAAGATAACAAAGAATTTCTGTGTCTTAATAATTTCATTTGAAAATCTAGATTAAATGGATGATTTGCTAGTCAAATATAAATTGCCAAAATTATAAGTGCATTAAAAGTCTAACCAAGCACACTTCCCTAAATACACAAACAGTCCCGATAAATCTTTATTATAACTGGTCAGTCTGAAGTTCTCTTAAACCATCTAACACTATTATGCCTTTCACCTTAAGAATTCACAAGTCTGAAAAACAATTACTGAAATAACAGTTTATATCTAGCATGAACCTGATTTGCCAAATATATGTAGATTGTCTCAGTAATTACAAAACCTATTCCTAAGCTTAACACAAAAATACTAATAACTGTGGCTTGACTGGCACACAATAATGGGCTTCATCATTTTTACATATTCTAAATCTTCCTGGGATAAAAGATATCTATTAAAAGGAAATGATTAATGATTTTAAAGTATTGAAATGATTGTGTTTTTTTCTTAGCGGGATGTAATTACTTATATGAAACAGTTTTTGATCAGGATTAAAATTCTAGTTCTTTTTGTGGCATATAGCCATAGAAGGATTCATCTCATCTGTTAGAACCTTCGGTCTTATTCATACCCTTATTTGACTTTAAAATCTCGTTTAAATAGACCTGTGACTTCCACTAAGATTGTAACTGGTTCACCACATTGGTTGGATTTTGCGTGTCTTTGCTAGATCAGTAAAGACAATCTATCATCTCCCAGTCTGAACCAAAGGGCACTTTAATGCTGTTCCATTGACTTCTTACAGAGCTTTTAAAAGTGATTTGGGTATATAATAGCTATACTGTTTTTGTTTGTTTTCTAATTAGTAAGATTATAACTTTTAGATTAAGTTATTTTTGTACATTGTTCTAGGGCATAGGGCAAAATATTTATCTTCCCAACTAATTTTTTGATGCTAGCGTACCCTGATAACAAATATAGCCCGGTCTCACTTATGAAAATAGATATCCTAAAATCCTGAAGAGGATATTGATTTTATGAGCCTATTAAGAGAGGATTTATCCAAGAAATGCAAGAGTGGATCAGTGGTAAGAGATCAGTTTCTGTAATTAACTCTTATATGAAAAAAAAGACCTGTAACGATCTCCAAGGATGCCAGATAAAACATTTGATAAGATTTAATAACCATTCCCACTTTAAAAAACAAAAACAAAAAACAAACTAAGAGTCCTGGAATAGAAATTTTCTTCACTTGGTAACAGACGTTCACTAGAAGTCCACAGAATCACTCTTAAAGTAAAAATAAGATATATGCCCAGTAATTTGGGAATAGGAGAAGGATGTTCATTGTCAGTGCCACACTCCTCCATTGTAGGTAACTGACCAAGTCAGCCAGATAAGAAATTTGCTTGTGTACAAAAATCGGGAAATGTGGATTGAATGAAATACTTTTTGTAGGTTTTGTGAGGAGTTAAAGGAAGTGGGATTTTCTTTTGTAAGGATTTTAAAGTATTGATTCTTGATTTTCATTTAGTATACACTACCGCTGGAGCTGATAAACCAACAGAACCTGACGGAATGGATAGAAATTTTAAAAACTGTTGTGAACAGAGATGTACCTAATGTAAGTCTCTGTGTGTTCTTATTTTACTAAAATATCTAATTATCTTTTGAATTTTAACTGATATTTTCTATAATATTTTTATGTGTTTATATAATTCGTGAGGCAAACTATTCTGAAGAGACCATTTTGTTTACATATTTGTGATATTAATAAAAAATTGTGCAGGGTTTTTAGGTACTTATATCTATCTCTTTATCCTAATGCTTCTGTTTCTTCTCAGTATGTATGTATGTATTTATTTATTAAGATTTTACTTATTTGAGAGAGAGAGAACGCACATGAGCGGGGGAGTGGAGGAAGCAGGCTCCCCAGTGAGCAAGGAGCCTATCGCAGGCCTGAGATCATGACCTGAGCCGAAGGCAGACATTCAACCAACTGAGCCACCCAGGGACCCCTTTATTTAAATTTTTGTTTAATTTTAAGATTTTATTTATTTATTTGAGAGAGAGAGGGAGCAGGGAGGACAGGGAGTTCCCTGCTGAGCAGGGATCCCAACGTGGGGCTTGATCCCAGGACCTCGGGACCATGACCTGAGCTAAAGGCAGATGCTCAACGAACTGAGCCACCCAAGTGCCCCTAAAAAAAAAATTTTTTTTTAAGTTTTATATATTTAAGTCATCTCTACACCTAACGTGGGGCTCAAATTCATGATCCCAATATCAAGAGTCATGCTTTTCTAACTGAGCCAGCCAGGCACACCCCATCTTATTGTCTTAGTTTTTAAATAATAGTTTGTAACATATATCACCTCACATAGTTACAAAATTCTTCTCTTATGATGAGAAGGTTTTTAAAAGATTTATTTATTTAATTTAGAGAAAGAGAAAAGGTGTGAATGGGTGAGCAGGGGGAGGACCAGAGTGGGGGAGAGAGAGAATTCTCAAGCAGGCTGCCCGCTGAGCATGGAGGCCCACGCAGGGCTCCATCTCAGGACCCTGGGATCATAACCTGAGCTGAAGGCAGCCGCTTAACTGACTGAGCCACCCAGGTGTCCCTGAACTTATTTTAAATAGAGACATAGACGGGTTATATAATTTATCCCAAAAGTTTTATTAGTGGCATAAGTGAGACCGACCTCCTGTTTTGTGGTTTATTGCTTAAATTTCTATTTAAAAAGAAAAACTGTAGGGGCTTCTGGGTGGCTCAGTTGGTTGAGTGTCTGACTCTTGATCTCAGCTCAGTTCTTGATCTCACAGGGTTGTGAATTCGAGGGCAGTGTTGGGCTCTGCACTGGGTGTGGAGCCTACTTTAAAAAATGAAAACAAAAACAGTGTAGAAGAAATGAATAGAACATTTCTTCCACTCTGTAAGAAACTAGTTTGGTGTATAGTTTTCTGGACACATTTAATAGGTACAAAATAAAATTTTAAAAGTTTTCATTTATACACTCTGTACTTTTTGTGTATAATTCATAAACACACGTATTATAAATAGTCTAGTGAGTTATCCATTATATGTATACATGTAATCATCACTTAGAATATTTGCTGGTGGCTAGTTTTAGTCATTCCTGTCATCACCATTCTCATTTCTAGCACCATAGATTAGTTTTGCCTGTTCTCGAACTTATATATAAAAGTAATTTTTTGTATTTACCTTCTTTTGCATGATCTATTTATGAGATATACTCATGTTGTGTTGTAGTAGTTCCTTTTCATTACCAAGTAATATTTTATTGTGCGGATATACTACAGTTTACATTCACAAGGTGATGGACAGCGGGGTGATTTCAGGATTTTAGTAGTACAAATAAAGCTGCTATGAATGTTACACAAACCTTTTTGTGATCACATATTTTCATTTTTCTTGAGTAAATTACCAAAGAGTGGAATTGGGTTATAGGGTAGGTATATGTTTAACTTTATCGGTAACTTCTAAAGTGATTTTCAAAGTGGTTGTACCATTGCTTTCACTTTTAGTTTAGTTTGGGGTTCCTCCAAAGTCTCACTTTCTCATTGTAAATTAAAAATATGTCGGGATGTTGTAGGTCAGTATGTAAGGATCCAGTCCATTCTTCTAGTGGTCGTATAGTAGTCTTTTATAGATGTTCTGTAATTAAGCATCTGCTTATTAGTGAATGTGTTTAGGTTCTTGGTAGTTTTTCACTATTGTTTTTAAATGAATGTCTTCATCTGTTTATCCTTTTGTGTTAATACTAATGTTTCTGAAACCAGATTTCTGAAATGGTGTTTCTCATGCCCTTTTGATTTGAGCTATACCAGTTTTTATTAAACTACATTCCATGGCCTTGACTTTACATTATTTGGATTTTGACTAAAGTGTTTGTGTTTGAGCTTGCTCTATAAGAATTTTAAAAAGCATATCCTTTGTAGCCAAGTAGTGAAGCAGGTTAAAGTGTTTTTATTACAAAAGGCCAACATTCATGTTTTTTGTGAGTTTCTACTCACCTCATGCTGTTCCTCTTAGATTGTATCATCTTTTACTATCATTAAATAAATCTCTCTTTAAAGGAAACACTTCAGGTTGAAGAAGATGACAGACCAGAGTTACCGTGGTGGAAATGTAAGAAGTGGGCTTTACATATCTTAGCAAGGCTTTTTGAAAGGTAAGCTTCTCTCAGTATATGATGATTTAAGTTTATTTTTTCAAGCCCTTAGTTTTATAAGTACCAATATATAAAGCATTATTAAAAAACAGTGGGCATTTTAATGTTCTTTTAGATATGGAAGCCCTGGCAATGTGTCCAAGGAGTATAATGAATTTGCTGAAGTATTTCTGAAGGCGTTTGCTGTTGGTGTCCAGCAAGTAAGTCTAAGAATTTTTCTAATTTGAAAGATGACATCATTATTAGGTTAATTTCTGTCTTGCTTTTTTTCTGGTTTATTGGTACCCAAAGATTGCATGTAGCAGTCTTTAACATTTTGAACCCTTGTAGCAGTTCTCATTTTTTGGTCTTAGGTCTTCCTTATTCCCTTAAGTTTTTGAGAACCTCAGCAAGCTTCCATTTATGTGAATTATACCTATGATACTTATCATATTAGAAATTAAAATTTAAGAATATTATTTCATTTAAAAATAATAACAAGCCTAATATATAGTAACACAGAATATGTGTTTTTTTTTAAATAACTGTTTCCCAAAATGAAAAGTTTTTAACAAAAGGAAATGGCATTGTTAAACATTTTTACTAAATTTTTAATGTATGGCTTAATAAAAGGCAGTTACATACTCATCTACCTATGTATTTAGTCTGTTTTAATTTATTTTGGTGGACATAAATACAGACAGTGTGGCCTCAGATAAGTTGGAAAAGGAAAGACTTCTAATAGACTTTTCACAAAATTATGGAAATTCTTTTAATATCACATCAGAATGTGATAATGATTGTTGTCTTTTTTGTTTTTTAAGTAAACTCTACACCCATTGTGGGGCTCAAACTCATGACCCCAAGATCAAGTCATATGCTCTACCAACTGAGCCACTCAATAGTGGTAGTTTCTTAAAGGTTAATTCCGTGTAGAGTTTGTTACCAACAAGCATTTTACATTCTGTTACATTAACACCCGTTGATCTGTACTGCACTTTGAATAGATCATTTATCCGTACGTGATTGTGTAACAGCCGGTCATTTGGAAAATGAGTTAATGAAGATTTTCCAAATGTTAATACATTTCATTATGCAATTTTATTTTATTTTATTTTTTAATGGGTTTAGTTTAGAGAGAGAGCGAGAGAGAGCATGCATGAGCAGGGGGAGGAGCAGAGGGAGAGGGAGGAAAGAAGCAGACTACCTGCTGAGCGCTGAGCTTACCCTGGGGCTCGATCTCATGACCCTGAGATCATGACCTGAGTGGAAAACAAGAGTTGGAGGCCTTTAACTGACTGAGCCACCCAGGTGCCCCTCATTATGCAATTTTAAAAAAGAAGTCACATTTGCTAATATTACCACTGATGTCATCAGAAATATCATTAAATATTGGAAAGCTAATTAAGTGGATCTAAGTCTTTGCAGCTAAGATTTTGAGAATTCTAATTTTTGTTTGAAAGCTCATATTTTAACACCAGTAACATACTGTTGGTTATTTTCCTTGAAGTGACAGGCTCATTTTATTCATTTCTGAGGAAAAATGTGCCATACACACAAGTCAAAATAGCCATAATTTGTCTGTCAGTTTTTCTTTCAAGCGTATGATAGCATTTGATGGGGAAAGCTACTATTTCAGGTTTTCTTCCAACCATTGTACTTTGGTGTGTAGAAGAAGTGCTACATGTATACTCCCCATTTAATAATATTTCTATTTCTGATTCATTAAGAGTGTTCTTAAGGAAAATTTTGCAGTTAATGTGGCTGTAAAGAATATGATGACTGCTGGTACACTTTGGTGCCACTCCTTGCTTGATTCATGTCAGGCACCAGAAGTTTTACCACCATTGCTTTTATACCATCGATGCAGATGTTAACACAGTAAAAAGGGCAAACAGTGTCTTAGCCTTATTATGAAAATAGTTTTGACCTCACAGACCCTTCAGGAGGTCTGTGGGCCAAATCCTGACAATCGCTGTTCTGAAATACATAGAATTAGAGCTCGTGGCAGACATTAAATTGGTAAATGGTTTGGGTAAGATTTTTCTGGGAGGTAAATAACAATGCAGGGCTATCTCAAAAAATTGTGGCATGTTCAGTAAGTAACCTGTGGTTTTCTTTTTATACCTAATCAGAAACTAGTCCTTTGACATAGTATTAATTCAGTTTTTTTTATTTGAATACTTTGGGAATAAATATGGTTCTCTAATACATAATTTTCAAAATTACTTTCTTTTTAAAAGAATATGGTTGTTATTTTAGGATGATGATCTGGGTATTAAGATACGTGTCAAATGTTTTTGCTGACTTATAAAATGGTTAAAATTTCTATTTAACTTTTGGGTTTTGATCAAATATTTTTTTCAAAGGTTTTACTGAAGGTATTATATCAGTACAAGGAGAAACAATATATGGCTCCTCGAGTCTTACAACAGACATTAAATTATATTAATCAAGGAGTTTCTCATGCCCTCACCTGGAAGAATCTGAAGCCTCATATACAAGTAATAATTTTCTATCTGAAATGTTTTTCTGGAAAATATAATGGAAATAACATTAATTATCATAAAAGTTGAAAAAATGCATATTTTGTTGACTTGTGTTACTTAGTCTAGTGCTGTTGTTCTGATAGTATAGTAAGAAAATGAGAAAATACCTTGATGTAAACTTAATGAAAGGTATTTTGTGAATATTCAGATTACCTTTTAATCTAAAACTATTAAAATTTGCCTTTAAATTCTTAGTGCTAGCTTATGATTGTAATATTTTAGTCCTGTAATTTGGAATAAACCAAGGACTATTTCACCAGATTAGTTTTGAGGGTAATTAGCTTATGTACTATTTCGATGAGTAATTTATTTGCTTTATTTGGAACTGTAGGATTTGATGGACTAAAATTTCATAATGTATTTTCTCAGAATACTTATTTGCTACCTATATACACATATGTCTTATTTTATAATTATTTGTTGCACAAAGGCTAGTAGTATGTACCTTAATAGTTGATCTGAGAATCATTACTGAAGTTTGATATTAAGCTTTAAAGTACGTATTATTGGGTTGCTTTTGTTTTAGCACTTAACCGGAATTGAAGGTTTAAATTTGAAGACTGGCTTAAGGTTACTTTCTTAACTTTTAAATTGCAGGGCATTATCCAAGATGTTATTTTTCCATTGATGTGCTATACAGATGCTGATGAAGAACTTTGGCAAGAAGACCCTTATGAATATATACGCATGAAGTTTGGTAAATTTTCACTTTCATAGAAACAAAATATGTTAGTAGCTAAGTTTTTATATAGTATATATAGGGGTGTCTTAAGGCCTCACTTTTGGTGCTGAAAAATCTTTGTTGTTTTAATGTAATTTATCCTTTTTTTTTTTTTTAGACATTTGGGGTCTATTCATTAGGCATTTGATAATAATCTTCATTTTTAGTGGACACAACTAGTAGTGTTATTAAGTTAAAATTACTGGAGATATGGTTTTGGCACATGCTAAAACTTAGAAATTCAAGATTACACCTTAACACTAAGTGTCAGAACTATACTTCTGGATCCCATGTCAGTCATCATGTGTGGGACTGAGAAGTATATTGGAAGCTGGAGTCACATGGAGTCTCTGCATTGAACTAAAGGATTGTAATTTGACTGACTATTAGTCCTTCTTCCTACCAAAATCTTTTGTATTTGTAGTAGATTGTACTTTTGTGACCATATTGTGAAAATTCTCACAGTAGTTGTGTTTTGTATGAAAGAAAATAATCATTAAGAGAAATTAATGGATTAAAATTTAATTTGTGCTGAAAAGACATGAAATTAGACTATTGCAGAATTATATAGGAGTCTGGGTTCCTTTTTATACCTTGAATGAACATTTAGCAAAATTTTAAGGTCTTTACTTTTTACAGAGTGTCATTTGTAAATTACATGAAAATGTTTGTTGAAGAAAGTGAAATTACTGGTTTTTGTATTAATTTTAAATTTATTCTCTAGATGTGTTTGAAGATTTCATTTCCCCTACCACTGCTGCCCAGACACTTTTGTTTACAGCTTGTAGCAAGAGGAAAGAGGTAGGTTATTTAACATAGAGAACTTTTGCTTTAATATTTAAAATTTGCTCAGATATACACTCAGCTTTTAATGTTAGCCATGTAAGTCATTTTGTCTTTTTGTTGCTGTTAAGGATTGTTCGGAAATCCAATAAAGTGGTAACTTTTCTTTTTTAATCTAGGTACTGCAAAAGACAATGGGATTTTGCTACCAGATTCTTACAGAACCAAATGCTGATCCTCGAAAAAAAGATGGAGCCCTGCATATGATTGGTTCTTTAGCTGAAATACTTCTGAAGGTATTTCTTCTTCTGTGTGCAAGTAGTGGTTTAATAACAGTTTTATTGAGATACAGTTGACATACCATACTGTGTACCCCTTGAAGTGAGTAACTCAGTGGTTTTTAATATAGTCACAGAGTTGTGCAGCCATCAACCCCAAAAGGAACTCTATTAGCAGTTACTTTCCATTCTCTTCCAAACTTCTCAGCCCTAGGCTACCCCTAATCTACTTTCTGTCTTTATGAATTTATCCATTTTGGACATTTCATGTAAAGAGAATGCTATATAACATGTGCTTCTTAAGGAATGGCTTTTTTCACTTAGCATAATATTTTCAAAGTTCATCCATGTTGTGGCACATGTCAGTACTTCATTTCTTTTTGGTGCCAAATAATGTTCCATTGTATTGATAATACTACATTTTATTTATGCATTCATCAGTTGGTGTACACTTGCATTGTTTCCATTTTTTGGCTATTATGAATACTGAAGCTATGATTGTTTATGTACACATCTTTGTCTGGACATAATATTTTCATTTCCCTTGGATAACATACCTAGGAGTCAAATTGCTGTCATATTTTGAGAAACTGCCAGACTGTTTTCCAAAGTGGCTATGTCGTTTTATATTTTTACCAGCAATGTGTGAGGCTTCCAGTTTCTATGTCCTCACCAACAATTATTACCTTTTTATTGTAGCCATCCTAGTTGGTGTCAGATAGTACCTCATTGTGGCTTTGATTTACATTTCCCTGGTGACTAATGTTACAGAGAAGCTTTTTTTTTTTTTATGTGCATATTGGCTACTGTATATTTCTTTGGAGAAATGTATATTCAAATCCTTTGTTTTTTAGCTGGGCTATTTGTCCTTTCATTGTTGAATCGTTAAGAGTTTTTGTTAAGAGTATTTGTATCTTCTGAATGTTAGACCTTTTTCATATATATGATTTGAGGTATTTTGGGGGTTATCGTTTGACTTTCTTGATGTCCTTTTAAGTACAAGTTTTGATAAGATTCTGAAATTATGTCCAGTTTATATTTTCTTTTGCTGCTTTTGCTTAACGTACTTCTTTTGCATAAGTTATTTTCATGTCAGATAATTGTAAAATAGTGGTTTTTTCCTTCAAAAAATTTATCTTTAAGGAAATTTATAAACATGAATCAATCTATTCATAGCCTAGGAACATCATGCTTTTGTGACATAAATTTCTAGTAATGACCCTGGATAAGATTTATTGTTAGGAACCTCAACTTAATTGTGCACATTATGTCTGACTTGATAAATAAGATCTGAAATTTATTTTGCTTAAAAATTAATAAATGGTAACAAAGTGTAAGTAAATATTTAGTCACAGAATCATCCAACTCCCAGGAACCTTGTTCCATATCACCATTAATCTGTAGGTATATTTTGTTTATATTTTAGTTTTTTTATATCTGTCCACCCATCCTTTTGTTAGTTTATAAGTTAAAGATAGTGATTCTTTGTTATATGGCAGGCGGGAATCTTTAGTGAGTTCTCTTGGCAAGTTCAGATTTTTCTGTTTTAACTCCTTATTTTTAAGTAATTCTGGACTTACAGAAAAATTGCAAAAATAGTTTCTGTTACTCTTCATCCACCTTCCCCTAATGTTAGCATCTTAGATAGCCATACTGCAATTCAAAAACCAAGAAATTAATATTGATAGCATACTTTTCACTAATCTTACAGACCCCTTTCACATTGTGCAAGATTTCCCACTAATGTCCTTTTTTATGGTCCATGATCCAGTCCAGGATCCCACATTGCATTTAGTTCACATGTCTCAGTCTTCAGTTTTTCAAGCATTTATTTTTAATGTTGATACAACATGCAGTTCCAAAAACTCTTCTTAAAAGCTTGTTACCACTTAGAAAAGACCCTACTTTAAGATTCATGAGAATATTTTTGTTCCTTAACCATGGCATTTTAAAAATTTTTAAGTTTTTAAAAATTTTTTTAAAGATTTCATTTATTAATTTGAGAGGGAGTGAGAGTGCATGAGCAAAGGTGGGGGGCAAGGGAGAGAAGGAGAACCAAACTCCCCGCTGAGCAGGGAGCCCAACACAGGCACGATCCCCAGACCCTGAGATTATGACTTGATCTGAGCTGAGATCAAAAGTCGGACACTTAACCCACCGAGCCACCAGGCGCCTCTGAGATTATGACTTGAGCCGAAGGCAGTCTCTTAATCGACTGAGCCACCCAGGTGCCCCAAGAATATCTTTTTAGATAACCAGATTATTACCTTGTAAGCAGGGTCTTTTCTCAATCTGTGTTGTATTCATTTAGAACCTTTCCAGTGAGGCTTTTTTCATTATAATAGTTTTTTTTTTGTTATAATAGTTTTATAAGGTAAGGAATAAAATTAACCACCCTCCCATTACTCAGACATGATTGCCGTAAGATTTGGTGTAAATACTTTCTAAGAAAATGAGGTAAAAAGTTAAAAGATATTCAGTGTTTTTTGATGGTGAAGTTTGAGAATGAGAAAATTGGATAGTGGATCCTGAGGTACAAAGAATCAGAATAAATGTATGTTTTGGTAATAGTCATTTTTAACATTAGTGTATTTATTTGGCATTTGAGATGATTATATTTGGAATTCTCTCAAGAATAATTGTTGTTTATATTTACAGAAAAAGATCTACAAAGATCAGATGGAATACATGTTGCAGAATCACGTATTCCCTCTTTTCAGCAGTGAACTAGGCTATATGAGAGCGAGGGTATGTTTTAAACCTGTATTCAATTATACATTTATGTTTTGTAATGAATGACTGCTTATGTGGACTTCTGTGTGGAACCTTTTTAATGCTCACCTTAGTAAAAGCCTTATTTCATTTTAGACTTCTGTTTCATGTAAATATTTAAGTGGCTGCTGTAATGTGTGCATAGTTTTCATCTGTGTCTCATAGCAGTGTCTGTCTGTGTTTTGCATTCAGATCTTGCTATTCACACAAACATCATGCAGCCAAAGAGTAAGTTGGGATCATAGTACTGGTCTAGTGTTGTCTCTGGACATATCTACCACTGGCCAGCCTCCAAATTCCCACACACAGAACTTTGGAGTAGAGATACTGTAGCTTGGGGCATTTTAATGTAGGATATCTGTAGTAACTCACTGCATCTTTTAATAAAAGGCTTGCTGGGTCCTTCACTATTTTTGTGAAGTAAAGTTCAAAAGTGACCAGAACCTGCAAACGGCCTTAGAGCTGACGCGAAGATGTCTGATTGATGATAGGGAAATGCCTGTGAAAGTGGAAGCTGCCATTGCACTTCAAGTGTTGATCAGCAATCAAGAAAAAGGTAAAGGATTTATATCTCTAAACTAGTGCAGTGTTTTTACAAATAATTGTACAAGGCATAATCCTAGAAAGTTGACACATTGTCTTCCCCTTTATGGGAAAGTATCAATTTTTTATTGTTTGATGTATGTTATATCAGGTTTTAGGAGGTTTTGGCCAAATTTTTTTTCTCTTTTTCTCTTACAGCTAAAGAATATATTACACCATTCATCAGACCTGTAATGCAGGCTCTTCTTCATATAATAAGAGAAACAGAAAATGATGATCTTACCAATGTAATTCAAAAAATGATCTGTGAATATAGTGAAGAAGTTACTCCTATTGCGGTAGAAATGACACAGCATTTGGTACGTTACTTGAACCAATCATTTATTCATTACTTAAAGCTTCTAACAAGTATTTTCATAGGGCTTCCTGTATATCAGGTACTGTTCTATGCCTTATATATATATTTGGTTCATATATCTAGCTCATTTAATTCTCACACAATCCTATATGAAGAATATTCATATACTGAGAGCAAATGTGAGCTATGAAAAGGTTAAGTAACCTGCCCAAGCTAGAATGGATGGAGCTGGGGATTCACACCTGAAATATATGCCTCCACAACACACATTCTTAACTACTATCTACGTTGATCATGACTGCTTTGTTTGTGTGATTTTCTGGGACTACTTTGGACAACCAACTTAAAGATGAAGTAGGGGGAAAAAAGATGAAATAGAGGTAATAGTTATTAATAGGGATTTTTTTCAAAAAATTTCTAAGTTGTTTTTTTTTTAAGATTTTATTTATTTATTTGACAGAGAGGGAGGGCACAAGCAGGGGGAACAGAGGGCAGAGGGAGAAGTCGGCTTCCTCTGAATGGAGAGCCTGATGCAGGGGCTTGATCCCAGGACCCTGAGAACATGACCTGAGCTGAAGGCAGACGTTTAACCAACTGAGGTACCCAGGTGCCCTCAAAGATTTTATTTTTTTAAGCAATCTGTACACCCAATGTGGAACTTGAACTTACAACCCTGAGATCAAGAGTTACATGATGACTGAGCCAGCCAGATGCCCTAAATAGTTTTTTTAAAGAGAGAGCAGAGCGCAGGAGAGGGAGAGAGAATCTTTTTTTTTTTTCCAGATTGATTGATTGATTGATTTGCGAGAACACAAAAAAGGGGGGAGGGACAGAGGGAGAAGAAGACCCACTGAGCAGGGAGTGGGATTCAGGGCTTCATTCCAGGACCCCGGGATCATGACCTGAGCCAAAGGCAGAGGCTTAACAACTGATCCACCCAGGCGCGCAGGCAGAAATTATTTTAAGCAGGGTCCATACCCAGCGTGGAGCCTGGGTGCAGGGCTTGAACTCACCACCCTGAGATCATGACCTGAGCTGAAATCGAAGAGTCATATGCTTAACCGACTGAGCCATTCAGGCACCCCTAGATGTTTTGTGTGTGTTTTTTTTTAATGTAATTTATAAACGGTAGTTATTCAGTAGTTGACCTTTGTTTACTGTACATAGCCCCAAACTTCTGAGAATTAACAATGTAAATAATTTAAGGGTAATAGAAAGTATGAACATGTCCCCGACAATTACCATTCATAATACCCATACGGTAATTTATTTGATACAGTTTATATTCCTGCCGAGTATCAAGGTTTCAGGAATCTAGCTCTTGGTATTTGCTGTGGATTTAAGCAAAAGCAGAGCGTTTTGTGAAAAGCTGATTTTGAAATGGGGGAAGGATATTTGAATAATTATAGCAACATTCATTAAATGTGTATATTGCATTTAAAATAAGCTGATTATTAGTTAGGACTCCATCCTTCTCAGTAGTTTGAAAACAATTGAATTTTGTAACAAAAAACCTTGATTAATATACCTACCTGTATTTGGGCATTGTTGAATGTCAGCCAGTAATATTAATAAAAATATTCTTAATATTAAGCACTTTCTATGCCTTGCCTCATTTAAACCTCGAAGTACCTCTATGATAAGTTCTCATATGAAATGTCAGGGAACAGGTCAGGTAACTTAAGGTCACCTAGTAAGTGCCAGTACCATTTGATTGTAGAGCCCAGACTCTTAATTATTATTAATCAGTTTGGTGACATTGATTGGTTTTGCTGTCCCTGTGAGAACATTTTAAAAATTAAGTTTTAGACCAGAATGTGTTTATATTGCTATAATGGCAAGCCTAAATTATATTCTCTTGAATCTAGGCAATGACATTTAATCAGGTAATCCAGACTGGGCCAGATGAAGAAGGAAGTGATGACAAAGCGGTCACTGCTATGGGAATCCTGAATACCATCGACACACTTCTGAGTGTAGTTGAAGATCATAAAGAGGTAAAGTGATTCAGTGTTATAAGGTTTTGATCCAGGTAATAATCCAAGTTTTAGGGAATTTAAAGCCATTTTTCAACAACTGTCCTAATGCTTTTTTGGAAGGCTCTGGCTTATCTAATTCTCTGGTTATCTTCGACATGCACCTTGATTGTGCCATCTTTTAACTAGTTCCCTTTTGTAAGGAGAAGATTGGTATCTTATGAATATTTTAGGTTCTTTAGTATTAGAAGGAATAGGAAGGAGGTATTTGTATTACCGTATCCTTACCTCAAGGCTCTAGATTCTGGCTGCCTCTTAGGTTGCCTTTCTCAGATCCAGGTCTAATAGTGTGGTGATTCCTAAGAAAAATCTTCTTCCTAGTTTTCCTTTTTTTTCTTTCCAAAGGGGATGTCAGAGGGAGAAAGATAATCTTATGTAGGCTCCTTGCCCAGCGCAGAGCCCAGTGGAGGGCTCGATCTCACAATCCTGAGATCTTTTTTTTTTTTTTTTTTTAAGATTTTATTTATTTGTTTGAGAGAGAACTAATGGAGGGAAGGGGCAGAGGGAGAAGCACATGCGGGGCTTGATCTTGGGACTCCAGGATCATGACCTGAGCCGAAGGCAGACACGTTAACTGACTGAGCCACCCACACGCCCCATCAAATCCCTGAGATCATGACCTGAGCCAGAAACAAGAGTTGGACGTTTAACTGTCTGAACCACCCAGGCACCTTTCTAGTTTTTCTTTTTAATTAAAAAAAATGTTTCTTAATGATGGTAAACTACACATAACATAAAATTTACTATCTCACCCATTTTTAAGTGTAAAGGTCAGTGGTGTTAAGTATATATTATTGTGTTACCATTTCTATCATCTTTCTAATTTTCTCTTACAATTGTCTTTGAGAAAGAATTGTAATCGTGAATTTTTTAAAACGGAGAATTTTCTTTCTTTAATGTTTTTTTATTATATTATGTTAGTCACCATACAGTACATCCCTGGTTTCTGATATAAAGTTCGATGATTCATTAGTTTCGTGTAACACCCAGTGCACCATGCAATACGTGCCCTTCTTACTACCCATCACCAGTCTATCCTATTCCCCCACCCCCCTCCCCTCTGAAGCCCGCAGTTTGTTTTTCAGAGTCCATAGTCTCTCATGCTTCATTCCCCCTTCTGATTACCCCCCCTTTCTTTATCCCTTTCTTCCCCTACCGATCTTCCTAGTTCTTATGTTCCATAGAGGAGAGAAACCATATGATAATTGTCTTTCTCTGCTTGACTTATTTCACTTAGCATTATCTCCTCCAGTGCCGTCCATGTTGTAGCAAATGTTGAGAACTCGTTCTTTCTGATAGCTGAGTAATATTCCATTGTATATATGGACCACAACTTCTTAATCCAGTCATCTGTTGAAGGGCATCTCGTTTCCTTCCACGATTTGGCTATTGTGGACAATGCTGCTGTGAACATTGGGGTGCATATGGCCCTTCTCTTCACTACGTCTGTATCTTTGGGGTAAATACCCAGTAGTGCAATGGCTGGGTCATAGGGTAGCTCAATATTTAACTTTTTAAGGGACCTCCACACTGTTTTCCAGAGTGGCTGTACCAACTTGCATTCCCACCAACAATGTAGGAGGGATCCCCTTTCTCCACATCCTCTCCAGCAATTGTTGTTTCTTGCCTTGTCAGTTTTTGCCATTCTAACTGGCGTAAAGTGGTATCTCAGTGTGGTTTTGATTTGAATTTCCCTGATGGCTAATGATTTTGAACAAAAAATTGAGAAATTTTAAAAATGGAGTAATCAAGACATAGAGAAAAGGATAAAGAACAGAAAACTATAACCAGTACCCTTTAACTACCACCTGAATTTATTAGATTTTTTACATTTTATAGTATATCCTTTAGACTTTATTTCCAGTAAGAAAAAAAAAGTTGAGATAAATATAATTAAAGCCCTTGCAGGACCACTTCCTAATCTCATTTCCCTACTTCTTTCCCTTAGAAGTAACCAGTGTATTGAATTTGGTGTTTATAATTCCAGTGTAGATATTTATATCCATAAATCATGTTTTCAGATTATCTGCAAATTGCCTTTTGCAACAGATTTTTGGTAAACTATTTATGTTCTGTGTTATAATTGGAGATAGGCAGAAGCCATGAGGAATTCTGTAGCTGTTTGTGGTTAACAAATCAGTTGTAATATATTTGAAGAGTTGAAAATGTTTTAAGTATATGTAATTGAAATGGATGTCCTGGTTCTATATCCAGTTAGTAAATTTTATCTTGTCTCCCTTCCCCACTTTTCAAACATTCTGATGGTTTCCAGGGTTTTGGGATCTGAATGAGGATCATACTGAAAATTGAAGAGGAATTTGTATTTTTGGTCTTGGGGTGTGGTTCACTATATCTAACAATTATATAAATAGAGGCGACTTAAGAATTAGTGGGAATGATATGAATAATGCCTTCTTTCAAGTAATTTTTCTGTAAGCCATTGACAGTGACTTTTCAATTCCATCTGGGCTGAGTTGATCTGTATTTAAACACAGAAAGGTCTGTAATCTATCTGCAGAATGATATGGCTCCTTTATTTTCATTATTATTTACATTTTCCAGGGTATTATTTTTCCTTTACTTTTTAGGTAAACTGTGCAAGTGATTCCTTGGGTGTGTTTCACTGTGAATGGTATTTCATTAAATCGTAATGGTATTTCATTAAATTTCAATTCCACATTGACCCACAATTTTGTAATGAGTCACTTCAAAACAAAGATTTAAAATGATTTAAGATATTGACTTTATATTTCAATAAGCAGTGAATTGCATTATACATTATTAATTCACTGGAGTTACATACAATGTTTTTCTTCTCTTTTAGATAACCCAGCAGCTTGAGGGAATCTGCTTACAGGTCATTGGAACTGTTTTACAACAGCATGTCTTAGGTATATACCTCTAATTGTGCTTAGAATTTCTTGCTTTTTCATATCAGCAATCATTGTCCTAATGACTCCATACTCTCTTTTAGAATTCTATGAGGAGATCTTCTCTTTAGCACATAGTTTGACGTGTCAACAAGTGTCTCCGCAAATGTGGCAGTTGCTACCTCTAGTATTTGAGGTTTTTCAGCAAGATGGCTTTGATTACTTTACAGGTAAGTCAAGTCAACATAGAACTACTGAAGATTTCCCTGTTTTGATTTATTTTTAGTATATCACTTGAACGTGTACTTTTGAATATTCTAAGTGCTTCTTTAGATGTTTTCACTTGTAGTTAATGCTCAAGGATGATAACATTGATTTCCATTATATATTTTGATTTAGTTATCCTTTTAGATTTGTTTCCTTTAACACATATTCTCACCCTCCTGCCCCTGTCAGTCTTTTGTATAATATATGATAATACTCTTTGCATTATATACACATAAACACACACACACACACACACACTATTACAGACCAAACAATCTCATATTTGCTTTCTTTTTCTAAGGAGATTTTTCAGAAACAGCATTTATATTAGTAAAGATATTTAACTTTTATTACTTTTTTATGTTTTAGTTTAATTCATTTTTTAATACTTCTATGCTTTTTATTAATACAGATATGATGCCTCTGCTCCATAATTACGTAACAGTTGATACAGACACACTTCTGTCTGATACCAAGTATCTTGAAATGATATATAGTATGTGTAAGAAGGTAGGTCATTTTTAGTTAATACAAGGATATATGTCATGAGGCTGGTGTTGTGATAAGTATGAAATTGTGAAGATACATGACACATGGTGGTGAACACATTATATGGGTCTGACAGAATAAGGGCTTTAAAAGCTATAAATTAAAAGACTGATTCCTATATGCCACAGTAATGGCTTTGACAAATACTTGTCTTCTGTCTGCCCTGACTTTTTCTTTTTCTTTTTTTTTTTTTTTTAGTTTTTATTTATTTACTTCAGAGAGAGAGAGAGGGCGGGCACTAGAGGAGCAGAGGGGGAAGCAGGACTCCCTGCTGAGCAAGGAGCCCAACTTGGTGCATGATCCCAGGGGGATCATGACCTGAGCTGACTGAGCCACACAGGTGCCCCTGTCTGCCCTGACATTTTATTAGCATTATAAGTGTTTTTGATTTTTAAAGTGCCTGGAGCTTATCTTAGCCTAGTTCTTTGCTAGCCATTGAATCAAAAGAAGGAAAGAATCAAGAACTTATTTGAAAGATATTTGAAAGGATCAGAAATAAAGATAATTTATAAAGAAAATTCTTGGAGGTTACAGGTTTATGGAGGCTTTACAGAAATTATTTAGTAAATAGCAAGATTGTAAAAACCAAGGGTTTACTTAAAATGAAAGTCAGAAATACTGTGCCATTTCTTGGAAAATCACAAGTAAATGTATGCCATATATATATATTTTTTTAATGATTTTCTTAACACAAGAGAGGATATAGTTGTTGAATTAGGGTCCTTCGATAATCAAAGTTAATATAATTGGGTAACATTTGCATTTCTAACAGTGCTGAGACACAGCTAGCTTTTTAACACTAGGCATTTAAAAAATAATTTTGCTCCATGGAGTTTTTAGAGGGGTTTGTCTTCATTGATATCTTTTCTTTCTGAACACTTAGTCACAAAATCATTATCTGGTATACTATTCATTATTTATTGTCAATTATATAATTTATGTTAATACTCTGGGAACAGTAATATCTATCTATACCATCTACTTTCTTTTCCAGAAGTTACCCATAACACTTTAGAGTTCTCTAAGTAGCAGGTCGAGTCCATGTTTTTTATTTCTTGTTTGGGAATAGCGTTTGCCATCAGCAAGCTGCCTCTTCCTCCTCTCCCAGTCCAATGACACTATTTTTTTATTTTATGAGACTTGTGTAGAGAAAGGGCTTGCCTAGCAATGTCAGCTTATTATTATTAATATTTTTTGTACTTCTTTACATAAGAGCCTGGTATCCCTAAGAAAGGTAGGGTACTTTAGCTACGATGGTTCTATGAGAAGATAGTGGTTTTCAACATGGCTGTAGTCCAGAATGGCACTTATAGGGGAGGTGATTCGATTATGTAGACCAAGATGTGCATTTGCTGAGATACAGCCAGGCAGCAACTTCAGATCCTCACAGTTGCTTTAGATTATAGTCTGTACAATGAATATTGTAATCATTTATATTAATTAGAATATCTTAACTCCAGAGACTATAGACAGAGGACAGATCTTCTCTGATTTAAAGGTTTCATGATGCCTCATTGCAGTTTTATATTTCTGTGTTGATCAGGTTCTTACAGGAGTTGCAGGAGAAGATGCAGAGTGCCACGCAGCAAAATTGTTAGAGGTCATCATTTTACAATGCAAAGGGCGTGGCATAGACCAGGTCAGTGAAGCTAACTATTAATGATTTCTTTTTGAGGCTTTGGAGAGACAGTCTTTCCCTCCACTTCTTTTCTTTTGGGGCAGTTGTGTATTTTGTATGTTACTGTTTGTTATGCACTAAATAACATTTTTTAATTGTTGGTTTAAAATTTAACCAATATAAAATGATCATGTGTTTAATATGTGAAAATATGACTGGCAAGTTTTTATGGCTCTTTGTTATCATGCAAGGTAAGATTTTTTTTTATAGTAGGCTGTGAGAGTATTGTTTGCCACATTATCACTTTGCAGTAAGATAGATTTAGTTGTTAAATTTCCATGGTCAGTTTCCAGCTTTATTGATATAACTGAAATATAACATTATATTAGCTTAAGGTGTATAATATGATGAATTGATACAGATGTATATATTGTGAAGTGATTACTCAGTAAGAACATTGTGAATCCAGCTGGCTATCTTGGTGAGGCTCTAATAGCCCAGTGAAGTCTTCTCTAAAGTTAGATTTCTCAGTGAATGCCTCAACAGTAAAAACTCTTAGGTCATCTGATGGAGAGAAAAAGAGGTTAGTTGAGGCAACAAGCTAATATAGGTAGGATTGTTACACTGCTGTTACTTAAGGTTTTGGAATATTTTGCTGGTTGTCTTTATAGTGCATTCCCTTATTTGTGGAAGCAGCTTTAGAGAGACTGACAAGAGAGGTGAAGACAAGTGAACTTCGGACAATGTGCCTGCAAGTTGCCATTGCAGCTTTGTATTATAATCCACACCTACTTCTCAACACCTTAGAAAATCTTCGTTTCCCTAATAATGTTGAACCAGTTACAAATCATTTTATTACACAGTGGCTTAATGATGTTGATTGTTTCTTGGGGTAAGTGACATATATTGGATCTTTGCTTATTTAACTTTGTGAGAAACTCTGCTTATTAAAAAAAAAAAGAAGAAAATCTTTATTTTATTTTATTTTTTAGGCTTCATGACAGAAAGATGTGTGTTCTGGGCCTGTGTGCTCTTATTGATATGGAACAAATACCACAAGTTTTAAATCAGGTTTCTGGACAGATTTTGCCAGCTTTTATCCTTTTATTTAATGGATTAAAAAGAGCATATGCCTGCCATGCAGAACACGAGAATGATAGTGATGATGATGATGAAGCTGAAGATGATGATGAAACTGGTAAGGGATTTATGGTGGAGGAAGCCAAACTTACCTAGTTAGAAGTCAGTGGACTTGTTTTTTTAGCCCTTCTCCTAAAGAAATGTGGAATCATACCCAAATGCTTTCCTGTTTATTCATGCATAAAAAGAGTGCCTTATCTTCCTGCTAGAGCGTAAGGTCAGCAAAGGCAGGAACTTGGGCTAGATCTCCTGACATGTAAAGCAATTGTAGGCATTTATGGTTTTGCTGTTGGCAAACATCTATCTGATAGTGCTAAAACCCAAGTATATCTGCGCTATAAAATTAATTTGATGAGATGTTGGCTAATACATTTCAACTGTAGAACACTACATACTACAAGAGTATAAATTTATGGAATGTTGGTTAAGAGAAATTATCATAATGGTTTCAGAATAAGAAAGGTATTGCCATTTTTGTCTTTTACCATTCACCAACTTAGCCTTTAAAAAAAACCTCACAAAAAGTGTTCTATGGGTATAACATAAACTATATATTATTTTACTGTTGGTGTTTGGTATATTCCATAAGGCCCAGAGCACAAGTGCTGAATCTCATATTATGTAATCCTTTTTCAGACCTCTGGTATTAGGAATTGTGGTTGGGTTTCTTGTATTTCTATGAGAAGTTTTTATTCTATTTATTGCTGAATATTGTATTTATTTAAATATTTATTTATTTATTTGAGAGAGAGAGAGAGCAGGAGTGGGAGGGGCAGAAAGAATCTCAGGCAGACTTTGTGCTGAGTATGGAGCCCGACGGGGATCTTGATCTCATGACCCCAAGATCACAACCTGAGCCGAAACCAAGAGTCACATGCTTAACTAACTGCACCAGCCAGGTGCCTCACTGAATATTATATTAAACACCAGTTCCTGGAACTTGAATTTATTCGGTTGTGATTTGTAATTTACTGGCTGATTTCTTGTCAGTTTGTTGAGTAAGAGGATACTTCGGTATTAACAAATGCACCTATTTATGGCTTGCAGAGGAACTGGGGAGTGATGAAGATGATATTGATGAAGATGGGCAAGAATATTTGGAGATTTTGGCTAAGCAAGCTGGTGAGGATGGAGATGATGAAGATTGGGAAGAGGATGATGCTGAGGAGACTGCTCTAGAAGGCTATTCCACAATCATTGATGATGAAGATAACCCTGTTGATGAGTATCAGATATTTAAAGCTATATTTCAAAGTAAGTCAACTTGTTATATGTAATTCAGATAGCTCTATATGATCCATTTCCCTGAACCTTTCTGTCCTTATTTGTGTCTGTCACTTAAAGAAGGAACCCAAACTTGACTATGATTGAGGGATTGGTAGCTGAAGTATCCAGAGTTACTACTGTTGCCATAGAGTTATAGAGTATTTCCTCATTTTATTATTTTACTTTTATTTAGATTGTCATATTGAAACGTGCACATTTTAGGAAAATAGTATAGTTCAAAATTTATACAGTCACAATTCCTCTTTCCACTTCTGATTTCTGTCCTTCAGCTTTCTCCAGAAGTATCTACTCTTAGATCTGTTTGTTGCGTGTTTATGTATTTGTGTATCTTTCTTTCCCCTAACATCACAGTTAACTTTCTGAGAATTTGACCATTTTTAACGTTAATGATCTTGGAATCCCTTTTCTTTTTTCCTGTAATACATTGTGTGTGGCTTTACCATCCTTTACTTGGACTTCAACAAAATATAACATCTTTGTTCTGTCCAGCTTAAGAAATTAAAATTGGCACTATATTTGAAACACCCTTTTCCCCACAGAGTTAACAACTGTGCTATCATTCCTATGTATTGTGAGAACTTTGATGTAGAATAAATTCTGTGATAACCAAGGCATTAGTCTTCCAAACCCATGACAAAGCAATTACGTTTCAAGGTTACAGAAACATAGAGAAGTGGTTTCTGAGCTACATGGCAAGCAACAAGAATTGATTGAGGTGCCAAGAAATACTGACTTGTTTTTGTCTGTGACTTTGTATTTTATAGACTTAAATACATGTTAATCCCAAAGGGTGGTTTATAGTAGAGGGCCTGTGCATAGGAATTGCAATAAAGTAGAAATAGAAAATCATGTGATTGGATGTCAGCTTCCCCCCCCCCCCAAACACCTGGCATCTGGTACATATGGAAATCAGTTTTCAGTCTTGGAATTACTGTGTTAAAAACTTTCGTGGAAAGTCTTTATAGAGAACTTTTTTCTCTCAACTCAGCACACACCTACCCCTTTGTATAGCTACTTAATTGAAATAGGGAAATACATGGTCAGACTTGGTACCCTTATATGTCAATATATCTAGTGCATGTTTTTATGAAACACTGAGATTTTAATACCTGGCCTTGTCACATGCTGGGAAAATTTGTTTTCCATTTATCACAGTTTGGGTTTGACCATTATTTTAGGCTATAATATAAAACGTGAGCATTTTAAGTATTACAGAGCTACCATTGGAAAAAGATAGTAGGTGTATTTAAGAAAAGAACTGGTTTCAGCTCTGATTTTTTATTTGCTAGAGATACGAAATAGGAGAATAAAAAAATTTTGTAGCATAATGCCAAATCAGAATTTTTTCTCCCTTTATCTTTTGTTTCACAAATAACTTAAAGTAACTTAAATTATTTTGGGGAAAGTAAAAAGTAGATCAGAATTTCAGTACTGGAGGCGAAGCAGATGGAACAGAATGGAAAGGAACTACCAAGCCTCTCATATTATTGCCCTTTTTCCCCTTGTTTTCTTTTTGATAGCTATACAAAATCGTAATCCTGTGTGGTATCAGGCTTTGACTCATGGTCTCAATGAAGAACAAAGAAAACAGTTACAGGATATAGCAACTCTGGCTGATCAAAGAAGAGCAGCCCATGGTATGTCAATTGATCGCAACCCCTCTTTAATGCAATTGATGACTTGATACAGCTTTAACTTTTTATATTAAATGATTTACAATTATGTAAAAGCTACAGTTGTTGCAGGTGATAGGAATTATGAAGGAATGAAATGAAGAAATGAATTGTTTTTGGCCATAGTTGACTGATTTTAAGTATAGTCGAAGACTACTTTCATTGTGCAGTAGCTTTAATAAAGTTGCTCAAGCTCATGGTGATGGCTTGATAGTAGAAAAGTCTATTAAAAGTGTAAAAAAATTTTTAGGTTATGAAACCTGTGCTTTTTCTTGGAAATATATTAAAGGAAATCCCAGACATCATCACTTCTTACCATCTTTAAACATTTCAGTATGCGTTTCAGGAAAGGACATTTTAGATAATAACACAGCCTAACAATTTTCTGTAGGTCTTAATACTATTAGTCAGATTAGTTTAATATTCACAAAAGTATCCTCCTTACAAAGAAGGTACAACTTTCTAAGGTATTTTACATTTGGATTTGCCAGCACTAGATTCATAGCTCTTACTCCCTTTGTTGAAGACTGAGTTCTGATTCAGTATTTGACTCAGAAATGTGTATTTAAAGATTTTTAACATCAAAAAGTGAAAGTTGGCTAAGAAGTCTACAGCATACAACATGGGGGTTTATCTTCTCTCTATAATGTACCCCTTCCCCTCTCTTACTCCTATACAAGAGGAGGAGAAGGAAGACAACTTTGGGACTTCTGGCTAATACCAGTGGGTTAAGCTTTTATTAATGTCTATCAGTTCCTTCTCTTCTCCAAAGTAGTAAGATGATCAAAAACTCTATTAAACTTTCACTTACTTGTTTTTTTAGAATCCAAAATGATTGAGAAGCATGGAGGATACAAGTTCAGTGCTCCAGTTGTGCCAAGTTCTTTCAATTTTGGAGGCCCGGCACCAGGGATGAATTGAGTTGTCACTTTCTTTCCTGCTGTGTGATTGTAGTGAAGAGCTTGTGTTCCTCCTAGTAGCGGTTCCAGAACTGGTTCATGTTATCTACTCTAAACTAATTGATCAATAGATGGACAAAAAAAACCCAGGAGGTGGGACCTGATCATGCAACTTGGCACTGAAAAAGAAACCAGAGGGATTTCAGGGGTGGGGGGAGGGTGGTAATTTGGGGGTGGTATTTTCTTTATTTTTTGAAGAAAGTAAGATTCTGACTGAAAGTTCAAGTGACACTGTGGAAATCTGAAACGAGGGGATGTCATGAAGGCAGCTTTTCTTTTTCTGAGGAAAAAATAGGCATGGGCTACAGGACTATTTAAAATGTCTCATTTACAGTATAAGCTCAAAGGTAGATGTAATTTTTACACCTATGAGTATTTGTCCAATTTCTGTCTCTTCCTCACCATTGGGTATCTATTCTTTATATGTAAATAAGATAAGGTAATTGATAGCCTTATTCAATCTTCATCATTTTCATTCATCAAAGATTGTTCCTATGTAGATTATTGGACATTTATTGTAGCACTACATAACTGATTAAAAAAAATCTGTAAATGAATTAGCACTTTCATATTGAAACAAGCCTGCTAGCCTATGTATAAAATAGCAAAATGTTTGCTGTTTATAAAAAGAAGGGATGTAATGGGGTGGGGGGCAGGGTAATTTCAAGTTATTAATTTAAAAATGAACTAGCAGTTTTGTACCTGGTGACTTTGTGGTGCACTCACCTCTGATAGTGACTTGAATTCGGTATGTTAAAAGGGGTTAGTGATATTTCATTGCTGCTAAAAAATGGCAACTCCCTCTGTGTCCTGTTTTTTCTTAAAGCTCTCAGTGTACAAGTGGAGACTTGAAAACAAGACCTTACTGTGTCATATACGAAAGGTGATATTTGAAGCATGTAAATTGGACATAGTTCTACTCTTAAAGAGTTGATCAAAGAGTATGGCTAAACATCTATATATGCAATCTATTAAAAGAACTTAATTCGGCTCTTATGTCTTGATTTGATTGCAGTTTTTTCCTCATTATAAAACTTTCCCCTCATTGGCCTGTTTTTATCCTGTACCTAGAAAGAGTGCAAAATGCACTCTCTTAAAATTTAACACCTGCCCATATTCTTCTCCCCCCATCTTCCCTACCCCTCTTGTTGATTGTGGTATCTGATCGCTAGGCTGAAGGCACACGGTTCCCTCCAAAAACCACTATTGATACCACTGCAAAAACAAGCCAGCAACAAAGACAATGTGGAGAGGTTGGCTTGCTTCCTTCTCTCCTAACTGCATGTTGAAAAATAAGCCTTTATTGATCTTAAACATCTGTCAGATGAGTCATACATTGGGTTATTTTTTTATATACCTGTATACACACAATATTTCAAATTGAAAGCAACATCTCAATGGATTCAAAACTATTAATGCTGTTGTCTATAACAGACTAGGAAATTTATAACTGTAAAAATGAAACAAATGCACATATTGATATTTAAAATGCATAATGAAGAAAACCCATTGGTGTTGTGTTTTTCTTGTATGCCAATAATTAAGCCACTACTGTTGGCACTGTTTGGTTTTCTATTTTAACACTGAAGGAGTGAAAGTATTTCCTATATTTATGAATTTACTATGAAAATCTTGGCAAAAAAACAAAAAAAAATTGTCTGTCTAAAATGTGTGGGTGAAAACTGTTAATCAAGTGTGTTTCTACTTTTTTCCCCCCAAGTTGGACACCATCTGTATACCCTAGGTTGCTTAAGGGGATTTCACTATTATATAAAATCAATAAAATTAAAATGGAGTAGTTGTATATATGCAACATTGTGTACAGAGGGGATATATTGAATAGTATTAAACATTTTCATCTTCCTTTACCTTTTATCCCTTAATATCTAGTCTACTTTTTTAAATTTCAGACTTCAGTGCTCTTTGAATTGATAATTCCAATTTTCACATTGTTATTGGAAAACCATATCTAATAAAGGTTTTAGTTACTCCCATGCACAGTATGAAAATTCTCATTTGCTGAGCTTTTATTCTAAGAAAATGTATTGGTATGTCTTTGAGAATAAGTTTTATTGTCTCCTCTGTCATACAATCCAAACTAATCTCCATTTATAGATTTTAATTGAAATTAAAGACCTTAAAATTAAATCATATTAAATAGTATTCAAGTGTTAGTTTCTAATGTACCAAATATATATATCAGTTATTTATAGTATTCCCTTAAATTTAACATCAAATTATAGTTTCTTACAGATTATGCACCTTGATATTTGTTAAGTGCTTCTGGATAAGGTTGTAGGACTTTGGGTAAGAGTATTTACAGACTTGTAATTGGTTGCATGTAGATATTATTTAACATACAGTCTTTCCCACAGTTTCACAAACCTGTAACTTATTTAATTTATAGAAGTGAATTCTGATTTTGTTTGGGTTTCAATTTTTGTCAAATGGCTTACAGTGTAGAATCTTCACTTTTTGTTAAACTTAAGCCATCTATTTTTTTAAAAAACGTATTCATTTATCACTATTTAAGGAAGTTAATCTGTTTCTCTCCAGGTCATAAATGGTGATTACTAAGCTACACACCTTATCAAGATAGTGACTGCTGTGCTCTCCTCTGGAAGAGACCAGAGTGTAGAGCCGGGGTCACCAAACCACGCCCTATGATTGTATGCTTCTCTTCAGCCCTAGATGTAGGCCCTGAAGCAAGCATGAAGAGAAAATCGTTAAGAACTGTATTAATACGACTAAACCATGTCTTTGGGAAGATCTAACATAATGCCTTAAGCATAGTGGGCATTCCGTAAGTGTTTGTAAAATGAATGGCCTAAAATTACATTAAAACATCCATCACAAAAATGTCAGTTCTGTTTTATATAATTTAAATTTTGGTGAAGATTACCTGTGACTTTTTTTTTTTTTAAGCATTCCTGAATTCCACGTTTTACCCTTGATGAGGTTGACCACTCTTGCAATAGCACTTTGGTGAATGTGGTTCTTACAAAGGGAAACTAGGTGTCCAGCTAGAAATCCAGAATTTTATTAATATGTAAGGAGAAAATGTCTTTTAAGTAATTATTTGTGAGATAGGACACACCCCTTCCAGGTTTTTTAAAGCATAGGTGACCACTCCTTTATATATGTCTGGATTCTGCTTTGATGTACAGATTGAAATTTGTCAGTTATACTGAATATTTGGATCCTGTATTTAAATGCTTCCTGAATTTTAAGATTTCTTTTAAAATCATTTAATAAACTCAAACTAGAAATATAAGGGAACTCCTCAAAATGAAAAAAGGCATTACCAAAAATGTAAAGCTAATTAATGGACATAATGATTAGAAACTAAAAATTTACCCCTGTGATCAAGAACCAGACAAGCAAGTTCCCTGTTGCCACTTAATATTCGGCATTGTGCACGTAAGGTTATAGTCAGGGCAATTAGGCAAGAATAAATAAAAGGCTTCCTTTGGAAGAAGTGAAACTATTTGCAGATGATGTGATCTTGTAGAAAGCTTATAGAAATCCCCACACAAAAACCTACTGACTTCATCATGGTTGCAAAACACAAGATTAATATTCAAAGATCAGTTGGATTCTATACAACAGCAGTGAAATTAAGGAAATTCCATTTATAACCCATCAAAAAACTTAGCAAAACTGAAAACCCTGTGAAAACTCAACGCTGTTGAGAGACCTAAATAGATGGAAAGATGTCCCATATTCATGAATTGGAAGACCGTTATCATGAAGACGGCAATCCTCCCCAAATTGATCTATGGATTGTGTAATCCCTATAAAAACACAGCTACTTTTTTTTTTTTTGCAGGAAATGACAAACAATTTGTATGGATATGCAAGGGACTCAGACTAGTCAAAACAGTCTTGAAAGTGAACATGATCTTGTAATCATGACAGGAGTCATGGTGCAACTTAAGCTGACTGATGGAGTAAAATTGAGAGTTCAGAAATAAACCCTTAAGTTTATGGTCAACTGATTTTTTACAAGGGTGCCAAGACCATTCAATAGAAGAATAATCTTTTCAACAAGTGGTTCTGAGACAGCTGGGTATCTACCCTCACACCATACACACAAATCAACTCAAAGTGGTTCAAAGATTTAAACGTTAAAACTCCACAAACATTTTAACATTAAAACTCCAAAACTCTTAAAAAATATTGGCATAATCTTTGTGACTGAATTAGGCAACAGTTTCTTGGATCTAACACCAAAAAACACAAGCAACAAAAGGATAAACAGGAAACTTGAACTTCACCAAAATTCTAGACTGCTTCAAAGGACCCTTTCCAGAAAGTGAAAAGACAACCCAGAGAATGTGAGAAAATATTTGCAAATCCCGAATATATAGAGGACTCTTAAAACTCAACAACAAAGAAACCCCAATTTAAAAAGGAATTGGGGGGGGGGGTACCTGGGTGGCTCAATTGTTAAGCATCTGCCTTCGGCTCAGGTCACAATCCCAGGGTGCTGGGATCCAGCCCCACATCAGGCTCCCTGCTCAGTGGGGAGCCTGCTTCTCTCTGTTCCGTCTCTTGCTGTGTCTCTCTCTGTCAAATCAATAAAATCTTTAAATAAATAAATAAAAAGAATTGGGGGGGCCCCTGGGTGGTTCAGTTGTTAAGTGTCTGCCTTCGGCTCAGGATGTGATCCCAGCGTTCTGGGATCGAGCCCCGCATCAGGCTCCTCTGCTGGGAGCCTGCTTCTTCCTCTCCCACTCCCCCTGCTTGTGTTCCCTCTCTCACTGGCTGTCTCTATCTCTGTCGAATAAATAAATAAAATCTAAAAAAAAAGTAAAAAAGGAATCGGGTACCTGGCTGGCTCAGTAGAGCATGTGACAACGATCGTTGGATCGTGAGTTCTGGCCCCAAGTTGGGTGTAGAGCCTACTAAAAGGATATCCTTCACACCTACTAACGTGTCCGTAATCAAGAAGGTGAAAGTTACAAGTTTGGTAAGGATGTGGAGAAATGGGAACCCTCACACATTGCTGATAAGATGAAAATGCTTATCTGATGTAGAAAAGTTTGACGGCTCCTCAGAAGATTGAAAATAGTGTAACCCAGAAATCCTACTCCTGGATATACATAACCAAGAGAAATGAAACACGTGTCTGCACAAAAACATGCACACAACTGTTCATAGTAGCGCTATAGCCAAGACGTAAAAACAACCCAAATAACCGTTAATTGATGGATGGATAAATAAAATGTATGGCCGTACGATCAGTTGGATATTAGGCAATAAAAAATAATGAAGTATTGTTACATGCTACAATATGGATGAGCCTTGGAACAGTGAAAGTAGTCAAAACATTCCATTTAGATGAAATGTCTGGAATTGTCAAGTCCAGAGACAGAGTGGTGGCTGTGGGGGGTGGAGAAGGAATGAGGAATTACTGCTAATGGGTGGTACAGGGTGTCTTCTGGGGATGATGGTTTGTACAGCCTTGTGAATATACTAAAAACGGAAGTGAACACTTCAAAATGGTGAATTTTATATGAATATCCCAGTTTTCAGTTTTCTTTAAAAGTCCGATTTGGTTAAAGTTCTCTAAAAAGTAACATGAAATGTTTTTAAAAAGTTTTACTCGTGATTATTCAGTTGTAAATAGTCTAGAGATTGGGAGTAAATAGTTTTAGAGATTGTCACCCCCCATATTTTGTTTTGCTACTAGTTCATGTTTTTTTCTTCTTTATTAAGTAACTCTAGGCCCATCGTGGGGCTCAAACCCATGACCCCGAGATCGAGTTGCAAGCTCCACCAACTGAGCCAGCCAGGTGCCCCATTCATATTTTAAATCCCATCACCCTGTCAAACAGCCCTATTACTGTAGCTGGTGCCAAAGTTTTGGAGGCAGATCCTTAAAATTTTTTTCCTGTAAATGTTGCATCTCTGTTGAATCTTTTTTTTTTTTTAAGATTTTATTTATTTGTCAGAGCGCACAAGCAGGGGAAGCGGCAGTCAGAGGGAGAAGCAGGCTCCTCTCTGAGCAAGGAGCTGGCTTGGAACTCCATCCCAGGGCCCTGGGATCAAGACTTGAGCTGAAGGTAGACGCTTAGCTAACTGAGCCACCCAGGCACCCCAGTATCTTTTGATATAATACAAAGTATTAGGAATTTAAGACTGAGTCAAACTTTTTTTCTCAAAAAAAAAAATTACAGCACTTAGTGTTTTTCTTTATAAAATAGTACCAATCTTACTGCTTATTTGGAGACATGAGCTTCACTTTAAAAAAAAATTCGTGGGGCACCTGGATGGCTCAGTCAGTTAAGTGTCTGACTCTTGATTTTGGCTCAGGTCATGATCTCAGGGTCATGAGATTGAGCCCCGTCAGGCTCCGCACTCACTGGGGAGTCTGCTTGCGATTCTCTCCTTCTCCCTTTGCCCTTCCCCCAGGCCCCTGTGTGCACACTCGTTTGCTCTCTAAAAAATAAATCTTTTAAAAAATTCTCACTTTGTTTCAAGATCCTGTTTTCCCAGGAGCACCTGGGTGTCTCAGTCAGTTGAGCATCTGACTCTTGATTTTGGCTCAGGTCATGATCTCAGGGTCCTGTACAGAATTCAGGCTCAAGTCAGGCTCTGTACAGAATTCTGCTTCTCTCTCTCCCTCCCTCTGTTTGTATGCTCTCTCTCTCTAAAATAAATAAAATCTTAAAAAAAAAAAGTTTTCCCAGAAAAACAAAATCATGTTAAAACCAGTGGTTTCATTCCTGGACTAACTACTTATTCTGCTGAAATGCTGCAGATATACTATGCATATTAATGAAACTGATTTTCCTTCTATCTGTAATGCTCTACTTTAAATTTAAGTAAATGTTAATTAGAAGCCAAAATGATAGCTAGAACATCATTGAGGTAGCCAGTTTCAAAGGAACAACTGGAATCTTAAGGGATTTTAGAAGATTTATAATATTTTGTAAATTGAGAGTGTATTTTCCTATTAGTTTGCCACTAAAATAACACACATTAACCACAATTGGTAAACCTTGAAGCTCACCATTTGGGTGATTCTTTTCAAATGGGGTTAACAAATTGGCCCAAGGATAGAGTTGGTAAAAAGAAAAAAATGCATTCATGTTGGCATTATAGATCAGTTTGAAGTAAGGGAAATCATGTAATTAGTCACAACATTACCAGTTTTATGATACCTATGCTTAGGTCAGCATATATACTGAGAACTGAGATTGGAATGTTTCAAATAACCTAATCACACACTTCCTAAAGTATGTTCTAATTAAACCTTGATTAATGTGGAAGCTGAATGAGATTAATTCAATGCGTTTATTACATACCAAGGACTCAACTCTGGGTCCATGGGCCCTATGGAATTTCAAACCTTTTGAGATTTATTTATTTTAGAGAGTGTGTGAGCGTGAGGGGGGGAGGGGCAGAGGGAGAGAGAATCTCAAGCAGACTCCCCACTGAGCAGAGTCCAAGGTGGGACTGGATCCCAGGACCCTGAGATTGTGACCTGAGCCAAAACCAAGTGGGACGCTTAACCTTAATCAACTAAGCCACCCAGGTGCCCCAGAACTACATTTAAAAAAAAATTTTTTTTAAGATTTGTCAGAGAGAGCTCAAGGAGCCCAACGCAGGACTTAATCCCAGGACCCTGGTACCATGACCTGAGCAGAAGGCAGACATTTAACCAACTGAGCCACCCAGGGGTCCCAGAACTTCAAACTTTTTAGTACATCTTTCATAGCTTTCATCTGAATCTCAAAGGCATATCAAGGTGCTTAAGAACCACTGCTGTATGCCATTAAGGTGAGAATTTGAGACAGGCTGACATTTAGTAAGTACGGGAGCAGCACCGAACCATCTCCTGAGCAGCAGTGTGCTACCTGTATCTACATTATCATATATCCTCCCGATTACACTGTGCAGTTAAGTGGCTTTACCTCACACATTGAGTTAACAGGTTCTGAGACAAGTGACACATCCAGGCAACAACTCCTAACGGAGAGCAAGCTACTAGGTTGGTTTTAAATTCTTCAGTGTTGAAAAAAAAAAAAAAATCTAGGACGCCTGGTAGCTCAGTTGGTTGGTTAAGTGTCTGCCTTCGGCTCGGGTCATGATCCCAGGGTCCTGGGGTGGAGCCCTGAGTTGGGCTCCCTGCTTGGTGGGGAGCCTGCTTCTCCCTCTGCCTGCCGTTCCCCCTGCTTGTGCTCTCTCTCTCTCTCAAATAAATAATAAATAAAAATCTACAAATTCATGATGAAAAAAATTCAAATTACAGAAATAATTTAATAAATCAGTGACCCGTTAACAACTTCTCCTAATTACTTTTAAGAGTTTAATGCATCCTTTCTCTGTATGTTTTTTCTGTGCATGTAATACTTGTTAATGGTCATGTCATTGTACAAATATGCCAAAATCAACCATTCTCTAGAAAGTTTTGAGGTACTGAATGTTTTTTAAAAAACATCATGGTAACAGTTTTTTAAAGGGGGCTAGAAATGTTAGCGTATTTATAGACTTGAGGAAATGGTTCAGCTTTATCTAAAAGCCTGAACTAGCACTGATTGGAAGTATTTTCAAAAAGCCATTAATTTGACAAAATGTATTAAGATCTGAGACAGGAGGTGATTTGGGCAAAATCTGAAGATTATGAATGGCCATATACACTTGAACTCTGTTCTACAGTCACTGGTAAATACTGTTAACACAAAGCTCCATTCCCTGTGACAAAGTCAGAATTAAGGTTTCTCTCTGACTCATTTGAATTAAGCACCCTATCCACCAACATTCAATTTTTACAACCACTCAGAAGGTTCTAGGGACACTAAGGTGTCCTGTAATTGCAATCTGTAACTACAGGGTGATTTTTAAATTCTTTTTGAGATTTTATATTTATAGTGCTTTAATAAGTAGACTAAAAGCATGGGACTCAGTAATAACTAGCTAAGCTACGTGAGAATATTTTGATTAATGACATTTCTGTTTATAAAATGCAGATATAACATCTGGAAGGTACTGAGAGTATAAAGTAAAACACCTTGTTTTTCATCTGAACTCTACCACTGTCTGACAAAGAGAACGTATCCATTGGGTACGTATCTGTTTTGTAAGCCAATTCCTCCAGCTTCAAGTAACCTAACCCGGTTTTGTGTCACATTTTTCATCTTTATAAGGGCGTAAAAAATAGTAACTGAACTCCTAAAGAATATATAGCCAAAAGAAATCCAAAGTCCTTCCGCCTTCTAATGGAGTTTGGGCATCAATTATGCAACTATGCTTTGGTTAGGGTTAGTCGATCCCCACTCCACAACAAAAATAAGGTAACATTAAAATCTCCAAACGGACTCAGTAGGTTGGCTATTTTTAACACCCTTTTGCTTTAATCTTTTGGCAATTCCATAATCACCTGAAATTCAAGTCACTAAATCAAGCGCCGTCCAGCTGTCCGGTTTTTTAAGCAGGTTACAAATGTGTTGAAGCGATCTGCCAGCTCATTCTCATAACTACCTAATTCTGCACCTGGAACGCCCGACTGAACAAACCTTGTTTCCACACTATCTCACCTTTACTCAGCCTTGTTGTCAAAGCAAATGAATAGTTAATAAATATTCCTGAAAAGCCTAGTATTTCCAATAGTTTAGAAAACGTCTGGGTTGAGAGTTACAAGAAACTATTACCTAAACTTCACAACTAACTTGGAGCCATTCTTAATAGTACTGGGGAGCCCAAGCCAATGCTTTTCCCGCCCTCTTCACTTTCCTTTAATTTGCAACACAAAGAAAAGGGAAAGTAAAACCGAAGGTAGCGACACCACTACAGACCACTTCCAATTTAGAACCTAAGCAACAAGAAAGCACAAAAACATCCGCAGTGTCTCCCAGCAAGGACTAAGGCGACCGCCCTGTCGCCAAGGTCCGTCGGAGATCGGCAGAGGCAGGAGGTCCACTCCCCCCCCCGCACCAAATGATGCCCCAGCGACTTGAAAAGCGCGAACAGGCTCGGCAGCCAGTGACCGGCATACAGCAGCTCTTGGGAAAGCAGAACCCTCTCCCCAAACCAAAGGCCTTGGCTGGCGCCGAGAGCCCCCAGGGAGCGGGCAGGCGTCTTTTTTTTCTGTCCTAGCCCTCTCTACCACGTCCCTCCCAACGGGGCGACATTCGGCAATCGCCAGGCAAAGCCCAACCAGTCTCCAGAACGCGCTCCGAGAAGCCCACCGGGAGAGCCAAAGCCACGTCCTAGCCCCTGTGGGGAAAATGGCGCCCGTCACCCCTTCTCCCTCCCGGCTAGTCACAAGGACCAGCCTCCCTCCCTCGCTACAAAATGGCGCCTCCCGCTGGGGCCCCAGAATCGGCATAAATCACTTGTCAGCGAGGCGGTATCTGTCTAGGATGAGCGGTTCTGCCAACCAGTCAGACACAGGAACTTTGATTCCGCTTTTGCACAAGCCATTCAGGGGCTGGCTGCAAGGCCGGACGAGGCCAACGTCACGAAAAGGGGGCGTGAATGAGGCGGTCTCCTTTCGCGTCGCCTAAATTTGAGCCAATGGCAAGCAGGAAGAGTCTCGTAAGCGACGTAATGACCGCCCAATGGAGGCTGGGGGCGGGCCTCAGACTCGCTATGCGGGTTGCGGGGCCTGGGGGCCGGGCGGCTGTTTCCTGTCCTGGTGCATGGTGGTCGGACGAAGGAATTGTTGGAAAATTTTCTCGGAGGTTCGTATATAAATGTGTTTTTACCCAGTGTGCATTATTCTCCGCCCGGCCGCCGCCCTCAGCGCGGCGGCGCGGGCCCGCTCGGGCCCGGGCTCCGACTCCGGCTGCTTAGCCTTCGCCGCAGGCCCTGCCGATCCTACGGCCGGCCTCGGTAGCGGCGCCTGGGCAGAAGCGGAGTTTATTAATAACCCGCGGCCGCCACTCTGGGGCGGCGGAGCTTTTCTCGCTGAGGACGCACCCCCCCCCCTTGTCTCTGCGCATTGCGCCCCGCCTGTTCCCTTTAGGGGACCGCCGAGGGGAGGGAGTGAAAGGGGAGGGTGGAGCCCTCGGGAGCCTGGCGGCGCTTCTCGGCTTGACCTCCGCGCGGGGCGAGTCCCCAGACGCCGCCGAGGCGAAGCTCCTCCGGCTGGTACGCCGGGCCACGGTCCGCACCAGGCCCCAGACCGACGCCGGCGGCGGGACCGGCCCAGGGCCCGCTCGGGACCCCGTCTGCACATCGCACCCAGAATTTCCTCCCACCCACATCGTGCACAAATTTCTTGTTTCTCTCACTTTTTTTTTTTTTTTTTT
>NW_024424008.1:5217937-5230920 GCF_017311325.1 Ursus maritimus
TTTTTTTTTTTTTTTTTTAATTTTTGGGTTACTGGGGCCTAACATCGAATATTAGAAGTTGTCAGTTTTATCATTGCCCTTTTTTCTCGGTTTTGGCCAGAGTTAACGGATCTTTCAGTACCTTTGTACTATATTAGTGTGGAACGTGAACCAGTTTTTATTCCCTCCTCTGTTGCTTTTTAAAAAACATTTTAAGTTTTTTTCCCGCATAAACGAAGTTAAGCAAAAAATAGGAAGAATAGCATTGCTAAACCCATTATTTGTTTAAAGTCAGTTTCAGCCTTTGCTTTGGAAGTGTCTGATCAGCCGGTATGATCAAGTAGGGGTGTGATGAAAAATTGTAGGTTCGAGGTTGTCTTTTTCCTGAGTGTTATTAGAAGACACATGTTTTGCTAAGTTAAAAATCTGCGCAGTATTAATATTTGCTCTTACTGAATGCCTAGTTTAAGTTCATTGTTAAAGTTTTAGTAAGAGAGGTGATAAGGAGATCACCAAAAAGATAAGATGCATAACTAATTTTATCCAGGCATATTTTGACTACTTTGGAAATTACTTGGCAGTTTACAAATACTTGAGTGGCTGTTTTTTCTATAGCACTCTTTTATTTTTTAAAAATAATACCTTTATTGGTAAAATTTACATGCCTTACAATTAACCCATTTGAAGTATGTAATTAGATGGGTTTAATAAATTCTGTTGTGCCCCCATCACCACAATCCATTTTAAAACATGTTCATCACCCCAGAAAGAAACTGCCAGTTAAATTTCTCCTCATTTACCCTTAAACCTGCCCCTTTCACCAAACACTAATGTACAGGTTTGCCTACTCTGAACATTTCATGTAAATGGAATCATGCAGTGTGTGGGCTTTGTGACTGGCTTTTTTCACAGCGTATTTGCAAAGTTCATCAATGTTACAGCTTTTGTTAGTACCTCATTTCTCTTTATTGCCAGATAATATTTCATTGTATGGATCTAAGTTTTATTTAAACATTCATCTGTTGATGGACATTTGGGTTTTCACTTTTTGTCTAATATGCTGCTGTGAACATTTATGTACAGTTTTTTTTGTGGACATAGTTTTCTTTTCTCTGAGATATGTATATATACCTAGGAGTAGAATTTCTTGGTCGTATGGTAACTCTGTGCTCAACCTTTTAAGGAACTGTCAGATTTTTCCAAGGTGACTGCACCATTTTGCATCCCTCTCAGCAGTGTGTGAGAGCTCCCATTTCTCCTTACCCTTGCCAACACTTGTTATTACCTATCAGTCTTTCTGATGGTAGCCATCCTAGTGGGTATGATTTTGATTTGCATTTCCCAATGGCTAATGGTGTTAAGCATGTTTTTCATGTTTATTGGCCATTTGTATATCCTCCTGTGGAGAAATGTCTATTTGGATCTTTTCCCCATTTTGAAATTGGATTGTTTCTCTCTTATTGAGTTTTAAGACTTATTTGTGTAAAAGTCTTTATCAAATAGATGATTTGTAAAATGTCCATAGCCCTTTGCTGCCAGTTGGGATATTGTAGTGGAACAAGCATTCATCATGTTCTTCACGGAATGATGATCTAGCTAGATTGGGGGTTATGCCTCCAGCGGGTACTTTAGCTGTTACTATTTATGATGCATATGCAGTTTATGATCATGTCAGGAGATCTTTCTTTCTTTCTTTCTTTCTTTCTTTCTTTCTTTCTTTCTTTCTTTGAGGGGCACCTGGGTGGCTCAGATAGTTAAGCATCTGCCTTTGGCTTGGGTCATGATCTCCAGGTCCTGGGGTCAAGCCCCGCGTTATGCTCCCAGCTCAGTGGGGAGTCTGCTGCTCCCTCTGCCTCTGCCCCTCCCCCCTGCTTGTGCATGCTTTCCCTCTCTTTCTCTCTCTTAAATGAATGAATAAAAATCTTAAAAAAATAATAAAATAAAGATTTGTTTATTTGAGAGAGAGCATGAGAGACTGCAAGCACGGGGGAGGGACAGAGGGAGAGGGAGAAACAGGCTCCCCATTGAGCAGGGAGCCCCATGCCCCATGCCCGGTCGAGCCCAGGACCCTGAGATCATGACCTGAGCCAAAGGCAGATGCTTTAACCGACTGAGCTGCCCAGGCGCCCCAGGAGAACTTTCTGAGTCTTGAGGTTTTTGTGATTACTTAATTTTGAAGTTTTTATCTAGTTGGTTTTTGTTTTTGTTTTGTTTTTTAAATCTGAGGTTTTACCTAGTTCTGGGTCTTTTTGCTCCTGGCTTGATTTCTTAAACAGTTGTGTCGTGTCATTGCTCCTTTCTGTGCTTAGTTTGCACTCATTTTAAGGGATGGCCTTTATAGGATAGTGTTTCAAACTTTGTTGTACTGTCAATCAAAATCATTTTGTTTTTAAGATGGATTTAGACTGAGAAATCTCCCTCTCCCTCATAGAAAAAAAAAATGAAAACAATGATACACTTTTGCCCACATTTTCCCATAAGTCTAATTCCAGTTTAAAACTATGCTGCAGGGGCACCTGGCTGGCTGTCAGTAGAGCGTGGGACTCTTGATCTATGGGTCGTGAATTCGAGCCCCACATTGTGTGTAGAGATTATAAATAAATTTTAAAATTCCATTATGAACTATTATTTCATGAAATAAATTATATTAAAACTATGCTGCAGTGGGAACTCTGCACCCTGTGGAAATAACTTGTCCATTAATGTGTAGACACAGGCTTTTAACTCCACAAATTACATTTTTTTTGTGCTTAAAATACTACTTTACTTAGCACTTAATTTCTGCTAGGCACTGAGTTAGATGATGTGTTGAGTGGTTTACGTATATACATTAAACTATTCTTTTCATTATGAACCTAAGTCAAATACTAGAGTTATCCCTATTTTACAGGTGAGTCAACTGAAGTTTGGAGTAACTTGTCCATTTATTATACGGCTTGATCCAGTGATTGGCTCAAGCCTAGTCTCTAGCTGAGTTATTCAGTAACATACCACATACCTACTTCTTTAACTTTTAAAATATAAGATGTCTGTATTTCCTAGAAAGATACAATATTTTGAGTGCTGTACATAATATGGCATAGCAGGGATGTTTTTGTGTTATTTATGCACATCTTTAAATAACAATGAATGCCTTTGGCCTTGTATTGAAAAATAGAGATTTTTTAGATAGTGCAGATGTAATGGTCACAAGAAGTTGGAGTCATTTATGAATGGCGGTTTATATATGCTATATACACACGTACGGTAGCATATTGTACAAGGTAAGGCATGATGAAAAGAGCGTTGGAATAAAAGAAGACCTAGTCTTAGACCTGTCTCAGACAGTTAGTTAGCCACGTCTTTATATGAATTGTATTCGTTTGTTCAACAAATATTTAGTAAGTATATACCACGTACCAGGCAGTCTTGCAGGCACTGAGAATTCAGAGGTGAACAACAAGTGGGGGCCCAGCCATGATGGAACTTAGAGTTCACTTAGAAATTCTGATAAGTACTATGAAGGAGATAGAGTTCTGTGGTGAAGAATAATGGGATGGTAGTAGAATGGTTATTTTAGATAAGTGACCTGGAACAGTATGTGCTAAAGCAGGAAGGTCAGCGTGGCTGGATGTGTACAATGGAGGACATTTGTAAAGCACTCTGCAACATGAGTTATGCTAAACTCTTTAGATATTTATTGAATATATAATCTTAGGTGTCAAAATTTTAAAGACCCGTGGAACACAGTACCTACCTTAGAAGGCTTATAGTTTAATTGGGCAGACTGGATGTGGAATTTAAAGGGCTGGTAAGAGGAGAGAGGAGCAGTAGATATCGGGAGTCAAGCCTTTCAGCCACAAATGAGGTCCGTAAACCTCACTTTCCTCACCCGTAGAAAGAAAACTGGCAGGTTTTGAGTACATCTTGAGTGCTAAGGGCTTTATATGCGTTATTAACTTTCTTACAGTAGCCCTCTCAGGTGGATATTCTCCCATTTTTTCAAAAGAGAAAACGGAAGCTGAGCAGCAGGTTAATTGCCCAGGTACTGAACAAGACTCAAATGCAGAGCATACCAGCAAATTACTAATATACAGATGAAACCTATGATAATAAAACATGGCTAGTAATTCACGGTGACCTGGGCTACAAGCCAAATAGCAGCAAATACTGTAGGATTCTCAGGTGACTGAGATCTAGCTAGTGAGGTAGTGAGGGACAGAGGCACCATGGAAGACAGTGACAATTACCAGCTGTTTCCTGTGCCTAGACTGCCCTTTCTACTCCTACCCGTAGGAGATGTTTACTTACCTTTTCATGCTGACATTTACATATCATCATCTTTGCATCCCTGAGGCAAAGTTAGGTGCTCCTTACTCTGTTAATGCTTCTGTTTATAATAACTTTAAAAATTGTTTTATTTTTTAAAGCCATGAAGGTCATACATGGTGAATATTTTTTTAACTTACAGTATGTATACAGTAAAAATTAAAAGTCCCTTCTCCACTCCACCCACATCTCCTTCTGGGAGGTAACCACTTGAGGTTTTTTTGTTTTTTTTAAAGATTTTATTTGTTAGAGAGAGAGAGAGAGAGCGCGCGCGTGCGCGCGCACAAGCAGGGGGAGGGGCAGGCAGAGGGAGAAGGAGACTCCCCGCTGAGCAATTAGCCCAATAGGGGACTCCACCAGGACCCTGGGATCATGACCTGAGCAGAAGGCAGAAGCTTAACTGACTGAGCCACCAGGCGTCCCACCACTTGAGTTTTTAAATGTAAATACAAGCATATGCAGATATTTATATACATTTTTATAAAGATGAATATAGTCATACCATACATACTCTACCACAATTTGCTTTTCCCCCACTTACGATATATCTTGGATGTATTTCCTACCATTTCATATCTATCCCATTCTTTATGTCTGCATGTTTTGTTTATGGATGTCCTATAATTTCTTCTTTTGGGTGCACTTTTAGATTGTTGACTATTTTTTATTGTAGATAATACTACAATGAACTTTGCACACTTGAGAGTGTCTAATAAGTCCCAAGAAGTATGACTTGGTTGAAGACTTAGGTTTAAAATATTGATAATTGTTCTAAATGTTGTGGGGTTGTGTGTCCATCCAGTCCTGCACACTGTTTTAATGACCTGTTTTCACTTGTGTCCCACCATGGAATGAGTTTCTCATAAGCAAAGACCACTTCTTTTTACCTCCCTGTATCTCTAAAAGCTTGTGTGTGCAGACATGCGTACTTATATACATACACATGTATGTATTCACACATACACATATATACATGTATACGTATACTACTAAAAATATCAGTCCTGGATATTTATCTATCAAACATATTTTTTTAGTAGTTGATCATGGTAAATGTAAAGACCTATAGGAGATAAAATTCGAAAAGTAGATGGGAGCCAGATTGGAAAGTAGCCTGAATGTCAGACCAAGGAACTGGACTCAGACCTATCAGTAGTACAACTATAAACGATCGTAGGGGAAAATGTTCAAATCTGGAGGATTCTATCTTAGGATTCCTTTGAAAGGACTTAAGTTCTTTCTTTTTTTTATAGTAACCCAAACTTGGGGCACCTGGGTGGCTCAGTCAGTGGAATGTCTGATTCTTGATTTCAGCTCAGGTCATGATGTCAGGGTTGTGAGATTGAGCCCCACCTTGGGCTCCGTGCTCAGCGCGGAGCCTGCTGGTCCATCTCCCTTCCCCTGTTTGTATGCACACACTCTGTCTCTCTATCTCTCTCTCTGTAAAACAAATAAATAAAATCTTTTAAAAAAAATCCCTTACAAAATGTACTTTGATTTCTATTTTTTTTTTAACATAAGGGTGTGGTGGTAGTTGCTGTTTTGCTTTAAACTACTTTTAAACAAAAGAGATTGAAATAGGTACATAATTATTTTGTGAGAACAAATGCATAGTTTTCTTAAGTTGGCATTTTTTTTTCAAAGACTTATTTGTCAGAGCACAAGCAGGGAGTGTGGCAGGCAGAGGGAGAAGCAGGCTCCCCGCTGAGCAGGGAGCCCCATGTGGGGCTACATCCCAGGACCCTGGGATTATGCCTTAGCTGAAGGCAGATGCTTAAGTGACTGAGCCACCCAGGTGTCCCTGGTATTCTGTGTTTTACAGAAGTTAATGAAAGAGTCCTAAAATAGATTTCTAGTATATCTAATCAGCTCCGGTAGGCTACAACTGGTAGGCTGTTTTTCCTCAACCCCAGTACCCTGAAGTTGTGTTCAGTTTTCTACTCTCAGGTTTGACTAGATAATATGAGACGAAAGAATCTAAATATATATAGAAATGTCATGCCTTTTCTACTTATACGTTTAGGGGAAGTAGAGTTGTTTTCCACAGAAAGGATGGACCTAGTGCCTCTATACTATATGTTCCCTCCTTTACAACTAGTGATTCAACTTGAAACTAATACTGTTCTTTAACACGGATAGATCTATTTAACTGAAGCATACTATGAGAATTTTAAAAACCTGGTTATCCTCTGAACTAATCTTGTATGAATCGTGATTGTCTTTCTGTTTCTGTTGGTTATTCAGTATATTGGGTACATAAACCTGCTATTGGCATCTATTACTTTGATTTTGAAATTTTGAATTTCAGCAATCTTATTCTCATTGAGTGAATAAAGTCAAAGGGTTGCACTTAAAAATGCATTTATAGGGGCACCTGGGTGGCTCAGTCCTTTAAGAGTCTGCCTTCGGCTCTAGTTGTGATTGCGGGCTTCCTGGATCCAGCCCCCTGTCGGGCTCTCTGTTCCGTGGGAGACAGCTTCTCCCTCTGCCTCTCCCCCCTGGCTCGTGCTCTCTCCCTCTGTGTCAAATAAATAAATAAAATCTTTTTAAATTTTATCATTATATATATTACATAATATACATATACACTATGTATATAAATATATATATTATAAAATGCATTTGTAATAAAATACCACTTTTAGCTGTTTCTTATATTTGGGTTCAAGGTAATATTTAGTTTGAAAAAAGGACACTAACTGCTAATAAAGATTTAAAAGCTTCCATAATATGCACTGAATTTGGAAACGGAGTCCATTTTCCAGAATGAAATGGTAGTTTGGAAAATGAAATATACCAAGAGTAGACGTATCCCTCAGAACGAAAAATCTGAAGATTCTTAAAGGTGAGCATCTCTCATTTTATCCCTTGTTGAAACTGCATTCCTCAAGGCTGAACAGGAGGACAACCCACAGAATGGGAGAAAATATTTGCAAATCCTCTATCTGATAAAGGATTCATATCTGGAATATATAAAGATCTCTTACAATTCAACAATAAAAAGACCACGCATTTTCAAAAATAGACAAAGGAGGGGCACCTGGCTGGGTCAATTGGTAGATCATTCACTCTTCATCTCAAGGTCTTGCTTTCAAGCTCCACACTGGGCATGGAGCCTACTTAAAATTTTAAAAAATTTAAAAAAATTTTTTAAACAGGCAAAAATAGACAAAGGATCTGAGTAGATATTTCTCCAAAGAAGATATACCAAAGGTCAATAAGCACATGAAAATATGGTCAACATTATTAGCCGTAAGGGAAATGCAAATCAAAACCCCAATGAGATACCACTTCACACCCACAAGAATGACTGTAATCCAAGACTGATAAACTGTTAGCTAAGATGAGAAATTGAGAAATTGGAACCTGATACATTGCTAGTGGGAATGTAATATGGTGTAACTGCTTTGGAAAAGTTTGACAGTTCCTCAAAATTTAAGCATAGAGTTACCATATGACCCAGCAATTACATACATACATACATACATACATACATACCCCCAAGAGAAGTGAAACCTGTGTTCACACAAAAACTTGTACACCAATGTTTGTAGCACTATTCATGATGGCTAAAAGGTGGAAAATGGCTCAAATATCTAGATACAAACAACTCAGATGATTGGATAAATGAAATGTGGTACATTCATACAATTGGCCATTATTCAGCAATAAAAAGGAATGAAATACTGATATATGCTATGACATGGATGAACCTTGAAAACACCAAAGACCACATACTGTATAATTCCTTTTTATATGAAATACCCAGAAGAAGAAGATATATATAGAGAGAAAGTAGCTTAGTGATTGCCTAGGGTTTTGGTGGGGGAGGGATGAGGTTTTCTTTTTGGAAGTGATAAAAATATTCTGAATGTAGGTTGTGGTGATGTTTGTACAACTTTGAATACACTAAAGCCGTTGAAGTGTATACCTTAAGTGGGTAAATATTGTGGTATGTGGATTATAGCTCAGTAAACACATTTTTAAAGATGTATTTATTAGAGAGTGTGTGAGTGAGAGTGAGCGGGTGTGGGGGGGTGGGGAGCAGGGGCAGAGGGAGAGAGAAAGGGCTCGATCTCACAATGCTGAGATCATGACCTGGGCCCAAACCAAGAGTCAGATGCCCAACTGACTATCACCCAGGTGCCCCTCAGTAAAGATATTTTTAAAGAGAAAAGAGTAAGTAACAGGAAGGTTCCTCTTGCATAATGCATCTCCAAAGCCTGTTTTTGCTTGCTTGCTTCTCTGGCAGTACCCTTTTACAGTAGTAGGAGAATATAGTGAATAGACAGAGACATAGAGCTGTATAATCTCTTCTCATTTAGCTTAAAACTACCGGTAAGTAGGGGCGCCTGGGTGGCTCAGTTGTTAAGCGTCTGCCTTTGGCCCAGGGCATGATCCCAGGGTCCTGGGATCGAGCCCTGAGCCCTGCCCTGTTGGGAGTCTGCTTCTTCCTCTCCCACTCCCCCTGCTTGTGTTCCCTCTCCCGCTGGCTGTCTCTCTGTCAAATAAATAAATAAATAGTCTTAAAAAAAAAACACAAAAACACTGATAAGTAGTAGTAATGCCAGGTGCTGTTCTAAGCAATTTATATTTATCCTTAAAACAGCTCTGTTAAGTACCCTCCTTTTATAGATAGGAAAACTGTGGCACAGAGCTGTTAAGTACTTGCCCCTGGTCACATAGATAGTATGTGGTACAAGGAAATTTTGAAGCAGGTTGGCTCCAGAGTCCTCATTTTTTTTTTTTTTTAAGATTTTATTTATTTATTTGACAGAGATAGAGACAGCCAGTGAGAGAGGGAACACAAGCAGGGGGAGTCGGAGAGGAAGAAGCAGGCTCATAGCAGAGGAGCCTGACGTGGGGCTCGATCCCAAAACGCCGGGATCACGCCCTGAGCCCAAGGCAGACGCTTAACCGCTGTGCCACCCAGGCGCCCCCAGAGTCCTCATTCTTAAGTACAATGTTATACTACCTCTTATAAGCATTCCTTCTGAGGTATAACCCACATTTTCTTATCTACCCATTGGGGCACCCTCCTTAGACGTTTCGTTCTAGTAGCTCATTACTGTAGATGCACTGCTTCTGCTCTAGAGAACAGGTAATTAAAGTATACTGTAATAAGTGTTATGTAGAGACAGAGTATCGTAGGAAATACAGCTAGAGCATTCTGACCCAATTTGGGAAGTTCAGATAAAATTTTCTGGTGGAATCAGACTGGAAGAGTTTAGCGTAGTAAAGAGAGGAGGAAGCGTTCTAGATGATGTGAATAGCAATGTATAGAGGCCTCGATGCAAGAGAGACGTTGGGCTTTTCTGGGAGTAGCAAATAACCCAGTAGCTCATGTAAGAGTTGCTGAGTCAGGTGGTTAGGTGTCAGACTTTGCCACTTCAACCTTTCTGAGCTTCATTTTCTTTATCTGCAAAATTGGGATAAAATGGTACTTTATTCGGGGCGCCTGGGTGGCACAGTGGTTAGGCATCTGCCTTCGGCTCAGGGCGTGATCCCGGTGTTATGGGATCGAGCCCCACATCAGGCTCCTCTGCTGTGAGCCTGCTTCTTCCTCTCCCACTCCCCCTGCTTGTGTTCCCTCTCTCGCTGGCTGTCTCTATCTCTGTCGAATAAATAAATAAAATCTTTAAAAAAAAATATTTTATTTGAGAGAGAGCACAAGCAGGAGGGAGGGATATGGGGAGAAGCAGACTTTTTTTTCAAAGATTTTATTTATTTGTCAGAGAGACACAAGCAGGGGGTGCGGCAGGCAGAGGGAGAAGCAGGCTCCCCGCTGAGCAAGGAGCCTAATGTGGGGCTGTTTCCCAGGATCCTGGATCATGACCTGAGCCGAAGGCAGACGCTTAATCAACTGAGCCACCCAGGGCTCCCTGTATTATTATTTTTATTAATATTATTAAATGATAGTATCATTACTAGAATTTTAATCAATATTGAGTGAATGTAGAATGTGAAGAGGTCGTGACTAGAACAAGACTGGACGATAGAGTGACTGACTTGTCTTCATTTGCCCAAGACTATCCCAGTTTTAAAACCAAGACCATACCCCCCCCATCCCCCACCCGTTAAAACGGAAAGCCCCATATTCCAGGGACCTCCTCAGGCTTGGGCAAATTGAAATGGTTGTCCAACCTACTAGAGAAGTTACTAGAGTCCAGATCATAATATTTGGACTCTGGGGAAATGGGAGAGTACTAAAGGTTTTGAGACAGAGAACTGCTGTGATTGGGTTTGAAAGCACTTGGACTGCGCTATGGAGATCGTATTGGAGGAAGGGAGGAGTAGACTTTTAGGAGGCTGATGTAATAATCCAAGTGGATGATGGTAGCCTCAATTAAGACAGTCTAATAGAAGTGCATTAATTTGACAGGTATTTAAGCAGTAGAGTGGTAGTTATTACTGATTGGAGAATAAGGGAGATTCAGTTACTGGGTTGGTGACTGCATTTGTCACGGAGATAGAAAATGCAGAAGGAGAATTTCATGGGAATCTTGTTGAGGTGGAGGTGACGATGGACCATGGAGGTCTTTGAGGCCAGTTAGCAACTAGGTAGATAGGTAGATCAGTAACTCTCAAGAGAAAGGACTAGATAGATTTTAGAGAGTTTATAAATTCCAGAAATCTTTGAAACCATGGGAGTGGATGTGATTGCTCAAGAGGTGAAGGGTATAAAATGAAAGGACAAACTAGGACAGAAACCTGAGGATCCTAAGTCTTTAGAAACCCACAGGAGAAACTGAAAAGGATTAGCTAGGAAGTTGGAGAGGACCAGGAGCGTGTGGATGCCGCGGAGCCAAGGCAAGAGAGTGTTGCAAGTAGGTAAAAGGTCAGTGGCATTAAGTCAAGTATGATACAACTGAAAAATGTCCATTATATTTTTTTAAATATTTATCTATTGTCACATTAGGTCCTTTTTTAAACTTCTTAAAAATCTAAGGGATAGTCTTCCGTGTTCCGTTTGATGAGTTTTGGCAGGTGTATCCGCCCAGATGACCATCACTCAGAGGAAGCCCCCCGACCTTGTAACCACTGTAGATTAATTTTGCCTGTTCTTGGAAGTTATTTTAGTGGAATAATACAGTATGTACTGTATTCTATCTGTCTTCTCTCCACACGGTAGTTTTGAGATTCATCACTGTTATTGTATGTATAGTAACCTGTTCCTCTTTATTGCTCAGTAATATTGCATTATATAAACGTATCACAGCATCTTTATCCATTCTTTAATTAATGGATACTTAGGTTCTTTTCAGTTTGGAATATTATGAATAAAACTGCTGTGGACAATTCTTGTACAAGTCTTTTTGCGGACATATATTTTCATTGGGTAAATAAATACCTAGGAATGGCCACTGAACGTTATGTTAAACTGGAGATTAGTGACCAGCCAGGGCAGTTTCCATAGAGTTAGGGGCAGAAACCAGATAGATGGTAGTGGGAAGTCAGGAAGTATTGTTAGTAACAACTGTTAAGGAAATCTAGCTAAGGGACGCCTGGGTGGCTGAGTCGGTTAAGCGTCTGCCTTCCACTCAGGTCATGATCCGTGGGTCCTGAGATGGAGCCCCCTGTGTTGGGCTCTCTGCTCAGTGGAGAGCCTGCTTCTCCCTCTCCCTCTGCTGCTTCCCCTGCTTATGCTCCCTCTCTCTCTCAAATAAATAAATAAATAAAATCTTTTTAAAAAACAAAAGAAACCTAGGTAAAATAATCTAGTCTAAAAAGGAGGAAAGACAGAGACTAGTAGCTTAAGTCCAGAGGTGAGATTTTATTTTATTTTATTTTTGTGTTTTTTAAATTCTTGATGGGAAGGAACTAGTAGAGAGAGAGAGAGGGATTGTTTGCAGAAGAGGTCCCTGAGATCCCCAAGGAGGAAAGACAAATGCAATGCATGTTGGAGGAATTAGTCTTACCTTGTAGGAAGGTAAGTAATCTGGTAGGAGAGAGAGGGAGGAAGTGTGTGGAAATGCAGTCAAGTGATAGGTTTATCGGCCAAGAGTTCCTCTCTGACGACTTTTGTACTTTCTGTGAGGCTGCGAGCTGAATCATTTGCTGAAAATGAGGTGGCAGGGACAAGGGGGAGGGAGAGCAAGAAGGAAGTGGGGGGTAGAGAGGTTTGAGGCAAATGGAGAATATTTTAGGGGGCCTGCCTGGCTCAGTCAGTAGAGCATGTGACTCTTATCTTGGGGTTGTGAGTTTGAGCCCTACGTTGAGCTACAGATTACTTAAAAATAAAAAATCTTAAAAAAAAAGAAAAGAAATATTTTTAAGTAGTTACTTTGAAGAAACAAACTTTAAGTGTGCTGGACAGGTTTGGGGGTTCAGAGGAGGTTGGAAGAGCTCAAGAACTTTTGTGGCCCTGAAGATCTGTTCCATTCATTCATTCATTCATTCATTCATTCATTCATTTTAAGATTTTGGTTTTTTAAAGTAATTTCTACACCCAACACGGGGCTCGAACCTACAACCCCAAGATCAAGAGTCACACACTGTACCAACTGAGCCAGCCAGGCCCCCCAGGACTGTTCCACGTAACTATCAAATAAGTTATCAGATCTGAAGAGTGCTTTGTGAATAGGAAGCCTACACAGATAGTTATCTCTGCCTAGAGTATATGTTTAGACTATCCACATTTAGTGTCCTATTCAATGCCTTTTTGGACAGAGGTTCTGTTTTGTTTAGGAGTTGTG
>NW_024424008.1:5230934-5277294 GCF_017311325.1 Ursus maritimus
CGTCTGTAATTTTCATAGTTGTCTAACAATTATGCTTTGCTTCTCTTACCACGATAAAAAGAACAATTTGAGTAATAAAATATTAACATATGCAGTGTTTATCTTGGAGAAGTAAAGTACAATTTAGCATACATAATAGTTTTGAAATGACTTTATGCTGTTTTCTTTTTTAAGTTGGCTCCACACCCAGCACAGAGCCCAATGTAGGGCTCGAACTCACAACCCTGAGATCAAGATCTCCCAAAGGTAGAGGGAAAAGCAGACTCCCCACTGAGCAGGGAGCCTGACTCAGGGCTCAGTCCCAGGACACTAAACTGACTGAACCCCCTAGCTCTTTTTAAACAAATTATGGTAAAAAGCACAACATAAAATTTACACTTTAACCATTTTTAAGTATAATACAGTAGTGTTAACTGTATACACAGTGCTGTGCTACAGACTTCTAGAAAGTTTTCATCTTGCAAAAATGCATCTCTAGGGAAAAACAAGTCCCCCTTTCCCTGTCCTCTAGTCCCTGGCAGCCACCATTCTACTTTCTGAGAGTTTGACTACTTTAGATACTTTGTATTAGTGGAATCATGCCGTATTTGTCTTTTTTTTTTTTTTTTTAAGATTTTATCTATTTATTTGAGAGAGAGAGCACAAGAGAGAATACAACCAGGAGGAAGGGCGGAAGGAGAGGGAGAAGCAGACTCCCTGCTGAGCAGGGAGCCCCATGTGGGGCTCAGTCCCCCTGGGATCATGACCTGAGCTGAAGGCAGACACTTACCTGACTGAGCCCCGCAGGTGTCCCATGGTATGTTTGTTTTCCTTAGGCTGACATGCATCATCATCCTCCAGAAAGGCAGGGACTTTATTTATTACACACTGTGTCTTCTAGGAGATTCCTGTAGTGCTTCGGGACAGCCTCCTCTGTGTCTGATTTCGGCCCATGATTCATTATTAAAGCACATGAAATTGACTACTTTCATAAGGTGGCCCATTCTAAAGATACTGTATGTATCTTACATGGTGATTTCCACACATCCCAAAAATGCCAGTGACAGAAATGATCAAGAAGACGTGATGATGGAGATGACGTGAGCAGCTGCAGAGTGCTCAGTCTCTGGCTCGCTTATTCCTTTTCTTCACTCTCATATTTACCCCATGTGATCATTTTCTGAACAAAGGCCTTTGTGTCCCAGAGTCTTTTTTGAGAACTTTAAAAAGAAAATGCGCTATTTACCTTATTATCTCTGGTAATTGTAGTGCCATTTGAACTCCTCTAAGCCCTTTCTCCCATCACTCCTTCAGGTATTTGCCAGCAGTTTGTGTCCAGGAAGCAGTTGTCTCTTCATCTTTCAGTTAGCGTAGCTTTTTCCCCCATTAGGATCGCAACTCTGGGCGCTGAAGCCTCGAATGTAACCGTTGAGCAGCTTTCAGACGTTTTATTTATTGTGCTTACGTCAGGTGCCCCTGATGCTCTGAATTGTAGCTGTTTGGGGATGATAAGTAATTGAATGAGAATGGCAAACCTTAGACATTTCTTAACATCATGACCAAATTACCTTGTAATCTGCCTTTTACAAAATTCACCTCCTAGAATACTGCAGAAATCACAATGCTAACTACATCTTTATAGGTGTTTCCCTTCCACTTCCTTATCTTAATTTGTTTCTGTTACAGAGTGACAGAACTTGTTCTGAAAATTAACCTCTCCCAATCCTATTCTCATCAGGCCTCTTAACAGCAGAATACTAGTGTTATTTTGAGGCCTCTCTATTAGCCCTTAGGGGTAGCAAGGAAGTGTTGAAGTTTTAGTCCTTATGAACAGTTGTGGATACGAATCTTTCAGGACACCCTGAAAAGTCAGCCTTTAATTGCCTTTTATCACCATGGTGATACTTTCCTGTGAGCCTAAACTACAGTTCCTGCCTTTAATCCAAAGGGTACAGTTTATAGTGTTTCCAAAACAAAAATCTTCAAGTAGTCATAAATATAATTGCAAATTATTACCATCCGCACATTGTTGTTTTAAGTACTGACACTAAAATCAGACCAGAAGACCTGGAAAGTCTTCAAGAGATTCTCTGGTCCAATTCCTTGGCTCAAGGCAGCTGAGTTATGGCATCTCCTGTTTGAAGCAACTCAGGGCCCATAGAGATAGTGGGACCTGGAAGTAGGAAAAGAGAGGAAGGGGATTGTGGTGGTGACTGGTAAAAGAACCATTCATTCATCCATTTAGGTAGCACCTGTTGTGTGTCTGGTACGTGTCAAGTACCTTTTAGACCTGTGAGTCAGCACTGAGCAAGCAGATAAAAATCCCAGTGCGTTGTAGCAGAGGGAAAATAGATAAGACACAAACTAAACAGGGGCGCCTGGCTGGCTCAGTCCGTTAAGCATCGATTCTTGATTTTGGCTCAGGTCATGATCTCAGGGTCATGAGATCGAGCCCCATGTTAGCCTCTGTGCTGGGTGTGGAGCCTGCTTAAGATTCTCTTTCTCTCTTTTTCTCCATCTTCCCCTCTTCACCCCTCCCTTTCTCCCTCTAAAACAAAAAGAAACTAAATAAATAAACACATGTAATATGTCAATAGTAAGTGCTATGCAGAAATATAATAAAGGAGGGAAGAGGGATAGGGTATATCATAGGTGGGAGGTGCAGTTTGAAATGAAGTGAACAAGGAAGCTCTCGTTGGGTAACAACATTAAACAAATACTTGAAGAAAAGGAGGGAATAACGATGAAGATACTGCAAAGCATGTTTCAGGCAAAAGGAACATCAAATGTAAAGGTCCTGAGGCAACATCACCCAGTACGTTTGAGCAAAAGGAGGGACACCAGTGTGGCTGAAATGAAAAGAATGAGATGGAGGTCGGTAGGAAGGGAGGGGCAAGATCGTCGGCCTCATAGGCCAGGGTAAAGACTTTTGGCTTTACTCTGATCAGCGAGCAGAAGGTTTTGAGCTGAAGAAGGACATGATCTAACTATTCCTTTCTAAAGGGTACGGTGACTGTTGTGTTGAGAGGAGACTGTGGGGAGGTCACAGTGGCAGCAGGGACCCTTTAGGGTACTGTATGGCCGTCATGTGGGCAAGAGGTGGGAGTGGCTTGAATCAGGGCAGTGATGGCAAAGTGAGAAGGGGCCAGAGTCTGGACGGCTCTCTGCGGATCAAGGCAACAGGATTGTGGGAATAAGTGGGAATCTTCACCGTCTTAAACCCAAAGAACTCTTCTCCATGTTAAACCCAAAGTTGTGGAAACTTTAGACATGGGACAAAACCGATAGGCAAGAGTTGTCAGTGTGCTCACTAGTTTACTGATGAATTATGGAAAGCGTGCTTTGGACTTTGGGTTAATACTCTTATCCTGCATATTAAGTGAAATTTCAGCTTATTTCAAACACTGTTTATTTCTGTAGCAAATTTCTGTGGTTCATAAATATTCTTTGTAGCTTTTATTTGCATTGTTCTTTGTTCTCAAGTGCCTATATTTCTCTTCAAGGTAGAAAATGTTGTTAGCCCAAATAAATCGAGATTCTCAGGGAATGACAGAGTTTCCTGGAGGAGGAATGGAGGCTCAACACGTTACCCTGTGCCTGACAGAGGCAGTAACGGTGGCAGGTGAGCAGTTTTATTTGAGGGGATCACGTGGGTTCTCTTGCTGTGGACGCTGGGTGCAGGAGGGCAGGGAAATATTTTTTTAAATGCTAGAAGAAATCCCATTTGAGTCTTAAGCAATCTGCCTAATGCCTAATTGTCATTTAAAAAACTTAATTTAGACAGCATGTACGTGTTGATAGTTATCTAAAGAAAATAACTTTTTTTATAATAGATGGTGACAATTTAGAAAATATGGAAGGTGTAAGCTTGCAAGCAGTAACACTTGCAGATGGTTCGACTGCTTATATACAGCACAATTCTAAAGGTACGTGCCACAAACACAGCCCGTTGGTTAGTACCAGCAACGCATCACCTCAGAGTTGGAGCTCCCAGCAGCTACACCCCTTCCCAACCCGTCCTAAAGTTGCCGTATTGCATATGGTAGTTTTTAGTAGTTTCAGGGTAACTTACATTTGTTTTGATAATTTGGGGACACCCTTTGAGATATTTGGAATATACTCTGGGGTGTCAAAATTAGTGGGGAAATGGGGGAGTGTCCCCAACCTCTTCCTAGTAAGACCCTTCTTGCTTTTTTACTTCAAGTTATTATGTCATGTTTTTACAAAACGTGCGTGGAAGTACAGACGCTTGGTTTTGCTTATATAGCATTATCTGTAAATCAGCGTTTACTTTGCTCCAAGAAATAGCTCAGTTCTCCAACGCCTTGTTTTTATGGGAACCTACTGAGCACATGTATCCACAGTCAAGGGACTTCTAGCACCCGGGAATGAGGACGACATCTGGCCTCAGACACACTGACGTATCTGTCAGTCTTCCCCGTTTCAGCTTCCCTGTAGTCGGGGTCACTGCTCCTAAGTGGCTCTGAAAGGTGAATAGATTCGCTGTGATGAGCCCCTCTTCGTCTTGAACTTATTTAATGGGAAATTGGAGGGGAGGAGGAATGGCTGAGGGGGGATTTTCTGCTTTCTGTAGGATCGCTGGATGTGGCTTTGAATTGCCTCAGAACAGTGAGGGAAGAATCAAGACAAAGATGATCTTAAGTAGCGTGTGTTTTTATAGCTGGTACCATCTTGAAATTGTATAAAGTTTAAAAAGTTTGCTTGTGCTGATTTGTTGGCTTCAATCTTCTATCCCAGATGGCAAGCTCATTGATGGCCAGGTCATTCAGTTGGAGGATGGTTCTGCTGCCTATGTTCAGCACGTACCCATACCTAAAAGTAGTAAGTATTTGATACTTACTCTCCTGATTCTCATACTTCAGTATTTGCTGCCTCCAGCTACCTCTTACTGTGTAAACTTGGTTCAGGTCTCTAGTTCTCCTTTTGAAAGGGGAGATCAGTAGGTGTCAAAGAGAGGATCTAAAGACTATTAGGACTTCATTAAGACTTTGTCTTAAAAATAATAGGAAAGAAATTACTGGACTACACTCTAGAGATAAATGGACAACAGTCCTACGTGAATGTTTCTATCATTTGAGCTAACTCCTACATGTCTCTCATTTTCTTTTTTCCCCCTTCTTTCAACTCTCCTTATTCCCTAGTATATATTCCTAAAATGAGTATTCTACTACGTTTTTATTAAGCACTTACTTAGAGTAGCTTTACTGAAAATACTGTAACGTTTAAAGGCTCATAAAGCACGTGTAGGGTTTTATAACGTGTTTAATGGTTTCTTGACTCTTACTGCGGAGTCATCAGATCGTTAGAAAACATGGGATCTAAATGTAAGCGTTGTTCTTGAGCAGGGGACAGTTTGCGCTTAGAGGACGGCCAGGCGGTGCAGCTGGAAGATGGAACTACAGCGTTTATTCACCACACCTCCAAAGGTAAACTAACTGTGGAGGTAGGAGTAAGCGAGAGTGGGGGTGCGGGAAAAATAAGACCTGCCTATATGTGCTGAGGACTGTCACGTAAAAGATTTGTGCTTGTTCGCTGAAATAGAAGACGGCAGATTTGGGCACAGTCTAAGGAGAAACTTTCTAATCATTTGAGCTGTCCAGCAACAGGTTGGAATAGCAAACGGCTGGTCGCTGAAGACTTCAAATAGAGGCTGCTATTAGAATATGAAATTAAACATTTGAAAGTTAAATTGTTGATTTTTTTCCTCTTAAATATAATTTTTTAAAAGATTTTATTTATCTGTTTGAGAGAGAGAAAGAGAGAGAGAGTACGAGCAGGGGGGAGAAGGAGAAGCAGGCTCCACGCTGAGCAGGGAGCCTAATGTGGGACTCAATCCCAGGACCCTGGGATCATGACCTGAGCCGAAGACAGACACTCAGCTGACTGAGCCACCCAGGCACCCCTTGAATGTAATTGTAAAGCAAGATGCTTTGCCTATCGTGTTGGTCTTTAAAACAAAATAAAAATTTTAAATTTATTTGAAGCAAATGTGGGAAAATGTTAATGCTTATTAAATTCATGTAGGGAGGCCCAGGGGTTTGAGGGGGAATGCATAGGAGTAATGAGCATAGCTCTGCAGCCAGACTATCTGGGTTCAAATCTGAGCCTGTTGTCTTTTAGCTATGTGACCTTGTTCAGATTATTTAACCTCCCTGTGCTTCAGTTTCATCCTCTGTAAAATGAGTGTTACGATAAGTATCCACATCATAGGATAGTTGTGAGGACAAAATGTGCAAACATATGTAAAGCACAATATTTGTCACAGAGTGAAGGCTTAATAAATGTTTGCTGTTATTACCTTATAGAATATAGAATGATGTAACATGTTTTAGAAAGACTTTATTCATTTATTTATTTTTTTTAAAAGATTTTATTTATTTATTTTACAGAGATAGAGACAGCCAGCGAGAGAGGGAACACAAGCAGGGGGAGTGGGAGAGGAAGAAGCAGGCTCCTAGCAGAGGAGCCTGATGTGGGGCTCGATCCCAGAACGCCGGGATCGCGCCCTGAGCCGAAGGCAGACGCTTAACCGCTGTGCCACCCAGGTGCCCCTAGAAAGACTTTAGTTGTGAAACCAAAGGGAGAAATTTTTTGAAATTTAGAATACTTGGGGCTCCTGGCTGGCTCAGTCGTTAAGCGTCTGCCTTTGGCTCAGGGCATGATCCCAGGGTCCTGGGATCGAGCCCCGCATCGGGCTCTCTGCTCCGCTGGCAGCCTGCTTCTTCCTCTCCCACTCCCCCTGCTTGTGTTCCCTCTCTCGCTGGCTGTCTCTCTGTCACATAAATAAAATTTAGAATACTTAACATTTGTAAGTAAATTTGTCTAATTAAAGTTGAGAAAAAGTAAACTCTGAATTTATTTCTTTAGCAGTGGGACTTAGTCACAGGTTCATTGTGATAGTTTGGATTTATCATTTCACAATGCTGTATATTTCTTGGTATGCTCGTTTAGAAGGAAAAAAAGCCCATGGACTTTGGAGTCATCCTGACATGAATTTAGATCGTGGTTTCTCCACATACTGATTTTGACATTAATTGTTAGTTTTCTCAATTTTCTGGTTCCTAAGGAAAGTGACTTTACTTCCCCCAAACCTCAGTTTCCCTTTTATAGAATGAGGGAGAGGTAAATATACGCACCTCAGAGCATGTTGTGAGGACTGAAGGAAATCACACATGTAAGGCACATGGACCTACTCAGCCACAGTTCTTTCCCGTCTTCCTTGAAATCTGTAACTCTGTCAGACCGCCTTTAACTTCATGCCCTTCTCTTCCCCTCCCCCAGACAGTTATGACCAGAGCGCATTACAGGCAGTGCAGCTGGAAGACGGCACCACAGCGTACATCCACCATGCGGTGCAGGTCCCGCAGTCCGACACCATCTTGGCGATTCAGGCCGACGGGACGGTGGCGGGCTTGCACACCGGGGACGCCACGATTGACCCCGACACCATCAGTGCTCTGGAGCAGTATGCAGCAAAGGTACAGCGTTCCACGCTGTCGGGGACGTCCCAGATACAGCTTCTTCACTGTACTTTATCGAATAAGAAACGAGCAATTTCAAAGCCAAAATCAGACAGCCTTGAGGAGATCAGCATCGATCGTAAAAGAAGAGAAGCGTAGGGAGAAATAGTTGGATGCAGACGACAGGAGTGAGATAAGAGCGTATAGGAAAGAAGTAGTGACTGATAAGTCACTAAAGGTCTACTCAAGGATGAGCGCCGTAAAACAAATCGTAAAGTATAGATGGAACAGTTTATGAATTAAGAAGCAGAAATTAGAGATTGGAAAAAATGAAGGAAAGTCTCGGTTACGTTTTACATCGAAAGGGCTGCGTTTTTTTCCTCCACTGAACATATATCTTTCATATAATTTAAAAGATTTCCTTTCCCCACTTTTTATAATAAGTAGAAAATTTCAAACAAGCACAAAAATAAATGATAATGAATGCCTATGTACTTATCACCTAAAGAAATGCCAAAAGGTGAAACTTCTTCAAGCTTTATTTTATTCCTCTAGGTGTCCATTGATGGAAGTGAAAGTGTAACAGGTACTGGAATGATTGGAGAAAACGAGCAAGAGAAAAAAATGCAGGTATGTAAAGCTACTTTTTTTTTTATAGAAGAATCTCTTTTCTCTTAGCATTTGAAGGCCCTTCTGTAAATGAAAGCAAGAATAGCCAACTCACTACCTCTGTAGGAAAATCTTGTCAGAGAAAAAGTGTACGTATTAGGCAGTAGCTTTCTTGAACTACCTCTGGTCTCAGGATTTATTATGGATGCAAAGTGGCATTAAAGACAGAAAAATATCCCAGAAATCTAAATGAAGTTTGTGTTCTGGAATCTGAGGCAGTTTTGGAGACCAGAGGATCTTATGACTGCCTCCACCCATGGCAGGTTGTGGGTCCTTCCTCTGGGGCCCCAGCATTATTGCGACAAGCTCACCCTCCCTACTTTGCTCTTTATGTCTTTTTGTTTCTTCTGCTTCCGTCTGATTCCCTACATAATTCCCTTTTCAACTTCATAGAGAAGGACCAGCCTCGCTAATCATCATCATTCCTACTGGGCAGAGCTGTGTATGTTTTTTGTCCCAGACTGCTTCCCAGGCTGCACAGGGCCACGGGCTGGCTATCCTTGATTCAGATGCTCACCCTGGGTCCAGTCATTGGGCCTCCATTACCCAAACGACAGCCCAGAGCAGCGGTGCCTCTGAAAGTGTTATAGTAAGTGCAAAGTCGTTGCAGGTGCTTTCTGGCAGATACACAAGTCAAAAATCCCAAACTTGGCGTAATTCAAGATTCTGTTTTGAATTACGTGTTTGTGTGGGGAGTGGGTGTTTGGGTGGGTGCTTGGGGGTTATATAACCATTGTAGCATATTCTTGCTTTCTTTATTTTTTAGGATTTTATTTATTTATTTGACAGAGAGAGACACAGCCAGTGAGAGAGGGAACACTAGCAGGGGAAGTGGGAGATGAAGAAGCAGGCTCCCAGCGGAGGAGCCTGATGTGGGGCTTGATCCCAGGACCCTGGGATCACGCCCTGATGAAGGCAGACGCCTAATGACTGAGCCGCCCAGGCGCCCCCATATTCTTGCTTTAATGGCGCCCCTTATTTCCTCAGCGGTTATCTCAGATAGTTTGCTGGTCGTTCCCTCATGGCGGTTGCTTGCACTCCGTGAGAGTTCTAGCAAACGCAGGTCCTGTTCAGGGCCCTCATTTTAACTTGAGCATGAACGTCACCCCTGAATAACACGGAGTGATACTATTAGAGGTTATCAAGAAGATTTTATGTTTATAATAATAGTAAATGATAAAATAACAGGAATCACTGAAATTGCTGGTAGAAATGTGATACTTTGGGACGCCTGGGTGGCTCAGTCCGTGAAGCGTTTGCCTTCGGCTCAGGTCATGATCCCAAGGTCCTAGGGTGGAGTCCCTCATCGGGCTCCTTGCTTAGAGAGGAGCCTGCTTCTTCTGCCTGCCACTCCCCCAATTGTGCCCTCTCTCTCTCTCTCTCTCTGACAAATAAACAAATAAAATCTAAAAAACAAAAACAAAAACAAAAGCATGTGATACTTGTAAACATTGCTGAAGAGCCAGCATTTCTGTTTACTCTCCGAAGTGGTATCATGAAGGGGCAGTAGTATAAACACAGTTTGCAATTCACCAAGCCCATCAGCTTTGAAACTATGGGATTCTTGGTGAAATTTTCAAGTGTTTGAATTCATAAAATGAGAAATATTTTTTGTGCTGCGTATGTCAACCACCGAGCCAAGCTCTGCTGAGATGCGGATGTGATGTAAGTATATTCGAGAGACGCAGGCCGTGCCTTGGAGTCGACCTCTTAGAGGGACTGACAATTAAGTCTTTAAATAATGGAATAGTTTTAAAGAGAGAAAGTTGTAGCTACAGTTGTACTAAACTCTAATACAAAATAGGTCTTACCAAAAAATGGGTGAATTTACCACTGGGCTGTACAACGTTATACTATTATCATAAAAGTCTATCTATTACTGGGCCATCTGGGTGGCTCAGTCGGTGAAGCATCTGCCTTCAGCTCAGGTCATGATCCCAGGGTCCTGGGTCGGTCTGGGAGTCCGCTTCTCCCTCTGCCCCTCACCGCACTCGTGCACTCTCTCTCTCTCAAATAAATAAATAAAATCTTTTTAAAAAAAAAAGGTCTGTCTATTACCATCAGTAATTATTTCTGAATCCAGAAGCATAACTAGTTCAGTACTGCTAAAGCAAAATGTAAGAAGCCCTGTTACTATAGACGTAGAACCATTTGGTGTTGGTGCCAATAGACAAAGAAACAGAAGGAAGTTGACTAGGATTTCTTTTGTACCTGTAGCTTTTGCTCCTTTGCCCTTTGTACCTCTCCTTTACAGGCTAGATCTATGCTATCCAATATGGTAGCCACGCGTGGCTATTGAGCACTTGAAATGTGGCCACTCAGAATTGAAATGTGCTGTGAGTGTAAAATACATACAGGATTTTGAAGACTTGTTATGAGAAAAAGAAAATATCTCAATAATATCTCATATTGATTATATGTTGAAATAATACTATAGACATATTGGGTTAAATAAAAGAATTACTAAAGTTAATTTCACCTGTTTCTTTTTACTTTTTAAATGTGGCTACTAGAACATATTTTTTTTAAAAGTAGGCTCCAGGCCCAGTGTGGAGCCCGACCTGGGGCTTGAACTCACAGCCCTGAGATCAAGACCTGAGCTGAGATCAAGAGTTGGATGCTTAACCGACCGAGCCACACAGGCACACCTAGAACGTTTTATTTTTTAAAGATTTTATTTATTTATTTGACAGAGAAATAATGAGAAAGCACAAGTGGACAGAGCGGCAGGCAGAGGGAGAGGGAGAAGCAGACTTTCCACTGAGCGGGGAGCCTGACGTGGGGCTTCATCCCAGGATGCTGGGATCATGACCTGAGCTGAAGGCAGATGCTTCACCGACTGAGCCACCCAGGCGTCCCACCCCTAGAACATTTTTAATTACATATGTGGCTTGCACTTGTGACTCTAATTTCTCTTTATTAGTGCTGACCAGAAGTTCATGAATGCTCCCTTCTTTCGTGCAGTTTAGTGCCATAGTTAAGGTTGAGAGCCCAGTACATGGTATTAAAAGGTCAGAATATCCCAAAAGAACCGCTGCAAATAAGCAGCAGAGTAACCTCTTGGCTTGTGTCGCGGTGCTCCTACTTCTGCCAGAATGCTTTAGAAGTTGTGGCTCTGTGCTTGGCTGAACTCTAAAATAAAGAGATCTGTAGCTAATGCAGTAGAGGTTTTGTAAATAGTCTTGTTTCAAAGCTCTAGATTTTTGTTTTCATTTGATTCTTATAGTTTAGAACTTTTTCTTTCATCTGTAACATAAACATACTAATTGTGGTGCTGAATTGATCTCTTATATGAAACCAGATTTCGTAAGACCAGAAAGACCTGAAGTATCTAAAGCAGCTGTGTTCATGGCTGGCGGGGGGGGGGGGGCGCGAGGGTGCCACCCCCACCAGGAGACATTTAGCAGTGTTCGGTGACAATTTTGGTTGTCACATTTGGGGGAATATTACTGGCATATAGTAGGTAGAGGTCCTGCAAGGCATAGGACAGCCCCCACCACAAAGAATTATCCTGTTCAAAATATCAGTAGCGCCAAATTTGAAAACCCTGGTCTAAAGTACTCTATTTAAGAATGTCCAGGTGGGGGCGCCTGGGTGGCTCAGTCGTTAAAGCGTCTGCCTGCGGCTCAGGGCATGATTCCGGCGTTCTGGGATGGAGCCCCACATCAGGCTCCTCTGCTCGGAGCCTGCTTCTCCCTCTCCCACTCCCGCTGCTTGTGTTCCCTCTCTTGCTGGCTGTCTCTATCTCTGTCAAATAAATAAATAAAATCTTAAAAAAAAAAAAAAAAGAATGTCCAGGTGTTCCTTTGTGAGAACTGTAAGGCTGATGGGGTGGGTGTTTGGGGGAGACTCTGACTGCTGTCATTGCCCTCATGCTATACCATCCTTAGTTAAGTGGAAAACAGCATGGTATTAAAGTAGCATGCACGTGTAATAAAAAAACCACGTAGTTTCTGCTCTGCCATGTAGGAGCTGTGTGACTGAGCAAATTACTTGACTTCTCTGGATCTGAGCTTTCTCATCTACTTAATGAGGATGTAATCTTGCCTTACCCATCTCATGAGGTTATGAAAACCAAGTGAGATTTCCACTTGGTTAATATTTTATGTAATGCACGAGAACATAATCTGTAACTGTGTAAGTATTATACAACATTGTTCTCGCTTTGCATGTTCTCTTAGAATACTAAGACTTTTTTTCATGGTGGCCATTAGTTTGTTTTAGCTTCTTTGAAACTAATTTTATTTACATTGGCGATCAGAGTACTTTGGTTTGGTACTTTTCATCCGAACTCTAATAGATGGAAAATACAGAAAGCCAGTCAAGCCAGCTTAGGAAAAAAGATGTATTGTAAGGGCATGGCAGAGCTTATAAGAAGCCAAGAATAAGAACTGCTGGACCACCAGGCTTCGCGGGAACCAGAATTGCAAAGAAGCCAGGACTGGAGGCTGATCTCCTCTTTCTTCCTCCTCCCCTCTTCCATGGCATCTCTGCTCTCTTCTCTGCAGACAGGTGTCCTCTTTGTCTTCATCGAATTTGCATCTAGCTTGTCACAGCCAAGCTTTCTCAGGTTTACCACCCACAACCAACTCAAGATTTTCCTTTATTCCTTAGGTCAGATTCCAGGGAAGGAAAGTTTATGGACTTAGCTTGATTTTTCAGTTGAGCCACATAAGGCATAGGTTACTGGCCCCCCGTATGTATACCGTCTTTTCTGGTTCTCAGGGTCTGTGGCTGGCATGGCAGATTCTCCCAGAACGTGGGTTGGATGATTACCCCCAAACCTGCCTGGATATATAGGCAGTTTCCATGTGGATCAGATCTCATGCATATTTTCTGTACTTTTTTCTAGCTACGTGATCTTGGGCAGATAAACCTTGCTTTTCTAAGCCTGTTCTTTTCATCTCTCAAAGGAAGGTATTTGATCAGTGGTTATTGATCAGGGGCAAACATGAGATTGAGCTACAGAGCTTTTTTAAAAATAAACCATGACTGGGGCGCCTGGATGGCTCAGTCAGTTAAGCCTCCCACTCTTGGTTTTGGCTCAGGTCATGACCCTGAGAGTCATGGGGAGCCTGCTTCCCCTATCCTTTTCCCTCTGCCCCTCCCCCTGCTCACATTTTCCCTCTCTCTCTAAAATAAATAAATAAATCCTTTAAAAAAAACACACAAAAAAAAAACCCCACGACTAAGATCAGTTTCCAGAGATTTGATCAGTAGGTCTGAGACAGAACTCAGGACTTTTTCAAAAAATATTTTTAGTAGTTTTTTTTTTCCAAAGAAGTATAATGAAAAAACCCAAAATGACCAATTATCTTACTATATAGATAGCTGCTGCATACTTTTTTTTTTAAGATAATCGTGTTTACTTTTAGAAAATCCATTTGTTGTCTTATCTTCAATTTCTTTCATCAGTGTTTTATAGTTTTCAGAGTACAGAGCTTCACCTTCTTGGTTTATTCCTAGGTATTTTGTTCTTTTTGGTACAGTTGTAATGTACCTGTTTTCTTTCTTTTTTTTTTTTTTTCCTTATTCAAACGAAATTTTAATTGAATTTCAAAACATCAATATGGTTGAACATGTAAAACTCCATTCTGTTTAACTTTCTTGACCAAATAAATTTAATTTATACGTTTTCTTTAACAGGCCATTTTTATCCCTCTTATCCCAATAACTATTCAACACAAAATTTCTACCACTTAAGTAAAACTCATTAATCTTTGAACATTATTTTTTTTTTTTTCAAAATTAATGAAAAGTAAATAACATGATCACAGCTTTGGCTTCAAGAAGATTAGGAATACATAATAGACACAAATACATACACAAACACAAAATAATAATAAAAAGAAACACAGGATAGCAGATACAAATAACACAAAATTCGCACATATAATCTCATCATCATATTTTATCTTTAGGTCAACTCTGTTTGTTGGGTATCAGAAGACTTAGTATTCTCACTTTAGTGAGAATAGTCAGGTGCCTCCAACTGCCTACTCAACTTTTCAACTTGGATGCCTCAGTCTTCAAGTATGTTTGGAACTGAACCCCTAACATATGCCTTCCTCCCCAAACTGTTTTACCCATTCTTCGCCATCTAAATGGATGGTGACTCCGTTATGCCATTTTGCCAAATATCAGGGAGTCGTTCTTGACTCCTCTCTATTTTATTTCCATATCACATTCAATACACAAGGAAATCTCATTGGTTCTACCTTGAAAATATATCCAGATTTGGACCACTTTTCACTACTTCCTTTGTGATCACTTTCACATAGGCCACTATCATCTCTTGCCAGAGTCATATAATATACTCCCTATAGGTCTCCCTGATTCCGATTTTGCTTCGTCACAGTGTAATCTCCACAGAGCCGAGTGAGTGATCCTTTTACATCTGATCCCAGTCAGAGCATATTACTCCTCTATTTCAATGTGCCAAAAACCTGCAGCGGCTCCCATTTCACTCAGATGTACCTGTTTTCTTAATTTCTTTTTCTGCTATTTCATTTTTTTTTTTAAAAGATTTTATTTATTTATTCGACAGAGATAGAGACAGCCAACGAGAGAGGGAACACAAGCAGGGGGAGTGGGAGAGGAAGAGCAGGCTCCCAGCAGAGGAGCCTGATGTGGGGCTCGATCCCAGAACGCCGGGATCACGCCCTGAGCCGAAGGCAGACGCTTAACCGCTGTGCCACCCAGGCGCCCCTCTGCTATTTCATTATTAGTGTATAGAAACACAACCAATTTCTGTGTATTAATTTTAAATCCTGCTACTTTACTGAATTCATTTACTCTAACAGTTTTTTGGTGGAACCTTTAGGGTTTTCTATGTATAGTATCATGGCGTCTGCAAATAGTAACAGTTTAACTTCTTTCTTCCTAATGTGAAGAATTTCTTTGCTTGTCTGACTGCTGTGGCTGGATGACTTTCTTACATCATACACAAAAATAAATTCAAAATGGATTAAAGACCTAAATGCGAGACCTGAAACCATAAAACTCCTAGAGGAGAAAAAAGGCAGTAATTTCTCTGACATTGGCTATGGCAACATTTTTTGTAGACATGTCTCCTAAGGCAAAGGAAACAAAAACAAAAACTGTTTGGACTACATTAATATAAAAAGCTTTTGCGCAGCAAAGGAAACCATCAGTAAAACAAAAAAGCAACCTACTGAATGGGAGAAGATATTTGCAAATGATATATACAATAAGGGGTTAATATCCAAAATATATTAAAAAAAACTTACACAACACCAGAAAAACAAATAATTGGATTAAAATGGGCAGAGGACCTGAAAATGCTAATTCAAAACGATACACGTACTCCTGTGTTTATTACAGCATTATATACAATAGCGAAGATATGGAAGCAGCCCAAGTGTCCATTGATAGAAGAATAGATAAATTATGGTATATATAAAATGGAATATTTTGCAGCCTTAAAAACAATGAGATCTTGCCATTTGTGACAACTTGGATGGACGTAGAGGGTATACCAAGTGAAATAAGTCAGAGAAAGACAAATACCACATGGTTTCACTTATACGTAGAATCTAAGGAACAAAATGATGGTGGCCAGAGGAGAAGGGGTGTGGGGGCATGGGCAGAGTGGGTGAGGGGAGGGGGAGATACAGGCTTCTAAGTATGGCATGAATACATTGAGGGAATGGAAGGCACAGCCCAGGAAGTATAGTCAATGCTATTGTAGTAGTGTTGCGTGGTGACAGGTGGTAGCTATCTGTGGTGACGGTGGCATAACCTCTAGAGACGTTGAACCACTATGCTGTATACCCAAAACTAATATAACATTGTGTGTCAACTGTACTCAAGTAAAAAAAATTTAAAAAAAAACTTAACCTAATTGTACACTTAAAAAAAAAATCCAAATGTGGGGCGCCTGGGTGGCTCAGCCGTTAAGTGTCTGCCTTTGACTCAGGACCTGATCCCAGGGTCCTGGGATTGAGCCCCGCATCTGGCTCCCTGCTCTGCTGGGAGCCTGCTTCTTCCTCTCCCACTCTGCTTGCTTGTGTTCCCTCTCTCTCTGTCTCTCTCTCTGTCAAATAAATAAATAAAATCTTAAAAAAAAAAAAATCCAAATGGTATAGAGAGCTAAAAATAAAAAGCGAAGGACCACTACCCCATCATAATCATTGCTAGATTATTTGTGGAGGGTTTTTGTTGGTTTGTTTTAAGTAGGCTCAGTGTGGGTCTTGTACTCAAGACCCTGAGATCAAGAGTCATGTGCTCTACCGACTGAGTCAGCCAGGTGCTCCTTAGTTTTTATTTATTTATTTATTTATTTATTTTTAAGATTTATTTATTTATTTGAGAGAGAGAGAGCAAGAGCAGGGGGAGGAGCAGAGGGAGAAGCAGACTCCCTGATGAGCAGGGAGTCTGATGTGGGGCTCAATCCCAGGACCCTGGGATCATGACTTGAGCTGAAGGCAGACACTTAACTGACTGAGCCACCCAGGCATCCCCTTTGTTTTTAAATCTTCCTGAGAGTTCTGATGTGTCCCATGTTCCCTAAAGGTCCCTCTGTTGCCACACTTCTTTGATTAATTCCTTTCTTGAAAGAGAACATTACTTTTAAAAATTCTTCAGGTTGCTTGCATTTTATCCTTTCCCAAGAGTATAACTCATTTACATCCTAATATACAAGTTTACACCGTCAAGTAGCAGAAGCTCTGTCTGCCGTGTGCATCAGATCTTAACAGCAAATGGAATTTCAAGTACCGAGCTAGGCAGGAAAATCAAGTTTTCCTCAACCCTGCCGGCTCTCGGCTCTCACTCCGGCTGCAGACGCTCTGCCCCTCAGTTCCCGCCCAGCGACCGCATCCTGAAGCCTGGTGGGTGAATGGCGGGAGCTCTAGAGTGAATCTGCTTCAAATCCGACTTCCTAGCCTTTGACCTGGGGCACGTGATATTACTTCACTACCCTGAGCCTCATTTTTCTTGTTTGTAAACCACAGGAAATATTTAAGTCGTTGGATAGTCACGAAGGACCAACAAGACAGCACATGCAGAGCACCCACCACAATGCGTCGCGTAAACGCACCGGCTCCGCAAACGGTAGTGAACTTCTTCATTACCGAAGTCACTTTGCAGTTCAGTCTTAGGCTCAGCCCTTTACTTACCAGTGGGACTTGCACCCCTCAGAACCCTAGAATTTTTTTTTTTTAAGATTTTGTTTATTCATTTGACACAGAGAGAGAGAGCACAAGCAGGGGGAACGGCCGGCAGAGGGAGAAGCAGGCTCCCCGCCGAGCAGGGAGCCCCATTCGGGGCTCGATCCCAGGCCCCTGGGATCATGACCTGAGCTGAAGGCAGACGCTTAACCAACTGAGCCACCCAGGCACCCCGGAACCCTAGAATGTTAAAACATTATCTTCTTGTATGGTGGTTTTCGAACTCTGGTTTTTCGGTGGGGGTGGTCCTAGGGTTTCTTTGAGGTCCCTCAGGGGTGAGCAGAGCTCTGAGCCACCCACACCTGCCTGGGCCGGCAGAGGCAGGAATGCTTTTATCTGTTTTGCACAGTAGAATGCTGTGTAAGATTTCATCTGGCAAAGGAATTTAACTCCTTAAAAAAAGTTTAAAAAAGAAAAATATCACTGATTTAGTACTGTATGTTCTTTGTACAGACAAACAAGCCCTGCTGTCTTGCGCAAGGTCACACAGTGAGTTTATGGCACAGCTAAGGTTCTCTCTTAATTCCCAGAACATACATTAAGCAAAATAGTAATGAAGTCATTTTCTGTAGATGGTTTTAGAAGCTGATTAGTATTTCACTGGTATTAGCTTCTCTATTGCCCTTGAGACATTTCCCTTGCGATAATATATCAGGTTTTTCTTTTGACGAAGACTACGTATGTCCTATACTGAAATAACTGATACAACCCCGAAATAGCAGTTCTAGCTTTAGCCTATTCATTTAGCTTTTGAAATTTGGACTCTGTCCACCTTCACCCTTAAAATATCTGCAGAATCATCTATTGCTTTCTGTTCTGTGGTCATTGTCCTAGGCTAGTTTTCGCCACTTCTTCCCTGCATATTCGTGATTACACAGACTTTAGTCTCCTTGCTCTTTTGTCTTTCACCGGTTCACACCACTACCAGAGCTCTCTTCCTAAAACACAAGAGCCGACCTTGGTCAGTCCCTTACTTTAAAAATGCTGGGGTGCCTGGAAGAGCATGTGACTCTTGATCTGGGAGTTGTGAGTTCAGGGCCCACGTTGGGTGTAGGGATGACTTAAAGAAATACAGAAGCAAACGAACCAACTTAAAGAACAGTGTTAACGCCTGCCTTTGCGTTCGCTATCTAGCTGTATCTTCAGAATGGCTTCCACAGCTCTTCCCGAACGTGGCCCTCAGCTTCCCTCTCTTTTTCATGTTACTCTGTCGTACAGAGGTAATACTCTCATGCTAAGCTTCCAGTTCTTCCAGGCACACTTCCATACTTTTGGTCAGACCCTTCCTTCTGTCTGGACTGCTCGCCTCACTCCTTGTTTCCAGCCTTCAAATTTCACTTTGAAACAAGTCTCCCTAACCTACAGCTCTGTCACCCCAGGGCCCGCAGAGTAGAAAATCGTTCTTCCATTTTTATGGTATCTTAATTTCTAAAATAGGTGGTCATCTTTAAAAAGCTTCTAAAATCAGGACAGTTGTTTGAAGTCTTGTGGTGTTGAGTCCCAGAAAAATGATGTACTGAATATAAGTACAGACGAACATCATATGCATTGTACTGTCTCCCGCAGGTGACCCCAGGGACATACAGCCCTCTTTTTCATTGCTTTGAAATTGAAAATGCTATATATATATATAGAGAGAGAGGCATGTCATGGAATACCTGCATACAATGGTGATGCTTCTTGGGTTGGTTTTTCTAGAATGGGAATAGATCTCTGAGCTCTAGCTATGCAGCTATGCCCCCTCGTGGGTCTCCTTTTGACTTCTTCCACAGCTGCTGACTTCAGCTATGGGACAGAAATAACCTAACTGGCTCAACGTGATAGAATCTTTGTAACATGATAGTCTGAGTCTGGAATCCCACATTACAGTTTTATCTTTTTTATTCTGAAAACCGTAATTTCATCTACTTTATATCTGTATGAGTAACTTGAATCATCCTTTTTGTTTCATGTAGATTGTCTTACAAGGACATGCGACAAGAGTAACAGCTAAATCCCAGCAGAGTGGAGAGAAGGCATTTCGATGTGAATATGATGGATGTGGAAAATTATATACAACAGCCCATCATCTTAAGGTATATTTAAAGGAAATGCTCTATCTAGTTACGACAATACCTAGAACATGAAATGCCAACATGATATATGTATAGTGTTCAGACGCCATTGTTTCCCCTCGTGACCAAGACAGAGACACACGTGCACACTGACACACGGGCCATGCAGAAGCCTGTGCAGAGTTTAGAAACTGTCGACTCTTAGAGAGCTTGGACTGTCTTTTCTTCATCTCTGTGTCGCTAACGTCTGGCAAACTACCTGGCACATGGTAGATACTCTGTGTATTTGAATATATTTTTGCCACGTGTGCGATTTATGTAATTTTAGGAGGGTTGTGTGTGTAATCATTCTGTTAACAGCGATTTGCTGAAATCTGGCAGAAGTTGCTGTTCACGTGCCCTGTCTTTCGAATATGTGGGCCGAGTAGTTCGACTGCAGCTACGCACAACCTCCCACGACTCAGTAGCTAACACTTTTTGAATAACTTAGTGTGTCGGGAGGTGGGCATTTAGCCCATTTAGAGTAGCAGCCCCATCACCTATCGGTGTGGAACCTTGACAGTTTACTTGGCGTCCGAGGGCCTCATCTTCCATATGGTAAAAGCACCTCCCTCCCAGAGTGGTCGTGAGCAGTAAAGGAGCAGGTACGGTATCTGTGCAGTACCGAAAGAATGGCCTGGCACGTGGTAGGGATTCGGTGAATGTTGGCCGCTGTCGTGATTATTTAGTCATTGGCCACAGCAGCCCTCTGCGGTAGATACGGTTATGTCTCGGCTTTACCGAGAGGATTTGAGGCTTAGACAAAGCACGTGCCACGGCCATCCCACTCGTCCACGGTAAAGCCTTGCCTCAGGGCAAGGCCCCTCTCGCAGCAGCCTCCACACTCTTAGCCTTACGCCACGTAGTCTGTCCCTACGCTCCGCTCCTGGCTCTCACCGTGTATATGTTCCGTATGGACACCTTCAACCACTGTAGAAAAATGCAAACCTCCAATACTCCTGTTCTGTATTTAAAAAGAGTACTTCTGCACATACAGCATTTAGGTCTATATTGAGAACTGTTGGGCCATAGTTTTTGAGAAAAGTTGTCTTTTGTTTTAAAAAAAAAACCATACAAACAACAAACTGCAGTTCACCCTTGAACAACACAGGTTTGAACTGGGCAGGTGGGCGCTTACATGTGAATTTTTTCAATAAATACAGTAGAGTACTGTAAATGTATTTTCTCTTACCATCTTAGTAACAGTTTCTTTTCTGTAGCTTACTGTGTTGTAAGAATACAGTATGCAATACAGATAACATACGAAATAATGTGATAACCAGCTTTTGGCTATTAAGGCTCCTGCTTAATAGCAGACTATTAGTAGTTTATGTGTTTTGGGGGGTCAAGAAGTTAGACGCTGGTTTTTGACTGCCGAGAGGCAGGGGTCAGCACCCCTACCTCCTCCCCATGTTGTTCAAAGGTCAACTGTAATTCAACAGAGGGAGAAAAATAGGTCTCTGTTGAGAGCGTCTACCTGAGGGATGCCTGAAGGAGATAGAGTCATGCTTGCATTTTAATGACAGGTCCATGAGCGGTCACACACGGGAGACCGGCCTTATCAGTGTGAGCATCTAGGCTGCGGGAAAGCATTTGCAACAGGTAAAAGCATGACTTTTCTTCGTTTCGTGGTTCCACTTAGGGGGCAAGCAGAGACTGGCCACGGGCAGGAACTGATCCCTTGCCTTTGAATTCGTGGATGCGCAGTGACCAGTCTCTCCCCTAACTTTCTCTTGTCCTGCTTGCTCTATTCTCTCTCTCTCTCTGTTTCCATTTTTCTCCTCAGGCCTATTTCTGCCTACTGTGTTTGGTGTTTCACTCCACACTCTGCTTTCTTTTAGCAGAAACGTAAAAGCCAAGCATTAGAAGCGGACACAGAATTTAACGTTAGGACAGACCTGAGGGAACCATGGGCAACTGGGACTTAACAGGGGTCGGGGCCAGAATTGGTACCAGGCCTCCTGACGTCCCCCCTGTTCCTCACTTAATGTCTGGATTCCACCTCAAGCTTTTGGGTTATGAGTTGTGAGCATCTAATAAGATTGGGGCACTTTATTTATTTATTTATTTTTTAAAGAGAGAGGGAGGGAGAGACTCTTTTTTTTTTTTAATAGGATTTTTTTTGGTAAGATTTTATTTATTTATTTATTTGACAGAGAGAGAGAGACAGCCAGCGAGAGAGGGAACACAAGCAGGGGGAGTGGGAGAGGGAGAAGCAGGCTCCCAGCAGAGGAGCCTGATGTGGGGCTCGATCCCATAACGCCGGGATCACGCCCTGAGCCGAAGGCAGATGCTTAACAACTGAGCCACTCAGACGTCCCAGATTGGGGCACTTTAAAAAAAGAAACACATACAATCTCTTCCAGACAGATGAAACTATGGAATTTCCACCATGACAGCCCTTAGCTGTCCTATTCTTGTCCATTGTTAAACTTGTTCTGTTGTGTTTGGCTAGTATTATACCATACCGTTGGTGTTTACTGTAGTTTTCAATTGTATAATCTCAATGGGCATGTTTAGAGGGGTCTCATGTAATTAAATTCCTTTTAATTTTTTCTTAAAGGTTATGGATTAAAAAGTCACGTCAGAACTCATACAGGAGAAAAGCCATATCGGTGTTCAGAAGATAATTGTACTAAGTCTTTTAAAACTTCAGGAGATCTACAGAAACATATCAGAACTCATACAGGTATTGGTGTGAACAAATATCATTTTTAGGCCAGGATTTGATTGATTGATTGATTGATTGATTGATTTAAAGCCAGGAATTTTTTTTTAAATTTTATTCATTTATTTGAGAGAGAGCACTGGTACCCATAAGCTGGGGGGAAGGGCAGAGGGAGAGGGTGAGGGACAAGCAGACTAAGCAGACTCCCCGCTGAGCACAGAGACCCATGTGGGGCTGGATCCCAGGACCCCGAGATCATGACCCGAACCGAAGACAGAAGCTTAACTGACTGAGCCACCCAAGAACCCTGAGGCCAGGAATTCTTAATCTGCAGGGAAGGGACTTGGAGAAGGAGTCTGGAAGTTTCAGAGTTAGCTTTACGGGTTTCTCTTAAACTTTTAAAATTCCATGCACCTTGCCATTTACTTCTTTCCAGGATGAAAGCCCATAGTTTTGTTGGATTCTCAAAGGGGTCCATGTCCCAAACAAGATGAGCAATGGTCATAGATCACCAGCCCTCTCAGTTTGCAGGTATTATCTGAGCAACAGGCTTATTTACCTAGGATTGCACATCTACTTAGTAGCCCAGCGGAGACCAGAGCCTGAGGCCCCCAGTTCCTTCTCAGTCCAGCATTGCTTCTCCTGTGTTAAGCCGCTCCTAAAGAGAATGAACCCCTAACAGCCCCACAGAGAGAAAGGCGTGTCACTTCCCTGTGATCATCTCTCATCCCCTTTAAATTTCCTCCTCTCCTTTTCCTAAAGGGTACTTTGTTTTTACCTCCCCTCCCTTTCTTGTACTTAATTATATGTAGAATTGGAATACCAATTACAAAGGTAATTATTTGCTTTGGACGAGAGCTGGAAGAATTTTAGAAACTGTTGATAAGAGATGCTGTTATAAGCTACTGACTAAGCTTATTTATAGCTTAATAATTTAGTTTGAAATCTTACTACAGCTGTTTTAAACATAGTATGATAACTTTGTCCCCAGATACTTGTAAGTATTCTGAAATAGTTTAACAAATTTCCATTGAGGACTTTTCCAGTCATTAAAAGTTAAGCTTATAATTCAGATATGATCGCAGGTAGCCTGTGCTTTACAGTGTTCAGGAACACAGCCGTAGATGTCTGCTATTTCATTCACGGACTCATTTTTATCCATTATTATCTGATGCAAGTGTTTCCAAATTCCTGCAGATTCTATTTGGATTTGCTATATAATGCCAACTTGTTGTATAAAAGTGACGTAAAAAAATAAGAAAGTTACATAAAAAAAATCTAGTTCCATTAATATTTGGTCAAAACATTGGAATTGTGATTCGTTCGATAATACTCATTTAGCAAACCACATATTCATGCATCAGTTTTTAAGTTGATTATTTTCATTGATAAAATGTTGGATTGAGTAAAGGGGCTTCGGCGGTGTCTGTTACAAACACGAGTGATTTCAGTGCAGAAACAAAGCAAGGTGCTACAGAGTCAGAGAAGTAGTATATATAACACCATGGGAATTGCTGGAATGCTGGATTCCTTATCACAGCATGTCAGAGCTGGGAAAATGGTAAGGTCACCTAGATCCAGAGAGAAGGGACTTACGCAAGACAAACTATTTTCCCTAGATTAACATATTGGGAAAAACCTTTCTCTAAAGAAAGGGTCAGAGGTTCCTGCTCCTTTTTAAATGATTTCATACTTGATGCAGAAATCTTTTGGAATGGTTTTTACCAGCAGGTAAATCATAATTTCACTCAGCCAAAAGAAAAATAACAAACTTTTATATATATAGGTAAATATCTATTTATTTACACACATAGAGATTTTTTTTAACCACAAAAGTTGTTTGCTTAATTTGAGCTCATTCTAAAAAAAGGGCACATGGGAGTCAAAACCAAAGACTGCTTCCTGCCTAACAGTTTAAAGGCCCTTTGGGTTCTGAGGTTGTATAAGCAAGTATGAAGCAAAGGAGTATAATTGGCAGAATAGACTTTTTTTCATAAGCATAGATTATGAGCATGGTAATTATATTCAGCAAATATATGTGATATGTATTATGTGCTAGACACTAGATATTTTTTCTAAGATTTTATTTGTTAGACAGAGAGAGGGACCACAAGCAGGGGGAGCAGCAGGCAGAGGGAGAATGTGGGACTCGATCCCAGAACCCTGGGATCATGACCTGAGCCAAAGGCAGACACTTAATCAACTGAGCCACCCAGGCGTCCCTAGACACTAGATTTTTAAAAAAACAAAAAAATTTTCAAGGTATTATAGAATAAATTAAGCTAGGAGGTAAGCTTTTGGGGGAGTCTAGGGTCGTTCAGATATAATTATTTTTTTCCAGTTTTATCAATTTTTAATTTTTTATTTTTTATTCAAATATAATTATTTTTAAAAATTTTTTTAAATTTTAAATAAGATTTTATGTATTTATTTGTCAGAGGAAGAGAGAGTGAGAGAGAGAGAGCAAGAGCACATGCACAAGCAGGGGGAGCGGCAGAGGGAGAAGCTCCGTGCTGAGCAGGGAGCCTGATGTGGGACTCGATCCCAGGACCCTGGGATTATGACCTGAGCCAAAGGCAGATGCTTCACCGGCTGATCCAACCAGGCGTCCCTATAATTCTTATTCTTGACTCTATTTTTCTTTTGTATTTCTTTATGATATTTTTTCTCTGCTTCTCTTAGCTTATTTTTAATATGCCCATCTGGACGACTCCATCTTGGAAAGTCATGCAATCAGTGATAAGTTTTGAACAGTATTCAGATTTGGTGTAGAAATTTAAATTTGGAGTAGAAGATGCAATTTTGGAGTAGAAGATGCCTTTTTTGCAGGAAAAAAACCAAAAAACCAAACCCAAAACCCTGACAGGGAAGCCCCATATGGGAAGGCTAGAGTCTTGAACATGATCCTAGGCAGAATTGAAGGGTAAGACATTTCAATTTTGGGGGTGCCTGGGTGGCTCAGTCAGTTAAGCATCTGCCTTCAGCTGAGGTCATGATCCCAGGGTCCTGGGAGCAAGTCCCACATCAGGCTCCCTGCTCAACCGGGAGCCTGCTTCTCCCTCTCCTCTCCCCCTGCTCATGCTCTCTCTCTCTCTCTCTCAAATAAATAAATAAAATCTTCAGAAAGAATACATTTCAATTTTCTATGTATTTTTGCACCATTGAATTTATTTCTTTTTGTATTTTTAGGAGAAAGGCCCTTTAAATGTCCCTTCGAAGGCTGCGGTCGGTCTTTTACAACATCAAATATCAGAAAAGTGCATATCAGGACACATACAGGAGAAAGACCGTATTACTGCACAGAACCAGGATGTGGGAGGGCATTTGCCAGCGCAACCAATTATAAAAATCACGTGAGGATACACACAGGTAATTGCCTCTGATTTCTTTGTCATCTTTCTTCCATAAACCATTTTCCCGTCATTCCCTTCCTCCTTCTACCACTTGGCATGGTGAAGGGGGATTAAGCAACTTAAAAAAGCCTTCACATTAGCATTTACACATTCACTTATTCAACAGACAGTTACTGAACATCTGTTGTGTGTTCCCCTGCCAGGCATCAGAGATACAGAGACAGATACGGCATTGTCAAGGCCGCTGAACTGGGGAGAGATGGTTAGACCTCTAACTGCTGCGGAGCGCAGAGTATCTCCCATTCCTTGAACAAGATGTTGTGGGAGTAGAGAGGGGAGCCGCCCTCTCTGTGGGAAGGGAGAAGCATTCAGGGAAGGCTTTCCAGGGGAAACTGACTTTTAGACTGAGTCCTAAAGTTTGCTAGGAAGAAGGCCGGGGACGGGTTATTCCTGACAAGGGAAATGTTACGGTTAAAGGCACAAAGGTATGAAAAGCACGATTTATTTGGAGAATACGGCAGGCACAGGGCACATGCAGAAGACTAGTATGAAGTGAGGTTGGAGGGGTAGGCAGGGGACTTGTGTAGGCGCTGTCATGGTAAGGGTGTTTCTTAAACTGGGCTTTGTGGTGTTTGTGGGGCAGAGTGGGAGGGGTGGTCTGTGGCTATAGTCTTTTTTAAAAAACAGCTTTATTAAGATATAATTCATATACTATATAATTCATCTGTTTAAAATTTTGGATTCATTGTGTGCCAACTATACTTCAGTAAAAATGAATAAATTCATTAATTAAAATATATGATTCACTTTTATTTAGTATATTCACAGGGTTGTACAACCATCAGCACGATCCAATTTTAGAGCAATTTCGTTCCACCTAAAAGAAACTCGTATTTATTAGCAGTCTCCTCCCACCCCCACCCCCCAGCCAAAGCAGTCATCATTCTGGCCTTATGGATTTGCCCATTCTGGACATTTCATACACATGGAATCTTGTAACATAGGCTGTTTTTCATCTGGCTTCTTTCACTTAGCATAGTGTTTTGAGGCTCAAGCCATGTCATGGCATGTATCAGTAGTTCTTTCCTTTCAATTACTGAATATATTCCAGTATATACGTGTATCACGTGTCATTTATCCATTCACCAGCGGCTTTCACTGTAGCTGTTATGAATGCTCTGAGCATTCATGTACAAGTTTTTGTGTAGAATTATGTTTCATTTCTCTTGAGGGGTATACTTAAGAGTAGAATTGCCGATTCATATGGTAACTCTGTGTTTAACATTTTGAGGAACTTCCAAACTGTTTTTTCATAGTGGCTGCACCATTTTACAGTCTCTCCAGCAATGTATGAGGGTTCCAATTCTCCACAACACAGCTAACAATTATTATCTTTTTGAGTATAGCCATCCTAGCAGGTGTGAAATGGTATCCATCTCATTGTGCTTTTGATCTGCATTTTCCTGCACCCTAAAGATGTTGAGCATCTTTTTCTGTGCTTATTAGCCATATGTAGGTCTTCTTGGGGGAAATGTCTGCTCAGATCCTTTGCCCATTTTTCAAATTTGGTTCTTTTTATCGTTGAATTATAAAAATACTTTATTATATTCTGGATACAAGTCCCTTATCAGAGATATGATTTACAGATATTTTCTCCCATTTTCTGGGTTGTCTTTTCACTTTCTCGATGGTACCATTTGCAGTACAAAGGTTTTTAATTTTGGTGCCACACTTTGTGAATGTATTTTTAGTGGTTGGGAAGGGAAAGGCTAATGGGAGGCCAAGGCAGAACGTGCATTAGTTTTTCAAGAAGTTTAATACATTGTCTTGATTACTGGTATTCAGAGTAACTTTGCAATAATTTAAAGTTAAAAGACGTTTTTACAGAATGGAACTTTAGTTGCAGTGTTCTCTGGCTGAGTTCCCCGGATCCCTGAATATCTCTGGAAGTCTTTTCAGGGATCCACAACAGTCCCTCTCATTGAAGAGAGTACATTAACAAATTTGAATGTCACTGTGGGCAGAAAGGAGATCTTAAGAGGATTTAAAGAACGTTTACTTATTTTTTTTTTAAGATTTTATTTATTTGAGAGAGAGTGAGAGAGAGAGAGCACAAGCTGGGAGGAGAGGGAGAAGCAGGCTCCCCGTTGAGCAGGGAGCCTGATGCAGGCCTCAATCCCAGGGCCACAGGATCACGACCTGAGCCGAAGGCGTACGCTTAAACAACTGAGCCACCCAGACACCCAAACGTTTGCTTTTTCTTTCTTTCTTTTTTTTTTTTAGAAAAAAAATCACTCAGTCCATATTATAGAAAGATATTAAAGGGAAATGAGACCAATGGCAAGGAAACTGAGGGCTGTTAGAATATTAAACTGAGTGAGATAGAGAAGGATACAAATGAAAAGACACTGAAGAGCTATCGGCACAGGACTTGGGGACTAAGTTAGTCACAAGGTGTAAAGAAGAACCTATCAGTCTAGTTTGTGTGATGGGTTAGATGATAATTGTAAAATGGGGGAGAGCAGGTTGGAAAGGGAAGATAACACTGTCAGTTTGGAATCTGTAGGTCTCTGGGTATCCCTCCCCACTTGAACTCTTACCATCTGTATATTTGCTATAATGATTTGCACAATTTTTAGCCAAAATTTATGATACAAACTGAAAACCCACTATAATGAATCTACTTGCGATGCATTTTTCTGTGAAAGAAAAAATTTTTAAGTTGCGTGAGTCTAAGTGAGAGAACATAGGACACACTGAAGTCCTATTTCTGATACAGTCGTATCTTATGCTTACATTGTGTAATATGCATTATTGCCATCATGTTCCCAACTTATTAAGGTGTTCTCTAAGAAAATGGGAAAGCCTGTGAAAACCTAAGAGGCCTGGAAAAGAAAACCATTGATTAGAAGAAAAATTATATTTTGCTACTATAATTTGTATTCCTTTTATAAGATATTTGATTTTTAGATTATAGTACATGTTTGTGGTGTAGAAGGAAAACCGAATTCCTGTCTGATACTATGCCGTATTGTTGTATATCACACACCAGCATCTACCCACTACTGAGTTCACTGAATGTTAAATAATTAGGTAATAGGTGTTTGAAGTTCTTCATATTATGTAGACATTCTTGGTGGGTCATAACACACATGCTTATGAGCCTTTTTGTGATATTTGGGGAGATTGGCTAGGATTTTTAGATGGGCTGGGAAAACATTATTTTTCCCATTTAAAGCAAATGGAATATAGACTCATTACCTAAAAGTTTACTGTTCCACATGTTTAATGGGCCAGTTAGATTCCATTAAGAGGGATGCCTTTGGAACATTTAAATAGAGCAGTGCTCTTAAATGGGACTGCACATTGGATTCACTTTTTAAAAATAGACTTGAGGGCGCCTGGGTGGCACAGCGGTTAAGCGTCTGCCTTCTGCTCAGGGCGTGATCCCGGCGTTCTGGGATCGAGCCCTGCATCAGGCTCCTCCACTGGAAGCCTGCTTCTTCCTCTCCCACTCCCCCTGCTTGTGTTCCCTCTCTTGCTGGCTGTCTCTATCTCTGTCAAATGAATAAATAAAAAATCTTAAAAAAAAAAAAAAAAGACTTGTTCCCCATGTTCTGTCTGCACAATTATGACATAATTTTACAGAATGAGGCCCAGGCATCTGGGGTGTGTGTGTGTGTGTGTGTGTGTGTGTGTATAAATATATAAATAAATAACCCACCCACCCACCCGGTATTTTATGTGATGAGAATCATTGAAGTAGAGAGATGCAGTACATAGTTATAATTTTTGGTTTGACCCAAGAGGTAGGTGTGGACTGGAAGAAAAGATTGGCTAATGATCATCAAGTGATGATACAGTAAATGCCCACATTATGCTAGAAGTGGAGTGCAAATATTCAGCCACATAAGATGCAATCCATTCTTGCAAGTTTGGTTAGAGGACCCAATGGAGGCTGTGCAGGTAGCCGGTAGGGAGCTCCAAAGCTCAGTTCAAATCCACTTCTGTCTTGTCTGTGGTTTGGTGCCACCTAGTGGTGCTTTCTGCTCCAGCCTAAATATCAATGGGGCAGGTTTTCTGTTGGAATTGCCTGCCATTTTCCTGCCTGGCCTTGCCCTCACCGTGTCTGTCCCACAATCATTTACCAAGATAAGAGCATTAACCTGCCCTGCTTTGAGCACGTAGACTGGGCAGAGGAAGGAAGCAATTTCCAATTACTTTTTGCTCAAGATTTACGTTACAGATTACATTAGGGTGAGATTTTTACTATTTATGGGTGGTTTTACTGTGTTTAGAACCATGCAAAAAAATGCAGTTACCCAAGGAATGGTGCAAAATGAGAATAAAGTAAGCCGTGCACGTGTATGCACACACGCATATGCCCGTTTGAGCAATTATATGGTATGTCCTTTTAGATTTACAAGTGTCCAGATCATGTCTAGTAGACTTTTTAGACAGTCCTTTTTTATTGTCCTTATAAAACCTTTAGAGAAAGCTGCATTTGTTATAGTAATAATTGCATTTATTATTATTTTTAGCATAGAATTATTAATATTTAGCTTGTCTAGTTATAATTAACAATAAATGAGTTTTATCAAAGCTTAGCGTTAAACTGGGCAACATCTCCATCCTTTTCTCATCCCTCGAAACTAAGGGAAAAGTGGTATTCAGGCACGAGGTAAGACTCAGAATGCAGACTACCTTTTGAGCCAAGACAAAACCATAATTAGGGGAGTCTTTTCTTGTGTTCTGCCTCAGGGCGGTATAGAAAGAGATCTGACAACTACCTATTTTTGCTATTAGAGGCTTTTTCCCCCCATGGGAGAAATGGAACGATTATGCCTTCATATGTAGAAGTTGGTTTTGTGTGTGTGTGTTCTTTACTTAGGTGAAAAGCCATATGTTTGTACAGTCCCTGGGTGTGACAAGAGGTTTACAGAATATTCCAGTTTGTACAAACATCACGTTGTTCACACTCATTCCAAACCATACAACTGTAACCACTGTGGGAAGACCTACAAGCAGATCTCCACGCTGGCCATGCACAAACGGACGGCCCACAACGACACTGAGCCCATTGAGGAGGAGCAGGAAGCCTTCTTTGAGCCTCCCCCAGGTGAGTGTTCTTTCCGGTAAGCCTCTCTCTGTGTTGGGGAATCAACAGCTACCATAATTTGTGATTCGTAGCGTTTTCTCAGATCACAAAGTTTCATTCAAATAATCACACACACATAAAATTGACAACGGTGATAAGTGCTATCAAGGAAAGGGACTTGGTGCTCTGGGCTGTCTAGGAAGGGAAGTTAGTCTAGTCGGGGAGGTGTTTTTGTTTTGGTTTGTTTTTCCCTGTTTAGTTCTCCCCTTGTGAAGCAGAAGGATGGCAACGAAGTGGATTTAGGACACCCAGCGCGAATTGCAGTGTATCTTCTGTCAGACCTATTTGCACTTACATACGTGATGCAGGGTTTTACCTCTTGAAGGCGGCTTCTGTTCAGCAAGGAAAGCTGTAATTGTCACTAAAGAAGCCCTAGAACCTGCCAGCTTTGAGATGAAGCTCGTTTCAAGTGACAGTGGCCTGGGTGGGGTGGTAGGAGCAGAGGGGTCTGACGCCGTGGGAAGCCGAGGAGGCCCCACTGCCTCCCTGGTGTCTAGAGCAGTCCCCACCTCGCTTTGAGCGGAGTTTCAGTGACGTGAATTCTTTTGCTGCTTAACAGAGTGGCCTCTAGGGGTAATGGAACGGGAAGGCAAACAGTTGCGGTGAATGTCTTGCACAAGCCGTGTGAGCTTTCTGTTTTTGTGAAGGTCATTACAGGTTAGCTAGACACACTTCTTAAATAAGTTCACGTAACAAGCTACTATGAGAGACCTAGGGGGTGGAAAGGGGTTAATTCGGTGGAGAGGCAGGGATTCAGCAGGGAGGGGAACTAAGGAGCAAAGGCAGGAGGATATTCAAATAGAGGGAAGGGCGCACACAGAAAGCCCTGAGATTGGAGAGAGCGAAGTAAATTGGAGAGGCCAAAAGCAGCCTGGCCAGTGGGGCACTTCTGCCAGAGGGCGGGAGGGCGGTATGCAGTGGGGCCGGATAGCAGGGGAGGGGCCGCGAGGCGGTTTGGGGGCACTCAAGTTGTTGATCTTAAGCGTTAGAGCAGTGAGGCACTCCCAAATAACTCCTCGCTGATTCATGTGCTATCCAGTAGTGTCGTCGGGGACAGAAACATTCATTTCGATAAGAATAAACGGGAGAAAACGGGAGAGGATTACATTCTGTGCTTTCAGTTAAATAACATAGGTAAGGAAGGTAAAGTAGGTGAAGGTTTTCTAGAACACAAAACAAAACCTAGGTTGTCCTACTGTTTCACTGAGTACTTCCTAAATGAAGTAGATCTGAAAATGAAAAGAAATCATATTTTCCCATTCTTAACTATATTGAAGTGTTGAAAAACCTTCAGGTGAAAAAAAGTTGGTTGGAGAATACGGGAACGAACATATCATTCTGTGGCTGCTGCAGTGATTCCCTGTGGTTCTAATTTGTCTTTTCAGACATCTGTCATGTGTTAAAAGTAACAGCTCCTTCAGTCCTGGACGCTGTGTTTCTAGCCGCAGCGCAGTGAGTGCGCACGCTCATATTCCCGCAACTGCTGGATCCTCGCAGTTAGAAAGCAGGCTTTGCGTTTTTTTAATGATGACAGGCTCAGGTTTTAAAATTCCTTTTTTAACCTTCTTCAGTCTCTTCCTTCGAAGTGGATCTTTCAGATGGTCTGAATTTCTCGTATTCTAGAAAATGTCTGTAATATAATAATTCACATTTTGTTAAAAAAATAATAAACTAAGATTGTTTTTCTGAGAATAGGGATGGGTTTGTGCTCCTTTCCTCTCATATGATTCTCGAGGTTTTGTAACCCATTGGGATAACAGGATCTGAATTGCAGTGACACAGAACAGACAGACTGCCGCGGAGATCACACCACGGCCAGGGCCACATGAGCGCATGCGCCAGCCGCTAACTGGGAGAAGTACTCTTAACTTAGCATAAGTCCTTCCTTGAAGGAAAAAAGCCCATATTTACCCTCCTCTTTCCGGCTTCGTGGGAGGTGGAAAGCGATAGAAGAGAGGAATCAGCAGACTTCCTGGTTGCCAAGTATAGCAGTAATGGACTGTTGAAATTGCTGTTTACTTGCTGGTTCTTTATGAAATAAAGAAGTGGATGGGGGTTCCTGTTCTGTCCCTTATTAAATGATTAACCTTAACCCAGATAATAAGCCATTACATTGTCTTTACACAATGTGGTCATTGTATACTGATGACTTGCAATCTATCACTTGTGTTAAAGAGTCAGTAACTTAGTATTAGCAGTAAGTTCTGTTCACACACCATTCTGGGTTTGTGGTTAATGTTTATGAACATTATCATTTTTAACAGCTTCTTAAGTGACTGCAAGAACGTAGTGCATACTTGCCATGTTGGAAGGGTTGTTTGCCAGGCTGAATTCCTGTCCAATATGCCCCCGCCCCGCCCCAGCACACATGCACAGTATCACATAATTCAATTAAGAATAAAAGGGGTCTCCCAAAATTAGATCCTTTTTAAAAAAAGGATTTTATTTATTTATTTGAGAGGGAGAAAAAGAGAGCACGAGCAGGGGGGAGGGGCAGAGGGAGAGAGAGAAGCAGACTCCCCGCTGAGCAGGGACACCCCCACCACCACCACGGGGTCATCATGACTCAAGCGGAAGTCTGATGCTTAACCCACTGAGCCACCCAGGCACCCTCACAATTAGAACATTTAAATTTGATGTGGAAAGGTTTGGTCTGCTTTGATTTAGTTTGGCTTTACAAAGGTGGAAGAATTGGAAGGAGATGCTGGAAGCCATTTTTATGATTTGGAATATAATACATATACACTTTAATCTGTACACATATTTCTGTCATATTTAAAATATTCTCTGTTTTCAAAATCCAAATCAAAACTACACTGCAGTATCACCTCACACTGTCAGAATGGCTAAATCAACAACACAAGAAACAGCAGGTGTTGGTGAGGATGTGGAGAGAAAAGAACCCTCGTGCACTGTTGCTGGGAATGCAAACTGGTGCAGCCACTGTGGAAAACAGTATGGAGGTTCCTCAAAAAAGTTAAAAATAGAATTACCCTATGATCCAGTAATTGAATTACTGGGTATTTACCTAAAGAATAGAGAAACACAAGGGGCCTCAGTGGCTCAGGTGGTTGACCATCCAGCTCTTGATTTTGGCTCAGATCATGATCTCAGGGTCGTGAGATCGATCCCCACACTGGGCTCCGTGCTCAGTGTGGGGTCTGCTTGAGATTCTCTCTCCCTCTCCCTCTGCCCCTCCCACTCGTGCTCTCTCTCTCTCTCAAATAAATAAAATCTTTTTAAAAAAAAAGAATACAAAAACACTAATTCAAAGGGATACATTCACGCCTGTGTTTATAGCCACATTAATTACAAAAGCCAAGATATGGAAGCAACCCAAGTGTCCATCCACTGATGAATGGATAGAGAAGATATTCTCACACACACACACACACACACACACACTGGAATGTTATTCAGCTCTAAAAAGAAATGAAATCTTGCCATTTGCTACGACATGGATGGAGGCAGAGAGTATTATGCTAAGTGAAACAAGTCAGAGAAAGACAAATACCATATGATTTCACTCATGTGGAATTTAAGAAACAAAACAAATGAGCAAAGGGAAAAAAAGAGAGACAAACCAAGAAACAGACTCTCAAGTATAGAGAACAAACTGATGGTTCCCAGCGGGGAGGTGGGGGGCTGGGTTACATAGGTGATGGGGGGATGGAGGAGGGCACTTGTGATGAGCACCGGGTGATGTGTGGAAGTGATGAATCACTGTATTGTACACCTGAAACTAATGTTACACTGTATATTAACAGGAATTAAAATAAAAATTTGGGGAAAAATAAGTAAGAAATATTTAAGTGATTCAAAAAAAGAAAAGAAAATATATCCTGTTTTCTAAACAGCTTGGTTGGTTGGTCAAATAAATGATTCCTTTGTTTTAAATAGGTCAAAGTGAAGATGTTCTGAAAGGGTCCCAGATCACGTATGTTACAGGTGTGGAAGGGGATGACGTCGTATCTACACAAGTCGCCACGGTAACCCAGTCTGGGCTGAGTCAGCAAGTTACACTCATATCCCAGGATGGGACTCAGCATGTGAGTATAAAGCCAAACAGGCTACATAACATTTCTCTGAGCGTGGGCGTGGAAGGCAGGTTGGGCCCCAGCTGAGGAAAGCCTTGAATATCAGCTCACAGGCGGTGCTAGAGCTAAAGGTTTTCCAGGAGGCTGCCGAAGGAGGCTGCATACAGGGACATTAGGAGGCAGAGGATGCTTGTGACTCCAGCATTCAGATGGTGTTATTGGTATAGTTCAAAGGTGAGGTGATAAAGGTCAGAACCACAGTGAAATTGAGGGCTTGAAAAGTAAAGAATCCATGAAAAACGTAAATCAGAGAAGGGCTGGGATTTAGTAGCTGATTAGATCCAGGAGGTGAGATTGAGATACCAGCAGAGCCTTGGCTGAGGGAATGAGGATATGATGACATCATTAAAAGATCCTGGGAGGGGTGCCCGCCTGGCTCAGTCAGTGGAGCATGCGACTCTTGATCTTGGGATCGTGAGTTCAAGCCCCACGTTGAGTGTAGAGATGACTTAAAAATAAAATCTTAAGAAATAAAAATAAAGGATCCTGGGAAGTCAGCAATGGGCAAAACTGTAAAATTTCCAGATTTTGGCCCTCTCCCTCCCTGGAATTAATGGGAGTTCACTTAACTTACCTCCCAGAATTAATAGACCAAGTATCTTGATTTCCCCAGGAAAAGCACTGTAATGGTTATTCTCCGAACCATTGTTTTCTAGATGCCACTAGCCTAAGATAATCCAGACTTGATTTCATTTTTAACCTCCAACTAAGGCTGTCTTAGTACCTGGTAGAAATAGGCATATGGGGCTCTTTATCCTCCACAGAGAACTCTCTCCCTTCCTGTCTCTCTCAGAGCTTCCTTCCCATGATGAATCTGCCCTGTGTGTTGATAACTGTTACTATGCTGATGTTAATTAGGAGACAGCATATTCAGGAGTGGAAATTTCAAGGTGCTTGTACCTCCCATTCATTCCCTTCCCCCTCACTTACAGCACTAATTCGTCACTGTATTCTTTGTCCACTGACTGCCATGCAAGATTAATTTAACCCAGTTTTGATTTAACATCAAGCCTAAGACTTTTTCTTGCATTAGATCAACACAGACAAGAGACCCTCTTGAAGTCATGTGACGTAACCTCCCTCCCTCTTGATACAGGAGAATTTCCTGCTACAGCAGCCCCCAAACAGATAAGGCAGTTTCTTTCATAAGAGGCAGGCTGTTCCATTGTTGGGTAAATCTGTTGTTTGTCAGACTGGAACCTACTGCTGTGTCAAACACTCCTGGCTCCTCCCTGACTGGATAAAATGAGCCTCATCCCCTTCATGTGTTCCAGAACAGCTCTTTTCCTTATCCTGACGTGTTTTCTCCACATGTAACCTTGTTTCCTTCAGGGATTAGATTTCTCTTCCATTCCTTTAGTCAGTTAAATAGTAAACAGTTATTGAATTCTACCCAATGCCAGATATTTTGGTAGGCTTAGTGTGGGGAGTACAGAAAGTAGGGGTGGGTATCATAGTCTAGTAGGAGAGAGCTATTCCTAAATGAACGATAACTTCTTACAATGATGGGTATATAATTGAGGGATGTGTGAAGTGAGGTGTCAGCCGGGAGGAAGGCACAAATTATTCTTCCTGAAGGAATCTTGGAAGCCCTTATAGACAGTGGCCATTTATTTATTTTTTTTAAGATTTATTTATTTATTTGAGAGAGAGAGAGGGAGAAGCAGACACCCTGCTGAAGAGGGAGCCCAATGTGGGGCTCCATCCCGTGACCCTGAGATCACAACCTGAGCTGAAGTCAGACACTTAACTGACTGAGCCACCCAGGTGCCCCGAGAGTGGCCATTTTGTTGGATCCTGAAGAATTTTCATAGTTTGGCAGCAGGGTGAAGGGAAGGGAAAGATCACGAAGATATAACAGAATATGACACTCTGGAACTGTGAATGATTAGTTGTGGCTGGGAGTGCCAGATGCTGGCTTGGAAGTAGTAGAAGATGAGTCTGGAGAAGCTGTTAAAGGCCAGATTGCGGAAGGTCACGGATGCCATGTAAGAAGTCTGAACTCTAATGATGGGGGTGGTGGTCACTGAGGATGTAAGCAGTAAACATAATGAAATTTGTTTTCTTAAAAAGGTGTCAGGGTAGAGGATGGTTTAGGTAAGGGTTAGACTGGATACATAGGAAGAAGTTGTATTATTGCAGGAAGTCAGATGAGAGGAAAATAAGGGTCTAAATTGGCAATAGAGATGGAGAGGAGGAAATGCACTCAAGAAATTGTCGGCTTTGGGGTGCCTGGCTGGCTCGGTGGAACATGTAACTCTTGATCTCGGGGTTGTGAGTTCAAGCCCCACATTGAGTGAAGAGATTACTTAAAAATTAAATCTGTAGGGGCGCCTGGGTAGCGCAGTCGTTAAGCGTCTGCCTTCAGCTCAGGGCGTGATCCCGGCGTTATGGGATCGAGCCCCACATCAGGCTCCTCTGCTGGAAGCCTGCTTCTTCCTCTCCCACTCCCCCTGCTGTGTTCCCTCTCTCGCTGGCTGTCTCTGTCAAATAAATAAAATCTTTAAAAAAAAAAAAATTAAATCTGTAAAAAAGAAAAGAGGTAGTTTTTCTGATGATCTCTTTCTAAAAGAGTTTATTCCATTATAGAATTATTTGCTCCCCCAGAGTAAATTTTTACAAGGGTCGGGCCTGGTCCTCAATAAAGATTGCCAAATATCTGGAGCGCCTGGCTGGCTCAGTCTCAGTAGAACATGCAACTCTGGATCTCAGGGTCATGAGTTCAAGCCCTACATTGGGTGTAGAGCTTACTAAAAAAAAAAAAAAAAAAAAGATTGCCAAATACAAAGAGAAACAGACTGATTTGTAAAATGCATTGTATTGCAGGTCAACATATCTCAAGCTGACATGCAGGCCATTGGCAATACCATCACAATGGTAACGCAGGATGGCACGCCCATTACCGTCCCAGCTCATGATGCAGTCATCTCCTCNGCAGGAACACACTCTGTTGCTATGGTTACGGCAGAGGGCACAGAAGGACAGCAGGTAATTGCTGTTTTCTTTTATATGAAGTAGTACACATATCAATATCGTAACTGTTACGTAGATATGCAGTGCGAATGGTGGTGTTAGTCACACAAACTTGGGATTGACTCCCAGCTCTACAGCCCATTAGCCAACCCCCTGAGTCTCAGTTTTTCCTCCTCTGAAAAATAGAAGTGATTGTTGCATCCACACCATAAGGCTGATGTAAGGACTGAATGAGATAAGTGTATAAGGTATTTAATATAAAGCCCAGGTATAAATTAAGTGTTCGTTAATGGCAGCCCCCGATGATCATCATCAGATCCTTAGGAAAAGTTCATTTGCAAAATTTATTTAATATTTTGAATATGTAATATATTCACAGAGTTCAGAAATCAAAAAGTCTGTACAGGTATGCAGCGAAAAGTCTTCCTCCTACCCCTGCCCCCATCAACCTAGTTCTTGCCCCCGAAGAGGTAATACCTAGTTTCTTGCGTAGTCGTCCAGCAATTCATGCAGTATATACAAACAAAAACAAATAGTCATCTTCCCCCTTCCTTTTAGTCTTATGATAGTAAACTATACTGTTCTTCACCTTGTGTTTTTTTAACTTAATTATACATCTAGAAAATATTTCTATTTCATGATATGGAGAGCTTCCTCATTTTTAAAAACTATATCATATTTCACTGTATGAACACCATAATTAAACACTGGTGCTGTTTCAGACAAGATGTAACCTTGTGCTCATGTGATTTTGCAAGTGTGTGAGTAAGTCTGCTAGGCAAACCCTAGTGTGCATTTGTAGTTGTGATAAGTAGCGCCAAGCTTCCCATCTAGGGCCGTGTCAGTCCACATGACCACCAGCAGCATTCGAGACCACCTCTTTCCCTTCTGTAGAGTCAACACAGTGGTATCAGACTTTTGGATTTTTGCCAATCTGGTGTATCTCTTTATAGTTTTAATTTTTCATTTCCCTTAAAATACATGATATTAATACATTTTACAGTTGTCTCGTGCTATGCCGAAAGCAGTGTTGAGATTCACTACAGCTACCTTACCATGTTCAATGAAAGAGTGTCAAAATTAGTAACTCTCATTCTTCATAAATTCATTTATAAATTCCATACCATCACAATCAAAATTCCAGCAGACTTTTTCGAAGATATTAAATAATCTCATTTTAAAATTTACATGAAAATGGGGGCGCCTGGGTGGTTCAGTCGTTAAGCATCTGTAAGCGTCTGCCTTTGGCTCAGGGCGTGATCCGGGCGTTCTGGGATCGAGCCCCACTTCAGGCTCCTCCGCTATGAGCCTGCTTCTTCCTCTCCCACTCCCCCTGCTTGTGTTCCCTCTCTCGCTGGCTGTCTATCTCTGTCAAATGAATAAATAAAATCTTTAAAAAATATAAATAAAATAAAATAAAATTTACATGAAAATGAAAGGACCTATGATAAAACAACCTTGGGAAAAAAAAACAAAGTTGAAAGTCTTCTACACCTTGAAGTACAAAACTCAGATTCATAAAGCTTCTGGAAGAAAAGTAATATTTTTATAACTTTAGGGTAAAGATTTCTTAGGATAAAAAATGTACTACCAATAAAAGAAAAAAAAACGATAAATTGTACTTCATCAAAATTAATTCTCCTCACCAAAAGACACCATTAAGAAAAAGATTTCATAAGCCTCAGACTGGGAAAAATATATTCACACTATATCTGACGCTGGATTTGTATTGAGAATATAAACAAACTTCTACAAAGCAACAATAAAAAGATGCCCATTAAAAATGAGCAAAATAAATACAATTTTTTTTTAATGAGCAAATCATTTTACTGCTCATTTGAACAGACCTCTCACAAAAGAAGGTACAAGAATGGCCAGTAACATAAAAAAGTGCTCAAGTCTTTAGTTATCAAAGAAATGCAAATTAAAATCACAATGAGATCCCACCATTTCAGATTCAGAAAATTGCTAAAACAGAAAAGACTAACAGCATTTTGTAAAGATGCGAAGCAACTAGAACATTCGTACACGCTCATGGGAGTGTAAAATGATATAACCGCAGCAATTCCACCAGAATACGTATTATATGATTTCACTTACATGGAATCCAAGAACAGACAAAACAAATCTGTGGTGATAGAAATCAGAAAATGCTGCTTGACTGGGGGAAGGAAATTGATGGGATGGAATATGAAGGATCTGTTCTCTATTTTGTTTTAGGTGGTAGTTCCACAGATGTATCTGTCAGAACTCAACAGAACACCTAAAGATTTGTGCATTTTTATCGTTTGTTAATTATACCCTATGCAAAAACAGAAACAAAAGCAAAACCTAACACTGGCTTTCAGGCTGTCTTACAAAATGGCCCCAGTCGTTTCCATGGCTATAGGATTCCTGGATGGGTGCATGGCACAACTTGGGTAAATACACCTTATGCCAGTTACAGTTGCAGGTCTGGAAGGATAGTGACCCTAAAGCAAACATTCTTTTGTACTTTATCTGTAGCTGGGGAGTAGGAACATTTTCAGGAGAGGCAGCTCTGAGGGCTGGAATGAAGCCAGGCAGCTTCCAGCAACCCGGGATATTACAACAGGAGTGGGGGTTTCATTTGAGGACCAGCTGCTGCCACTGCTCCTTCTGGCTGCAACCAGGCCACTGGGCAAATATTGACTATCCACTTAGGGGTGTCCAGACACCACCTGTGAATTATCTGTAATGCTTAAGTTGCCTAGCTCTTTACATGCATGAGAAGAAAGCAATTGGTCCTTCACTGGCTTTTTTTTTTTTTTTTTTTTAATTAAGGTAACTGGATTTCTTAGACTCACTTTTCCAGGTGCCTCTGGAAGCCTAGTTAGCCATATAGACGGAAGTAGTCTCTGCTCCCCATCTATTTTAATTTGCGATTACAAAAGTAATATGGATTCCCAATGTAACAGAAGAGAAAGTCCAGAAATAAGCCCTCACGTATATAGTCAGTTAAATTTCAACAATTAAAATTTGACCATTCAGTGGAAAAGGATGGTCTTTTAAACAACTGGTGCTGGGAAAACTATATCTACATGAGAAAGAATAAAGTTGGACCCTTACCTTATACCATATATAAAAATTAAAATGTATTAAAAACCTAAATTTAGGAGCTAAAACTATATAATGCTTAGAAGAAAATATAGATGAAAATCTTCATGATCTTGGATGAGGGAATTATTTCTTATGTATGATATAAAAAGTAGGGGCAATGAAAGAAATAGATAAATTAAACTTGTTCAAAATTAAAAACTTTGTTCACTAACTAGAATTTGAATAAAAATTTGAAAAAGAAAAAAACAAAAACAAAATAAAATACAAAATTAAATTAAATACTTTGTGCATCAAAGACCAGGACCAGGAGAGTGAAAAGACAGGGGCGCCTGGGTGGCTCAGTCGCTAAGCATCTACCTTCGGCTTGGGGCATGGTCCCGGGGTTCTGGGATCGAGCCCCACATCGGGCTCCTCCGCTGGGAGCCTGCTTCTTCCTCTCCCACTCCCCCTGCTTGTGTTCCCTCTTTCACTGGCTGTCTCTATCTCTGTCGAATAAATAAATAAAATCTTTAAAAAAAAAAAAAAAGGAGAGTGAAAAGACAATCTACATAATGAGAGGAAATATTTGCAAATTCTATATCCGGTAAGGGATGAATATTTAAAGTAGATAAGGACTTCCTATAACTCAACAACCAAATCCAAGCAGCCCAGTTCAAACAAGAGCAAAGGAGTTGAATAGACATTTCTCCAACAAGCTTTAGAGATGGCCAATTAGCACGTGAAAAGATGGTCAACATCATTAGTCATCAGGGAAATACAAATCAAAACCACACTGACATACCACTTCACCCCATTAGGTTAGGCTATTATCCAAAAGGCAGCCGGTAACAAGCATTGCGGGGCGCCTGGGTGGCTCAGTTGGTTAAGCGTCTGTCTTTGGCTCAGGTCATGATCTTGGATTCGTGGGATCGAGCCTTGTGTGGGGCTCTGTGCTCAGCAGGGAATCTGCTGGACATTCTCTCTCTCCCTCTCCCTCTGCCCTTCCCCCTGCTCGCACTCTGTGTCTCTACAAAATAAATAAATAAATCTTAAAAGAAAAAAAGAAAGAGCATCCCCAGTAGACAGTATGTAAGTTGTCTTCCAGCTCCAGCCTTCCGCAAGCCTGTGGTCAGACGGAGTTTTTCCTTTCAGATCCGAAGACAGTCCCTCTCGTTAAATGGAGTTCGATGTACTTAATCATAACTTTCCTTCTGTGCACTTTTTGTTTAAGGTTGCAATTGTGGCTCAGGACTTGGCAGCATTCCATACTGCCTCATCAGAAATGGGGCACCAACAGCACAGCCATCACTTAGTAACCACAGAAACCAGGCCTCTGACCTTAGTGGCCACATCCAACGGCACCCAGATTGCCGTTCAGGTGAGTGCGGTGACAGCAGGACTCCTCCGTAGCTCTCGGCCTCGTGCACTGTCCTTTATTCATAACCTTCACGGCAGGCAGGGCACAGAATAATCGATGGCACTTAGCTCCTTGAAGAAAACTGCTACGTTTGCGGTGGGCTCAAAGAGACCGGCCCTTTGTTCTGTATTATCTTTGCACGTTTTAGGGGAATTACAGCAAGAAAAAGAAAGCTTCTGGTGTACATCCCAGCATGCCCCCAACCAGCCATCTTTACTTTCAAAATAAGTCTCATTAGGCAGGATTCTAGAAAGCACTTAAGAGCTACTCCTTGGAATTGAACCTAGTGTAAACAGAGACCCTCAGTGAGTCCCCCGAGAATCCCTGCACAGCTGTGTTTTCTGTTGGGGGAACATCAGAAGATAGAAAAACTGTTCTCAGGGAAGTCGCTGGATTGAAGCAGAGAGTCTAGAATGCTAGGTGCAGATTACCTTTCCTTGGGAAGAGTTAGTTTTCATGGATTTACTTGGAAAAGAGTTAGAACACACTTGGGAAAATGCCAACCATTGGTTTTAATTTAGTTTATGGGCGGAGAAGCTAAAGGCTCAGGATGCTGTCAGTGCCTCCACTGGAGAAGATGAGCATCTTTTGTCTGTTGCACGAGTGAAGGTTTACCAAAATCCTAAAGAAAGAAACTACATTATTCTCCCGCGAGAACTGTTTTTGGTCCTCTTTATGATTAGATCAGCAATAGTATCCTAAGTCCAGCTGTCAGAATTACAGAGAGAAATATTACTTCCGGGGGGCGGCTGGGTGGCTCAGTTAGTTAAGCGCCTGCCTTCAGCTCAGGTCATGATCCCTGGGTCCTGGAATCGAGCCCCGCATCGGGCTCCCTGCTCAGTGGGGAGCCTGCTTCTCCCTCTCCCTCTGCCTGCAGCTCCCCCTGCTTGTGCATTCTCTTGCGCTCTCTCTTTCTCTCTCTCTCTGAAGTAAATAAAACTCTTCAAAGATGTTTACTTCTGGCACATACTCTCTGTTTGGAGTTAGCTTGACTGTGCCTTCGTGTTTGTTCCCTTTCAGCTTGGAGAACAGCCATCTCTGGAAGAAGCCATCAGAATAGCATCTCGGATCCAACAAGGAGAAACGCCAGGGTTGGATGATTAATCCTGGAGACGGGGGCGCACTACAGCAGGAGGAGCCTTTCATCTTCAGGCAGCAGACATCCGAGAGCCCGGGCCCAGGAAAATGAGAATGTTTCCATTCCTGACACACTGTACACATTTTTATGCAAGAGTGGAGAACATTTTATTCTTGACACTTTTGTGTATATAACCCTTGGAATAGATTCCCAAACTGATTCATTGTGTACAAGGATGTATGAAATTAGGGCAATACAGTAAATTTTCATGTTACTCTTTTATCAGTTTGCAAACTCCTAGAGTCTACATGCAAGATCAGTGGAGTCTTACGGAGTCTTATGATGGATTTTTAACTTACTGTGAAAAAATAAAATAAAATAAAGACTGTATCTAAAACGTCAAAGGTTCTATACTTCAAACAATCAATTCCAAAAGCCATCATGGATAATAAAGAATGTAAAGCCTTCGAATATCTCCCCAAGTTAATAGAGCGTCTGCAGTTTTTGTTCTGTATACTTGTATGTTATTTGTACCTCACGGTTCGAAGACTATTCATTATAGTTTTCCATCCCTGTTAAAATACCACCTCTTTAGGCTGAAATGCTAATTATATTGAATTGGATCCATTACATTGGATTATGTATAAAATGACAAAGTTTGGTTATTTAAAATTAAAAAGTTAAATCCAGTGCTTTGGTTTTGTTAAAGATTTTACTTAGCGTTCAATTTTTTGTTACTGTTTTTTAAAAATAATGAACTATCAAAGTTTGACCACAGGCTGGAGCCCGGGATAACAGTGCTGTAATTGAAAATGGCTTTACTCTGAAAATTAGGTTAGTGGGTTGGTGTAAATTATTTATTTTTGCTTATGTACTTTTGTTTTAAAGCTTATTTACCCTAAAGTTTATTATTAATTTTGAATACAGCAATTTTTAAAATGTTACCCTTTACCTTTGTTTTATTAAATTGGCATGGGGGTGGGGGAAGTGTCGCAGAAGAGACTACCAGTGGCATCGATTATAACCCAACGCACATATGTCGAGACTATATTGTTTACCAAGCGCAGGATAAGTATTTTTTCAGACATTCCTATGTACTTAAAACAATTTCTTGAGATAGAGGGGATTTATTATCCCCATTTGTACAAGGGGAAACCGTTTCCAAAGAAGTTAAGTGTCTCACCCAGGGCAGAGGCAGGGCAAAGACAGGGCAAAACCCAGACTGCGACCCCCGCGTCCCAGGAGCTCTCAGTGCACCACAACTGTGCCTTCTCAGATGGGAATTTGTGGCAGAGATTATCAGGATGAGCTCTGGTGTTTTCTGATTGCCTAATGACCTGAGCACTTGAAAAACCATGTCTAATGTCAGAAATTCAGCTTGGGGTCCACCAAGGTCCCCCCCAAAAAAAAAAAAACTGGGGGAGGGAGGGAAGGTTTGTCTTGCAGTGACCACTCCCTCGCTGTGGTTCACTGCGCTTTGTTTCTCAGAAAGCTGAAAGGGGCTCTTGTGCTTCATTTCAAGCTTTACAGTAAAAGGGGAAAACTGTTGTACTGTTTTATTCAATATAAATGTTATCTTTGATGAGGTTTCTTTGAAGTCTTGTTAAAAAGGGTCATGACTTAGTCATCTGAAATGGGGGTTGGGCAAGGGACTGGTTGCTTTCCCTTCAAAGTTCTTCACAGGTATTTAACATTAGGAAAGGGCTTAGTCACACACGTCCAGGCCTCACTCTAAACGCACACAGAACTCCCAGCTGAGGCCGGCTAGGGCTCAGAGAGGGCCGGCCTGGGAAGAAGAGGAAGAAGATAGTCTGCAAAATCACAGGGCGGTGCTCTGGCCTCCCAGTCCCCGTCGTGGGCGCTGACCGGGAGCTCCTCTGCGGGGCCCCCCAGGCCTGTGACCAAAGCCAGGCTACCAGCCTCCCTGCTCCCCCGACAGCTCCCAGGCTTTCTCCCTCACCCCAGCCCCTTGGCCGGCGAGACAGGACGGGCCGAGCTGGACTCCGCTGGCGGGCCTGATGCTCCCTCAGCTCAAAAGAAAACGCCTCCGTCCTGGCACCAGAGAAGAGGGCAGAGGGCTGCTGCCGGGGTGTCCCCTGCCTGCCTGCCTTCCTGGGAACGGGACCTCGGCTGCCTAAGGAAGGGGCCCGTGTCCCCAAGACTCCGGCCGACGTGCAGACGGTTGCTGGTAAAGCTGGTGCGGGGGTTCTTCCCGGTGTGCATGCAGAGAGGAGCCCCCGAAGCTGAAAATTCCCCAAAGACATTTGATGGCACAGGGTACGCTGTACACGGAGCGCCCTCCGCAATGCGGTCCAGACAGGGCTGGGGGCAAACGTTAGTGCAAGAAAATCCCCCGCTCTCCCAGACGCAACGCGGGGCCGTCGCAGAGTAAGACAAGGACTTGGCTGCCTCACGCCTGCGAAGGTGGCGGCTGCCCAGAGGGCCAGACAGCCCCGGTGCCCGCCCCGCCCACGCCCCCAGGCCGGCAGGGGCAGACGGCTCTGGAGGGCCTCCCCGCCGCCCCCCGTCCTGCGCGGCCGCCCTGGGACTAGGGGAGTAAGTCGGGGAGCCACACGCTCGCGCTGCAGTGCGCTGGACTCTAGAACTTACTGTCCAGTACTCCCCAGCTCAGCTCAGCTGTAGACCAGCCGGCGAGGCAGGTCCCGACGGGGAGCAGGGAGCGAGAGGGCGGAAAGGACGGGGCGCAGCGGCGGTCTGGGGGCAGGCAAGGACGGGGCCCGGGGGAGAGGCCGCCTCAGCCCCTGCTGGGAGCGCTCGGTTCCTAGGGCTCCTCAAGGATGGGGAGATCGTACGAAGAAGACTCCAGCCAGACCCTCTCCCCTTTGGCCTGAGGACCATGGCGGCCTCGTGCACCTGCGGCCGGTGCCGTGGAACAAGAGCCTGCACCTGGGGGTCAATGCGCTGCGGTTGCCAGTCTTGGAATTCTTAGTGGGTTCGAGGTTGTGTTCTGTGAGGTCTCACAGCGCCAGCCCCGGCGGCCTCCCTGCGCGGTGGCTTCTCTGTCACTCCCTCCCTGACCTCCCATTCTCCCCCTGCTTCCGGCAGGTGCGTGTCGGGCACACGGTGGAGCCCGGCGTGGTGGGGGCCACGCTCACCCCCGGCTGGCGGCACCACGGTGCTTGAGG
>NW_024424008.1:5277304-5454501 GCF_017311325.1 Ursus maritimus
GGGCAGCTGCTGCAGCCGACAAGCTCACCCCTGGAAGAGCGCGTCCCGGCTCTGACTTTCGGCAATACCTGGGAGGAGCCTGTTGGCTGTGGGCTGGCGGGGTAGGCCCGCGGGAAGGGGCCCCGCAGCTGTCAGGCCCAGGATGTTCCCTCCTCAGGCACCTGGGAAGTCTCGCCCTGGCAGACTGTCTACAGGCTCTGGGCCCGGCGATCCTTGCTTCCTCCTTCCACCTTTCCAGAGCCTGGCTCGTGTTTGTCTCTTCTAGCCGGGGCGAGGTCCCCTGGGTGCCGCAAAATTCGAACCGTATAATTTCAGTGATTTCAAATACAAGTTAAATACTATGATATTTTCATTTAAAACTAGCATTGCAGGTGCGCCTGGGTGGCTCAGTCGTGAAGCATCTGCCTTCAGCTCAGGTCATGATCCCAGGGTCCTGGGATCGAGCCCCGCATGGGACTCCCTGCTCAGCGGGGAGTCTGCTTCTCCCTCTGCTTGCCGCTCTGCCTGCTTGTGCTCTCTCCCTCCCTCTTTCCCTCTCGCTCTGTCAAATACATAAATAAAATCTTAAAAAAAAAAACTAGGATTGCACAATATAAACATGAAGGGTAAAATTCATGCTAAAAATTTGAGATTAATTTTTCTTTACTTAGAACAATATTAGACAGCAAATAAAAAAACACCAAGACAAGTCGAGAGAGAGAGAGAGACCTCGAAAGAAGGAAAGAACTCATGTATTCCTGTGTATGTATGTGGAGCTGTAAAATACATATAACATAAAATTTACCATTTTAACCATTTTTGAGGGTACAGTTCAGTGTCATTAAGCACCTTCAAATTGTTGTGCAAACATTCCCACCATCCGTCTCCAGAATTTTTTTATATTCCCAAACTGAAACTCTACCCATTAAAAGATACCTCCCATCCCCCATCCTCCCAGCCTCGGGCAACCACATTTCTACTTTCACTTTTTATGAATTTGACTAGTTTCAGGACTTCATGTAAGTGGAATCACTGTTTGTCCTTTTGGTTTTTTTTTTAATATTTTATTTATTTTTGCAAGAGAGAGCGAGAGCGTGCGTGAGCACAAGGGGGGCGGGAGGCAGAGGGAGAAACAGACTCCATGGTGCGCAAGGAGCCCGATGTGGGACTCAATCCCAGCACCCCGGGATCATGACCTGATCTGAAGGCAGACGCTTACCCGACTGAGCCACCCAGGCGCCCACTATTTATCCTTTTGTGTCTGGCTTTTTACGTACCTTTAACAGAGAACTTTTTGCCTGTTTTTTGAACAAGAGGCTCACATTTTCTTTTTGCACTGAGTCCCACAGATTCTGTAGCCTGCCCAGATGAGGAAAGCTCTCCTCTCAGCCCTTCTCCCTTCACTGTCACACAAGAGGTATGACTTGTGTTTTGGAAATATAGTATCTGCTTCTCCTTTTAGAGCACGGGCTCCCTTAGCATAACTGGGAATTTCAGCTTCCCCACGGCTCCTGGAGGCCTTGCAGAGCAGCGGGTCACCCCTAGCTGCTGCCTCCGGCTCTAAACTCCCTTGGCTTGAGAGGTACAGAGAGTCCTCCAGTCCCCATGCAGGGGGTTCATTTTGCTTCCCAAGCACGTCTAAAACTGAGAGGCAGAGGGTCATGCTGAGAGCAAAGAATGCTCAAGATTGGGGGAAATTGCATGAATAGTTAAAAGGAAAATTACACAGCAAAAGCTTTTTCTTGTTACTTTTCTGCATTCAAGTGAAGGAAAATGGGATTCCTGTCCTAATGTCAATCCCAAATGTCTCCCCGGTTTGCCTCACCTCCACAGGGTTTCCCTGGGCCCAACACCCTGGCTGATCTGTCCCACAGCCCCACCTGCCCAAGAACGGGTTGTGGAAAACAGCTCTCATCTCGGTTACAGCCTCAGTCCCAGGGGCCTCCAGACAAATTCTGCGACTTCTGCGGAAAAAGCAAAGAGGTGAAATCTCTGCTGCGGCAGGGGGGTTGTCTTATCTTTTTCAGCGCAAAAGTTTTTCTCCAAGCCGGTAACAGGGCTTGGGAGCCCATGAGGGCCCTGGGAGCAGCTCTTAAGACTCACCAGATCTTTCACGCAGATAAAGTTGAGCAGGCAGGCAGCTTCTCCACGGTCTTGGGGCTTTTCTAACATCCTGAAATTGCTTACTGTTCCTTTCAAAAGAAAATCAGCAACAGTAGAAAACTGGACCATTTTTTTTCTGCAAAAGTGATCTTAGCTATAGAGAAGCTCCTGAAACTTCAAAGTCCAAAAGGAAGGAGCTAGGTGATGGAGGAAAGGCAGGACGGAGTCAGTCACCAGCAGGAGGCGCTATGGAGGCTCAGAGAGCAATCCACCAGCCTAAGCTGCTTGCTTCACCACCTCCTTCCGGAACAAATCAGCCAACTGGGCCTGGGCCGGAGTGGGGTGGGGGGAGGTGGTCTTTTCTCCACCTGGAAGGAAGTTCTTTCATGCTGGGAGAAAACAGGTTGAGTGATGGGAAGAGAAAGACCCTGAGTGCCTCCTCAGGTTGCTGGGACGAGACTAGGGAGGACACGCCCACATCCGACCTGAGAGACTAGCTTTGTCTCCTTGCCCAATCTGACAGCCTTTTTCGCTTTATAATCATATTGACCAAAGAAATATTTCTGAGGGCATCTCAGATTCAGTCCTGAGATGCCAGTGGCGATCTTTGTGTCTTGGGTGTGCTGAGGACTGAATATCACTCTCACATGCACACTGACAGGGCAAGTCTCTGCCAGGCCTGAGGAGTCCCAAGCCCCAGTCACTTATTCCTAGCAATATTCAACGCTCCTAAGGCCAGTCCTAATAGATGGTCAGGTTGCCGGCAGTATTCGGCATTCTGCATCCCATCACGGTCTCAGGAGAAGGTCTATAGGGCCGCTGTCCTCCACCTCCAAAGTCACTTGCTCACCCAAAGGCAGAGCACAGCCTAGGACCCCAGTGTCCACCATGACTGGAGGCGACAGGACGCCAACAGCTCCTATGCCACGTCCTTAGACGACAACTATTGGAATAAATGCCCTTTGCTGCCCTGTGCTTGGATCCAAGCCTAGTAAGTGGGCTCTGACCGTGCTCCTGACGCCTGACCGTCTTGGTCACCTCTCCTGGTCCCCAGACTTGCTACACTGTAGCTATGGTTAGCCCAGTAGAACTCCAAGGGACCCTCTTGCTATTGAATGAAAACCAATGTTAAAACTATGCCCAAATTATTTCAAAAAAAGAAAAAGCTATACTGAGACCCTATTTTTCACCTACCAAATTGGTAAATATATATATTAAAAAGTTGATCTGTTGTCAGCAAGGATATAGGGAAATAGGTTTAAAGTGCCCATATCCTTTGACCCAGCAATTCTACTCCTAATAATGTATTCTAAGGATATACTCACATGTGGAGAAGTGACATCAACAATACTCAAAGCAACATTGCTCATAATAGGAAAAGTTTGAGAACAGCTTAATGGAGGGCTATTTAGATAAATGATCAGAAAGTCTTGCTCTATCAGGCTTCTCCAAGCCCCAGCATTGAGTGGGAGGCTTCTGAGCAGGACGTCCTGGAGTGGACTGGTCACAGGTATCAGCAGGCTAAATAACGGCCCCCAAATATATCCATGTCTTAATCCTCAGAATCTGTGTTATTTTTTATGGCTAAAGAGATTTTGCAGATGTGATTTTTTTTAAAGGTTTTATCTATTTATTTGACAGAGAGAGAGACAGCCAGCGAGAGAGGGAACACAAGCAGGGGGAGTGGGAGAGGAAGAAGCAGGCTCCCAGCGGAGCAGGGAGCCCAAGGCGGGACTCGGTCCCAGAATGCTGGGATCACGCCCTGAGCCGAAGGCAGACGCTTAACAACTGAACCACCCAGGTGCCCCTGTGGGTGATTAAATCAAGGATCTTGAGATGGAGAGGCAATCCTGGATTATCTAGGTGAACCGAATGTAGTCCTTATAAGAGGGATATGGAAAGAGACAGAGGAAAAGGTCCTGTGGTGACAGAAGCAGAGACTGGAGTGATGAGCCTCGAAGATGGAGAAAGGGGCCACAAGACAAAGAATACAGGCGGCTACTAGAAGCTCAGAAAGGCAAGGAAATGGATTTTTCCTTCAGAGCTTCCAAAAGGAATCAGCCCTGATATACCTTGACTTTAACCCAGGAAACTAATTTTTGACTTCTGACCTCCAGGAATGTAATAGAATACATTCGTGTCTTGTGTGTGTGTGTGTGTGTGTGTGTGTGTGTGTGTGTGTGTGTGTGTGATTTTAAATCCGAAGTTTGCAGTAATTTGTTACAGCAGCAACAAGAAACTACTACACAGGGTATTTTAGCCTTGAGAGGTCAGAAGCACTGGTCCAGCCCATCTGGCCCAGGGACCGGGAGAGTGTCTAAGGGAAGTGCCCACAGAAGGTGAAACCCCGCCCCTGTGTGGTTCTCTGTGCCCCCATCCATTCTTTGGCATTGGAGTTGGAGTTCCTTCAGGAGCAAGGGAGTCGACAGAGAAGTCAAACCACACATGTCCAGGCCACGAGGAAAGAGCAACCAGGATCTTCTACTCAGAGATTAGTTCACGAAAAGGCATGGAAAGGCCTCCACCCACGCTGGCCACTCTCACAAGGGCAACTGTATCAAGTGGCCCATTGGCATGTGCACCTGCTACAAGGATTTTCTCAGACTCCTGTTCTTTCTGGCCCCCGAGTTTGGATTTCTGAAGCTCTGGCTTGATGGTCTTCCACTGCTTGCAGATTGAGTCACGAGAGTCCTTGCCAGCGGGAGGGAGGGCACCCTCTCAGGGAGGACCCTGAAGATGGCCGGGTAGTGACTTCCTCCTACAGAATCATTTTCCCCCGTGACAGCCGAGGAGTGCCGATGCCCCGGTCGGTGCCAGCACAGCGGGAAAGGCATAAAGCCCTTCCTCCTAGGGCTCTGTTTTGATCATGTCGTATACCTGCCCTTCTCGCTTCCCTGTGAGAGACGAAGACAGCAGGATCCACCTACTTAGATTTTGATGGAGAATCATGATTTCGAAAATAAAAATACAAATGAGGCTTTGTATTAACAGTAACAGAAAGGTACATAACTCCAATTTTAACACCTAGGAGGAAAAAAAGGCCAGAGGAAAACAAAAAAAAAAAAGCTCTAATTTTGGAAAAGCAGATTCAGAAACTGTAAGTTTTATTTGCACTGTGTATTCCAGCATGATAGCTCCCATTCTGGAACAAGCGCTATGGACGGCCTTACATCTGAGGCAAGAGAGTACTGAGTAGAACCGAGGAAAGAAGCAGAACCACAGCCACGACCATCTGATGATATTTTGCCACTCTGGACCACGTGACGACGATGCTACCACCTCTTCTCCTGCAGGTATGTATCCTCGTGCCGCCATCTTCCATTGCACGCACGTATGCTGAGCGCGGGCTATGAGTGGGACCAGACACACACTCTCTGATCAGCCCGGGTGACCATCAGCTAAGTGCAGCGTACCCACCCAAGACAGTGTGTTCGTCAGTACGGCGAGGCCACCTGACCTCTGTGCGCTTCTCTCAGGGCGGTCTGTAGCCATTGTAACTTAGCTACTGGTTATCAGGACCAGCCACCTTCTGGAGGAAGTGATGCTTGCCCATTGTCTCCAACCCATCGATTGTTCTTGAGAGTCCTCATTTGGGGGGCACCTGGCTGGCTCATTTGGAAGAGCTCACAACTCTTCATCTCAGGGTTGTGAGTTCGAGCCCCAAGTGGGGTGTAGAAATTACTTAAAAATAAACTTAAAAAAAAAAAAGACTATGCATTTTTGGTGAAGAAAGAAAGAGTGAAAGCAAGCAGCTCACTGGCAAAGTGTTCAGGGTCTCCTACGTCTCATTCTCCAAAGTCACAGCGGCCTTGAATGAAAAGGAGAATCGTTACTCTTTGAAAGAGAGCAGCAATACTATATAAGGTTTGAAGTGCTCTCCTAACACATCGTCACCATTGCAAATCCTTTCCAGTGTTGTAAAACAAAAGATCGTGACCCCAGTAAATGTTAAAATGAATTACTGAGAAGGAAAAACGAAGTTTAATTAAATGATTAAAAGATAAACTATAGGCATAAGGAAAGTTTTTGGGGTGACAGAAATGTTCTAAAACTGGTTTGTGGTGAGGGTCACATAACTACAAATTCACTAAAAATCATCGAATTGTATACTTTCTTTTTTTTTAAGATTTTATTTATTTATTTGGTAGAGAGAGAGCACAAGAAGGGGGAGCAGCAGGCAGAGGGAGAGGGAGAAGCAGACCCCCTGCTGAGCAGGGAGCCTGATGCGGGACTCATTCTCAGGACCCCGGGATCATGACCTGAGCCAAAGGCAGATGCTTAACCCACTGAGCCACCCAGGCGCCCCTGAATTGTATACTTTCAATAGGTGAATCTTATAGTATGTAAATTTACCTCAGTAAAGCTGTTTAAGAAAACCTTTTTTAAAAAAATTATGGTTCATCTAGATAATGGAATACTATGCAGGCTTTTAAAAAATATGGGGGCACCTGGCTGGCTCAGTTGATGGAATGTGTGACTCTTGATCTCAGGGTCATGAGTTCGAGCCCCACGTGGGTTGTAGAGATTACTAAAAAAAAAATAATAAACTTAAAAAAAAAAAGAATGAGCAGATTAGTCCTATATCTGTTAACATGAAACAACATCCCAGAAACAGTAAGTGAAAAAGCAAGGTGCAGAACAGTATGCATAATATGCTATAAGTTCTTATGCAAACATTTAAAGATTACATATATTTGCATAGACCATTTCTGAAAGGATATACGAGAAAACAGTAACATTGGTTGCCTCTGAGGACCAGGCTAGAAGCTGGGGGTGAAAGGGAAGTTCACCTTTGACCAAACACCTTTTTGTGACTTTTGAATTTTGTATTATGAGCTTTTTATTATCCAAAAATACATAAAATTGTTTGTTTTTAATTAAGAATCTCAATGACAGGCCCTCCACCTCTATCCGTAGTACTTCGTTAAAAGATTGTCTATGTTTGGTCACCACATTTGAGCTATAGGCCTTCATTAAGTATAAGGTTGGCTGGTGCAAGTTGATTATAGTAGAATAGTTTGAATTTAGCCTTCAGTGCTAGGTGTGAAATGTAAAAGTGTGACTGGCTTTTAGCAATACATCTTTTTTTTTTTTTTAAGATTTATTTATTTGTGAGAGATAGTGGGAGGGGGGAGGGGCAGAGAGGGACGGAGAGAGTCTTAAGCAGACCCCCTGCTCAGCACAGAGCCTGACTCAGGGCTCCATCTCACGACCCTGAGATCACGACCTGAGCTGAGACCAAGGTCTGGATGCTTAACTGCCTGTGCCACCCAGGTGCCCCTAGCAATACATCTTTCAAGAACCAGTGGACTGCTTCTCTGGTCTCATCCCTGAATGTCCAGCCATTCTCAATGTCAGGGCTATAGCCAGTTGCCCCCGTATAGAGAAGGGGCCCCCTGGTCACTGCTCCAGGACAGCCTGAGGTCATGGGCATGCACAGGACATTGCTGTTTGGACCCAAGAGAGAAGGGCTGCGCTTGCCCTGACCTGACAAAGAAGGACCCAACCTCTTTCCGGTTTCCTTGGCAACTCGCAGGCTGGCAACACAACCTCAGTCCCTTTGTCTCCAAGCCGTGCGTGCTACTAGTCTAGCTAAGCTGAAAACAACAACAATCTCTACCTGGAGAGGTTAAAAAAGCTGTTGACTTTAACTTTGGCTAACTTCCTTCCTCCTCACTGTGTGTCAGAAGAACATGAGGAAGGGGTAAAGCTCACTGTTTCTTACTCATACTATATGTTTTTCAGATTTATTTATTTTGAGAGACAGAGAGAGTACAAGCAATGAGAGGAATATAGGGAGAGGGAGAGAATCTCAAGCAGGCTCAGAGCTGAGCAGGGATCCGGATGCGGGGCTCGATCCCAGGACCCTGAGATCATGACCCGAGCCGAAATCAAGAGCCAGACGCTTCACCGTCGGAGCCAGGCGCCCCTCTTACTCAGACAGTATGTTCTATGAGTAAGGACCCACTCATTCGGAGGAAAAAGAGCCTGAAACGAGGCAGTTGGTCTTTAGTCAGCCTGATGCACTCACATTAGGAAAAGTTTTCAAGTTCTTCTAAACAATCCTTTAATCAGTGACAAACTAAAACTGAGTTACACACTGGTTTCAACCGTACAGCGATGAGAACGTGTGGACTTCAGCTACATGTAAGAGCATGGACGGTCCTCACAAATACAGTGCGAGCAGAAGCAGAACGAGAGGGGGCAGGCAAGGCCGTTCTTGCCCTCTGAAGGCGGGAGAGTGCACACCCTGGGCGGGGAGGGAGGCCGGGGGTGGGCAGAGCGCCCAGACGCATGCCGGCAAGGCCAGCTTCGTGCGTGTGTACGCAGGGACCCTGCACTTAGAAAGACCACAGTGAGGGGCGCCTGGGTGGCTCAGTCAATTCAACGGCTGCCTTTCGCTCAGGTCATGATCCTGGGGTCATGGGATCAAGTCCCGCATCGCATGGGGCTGCTCGCTCTGCAGGGCACCTACTTCTCTCTCTGCCTGCAGCTCCCCCTGCTTGTGCTCTCTGACAAATAAAATCCCTTTAAGAAAGAAAGAGAGAAAGAAAGATCCCACAGTGGCTTTAATGTTCTGCTGTCACACATCTTACAGTTCTTAATAAATGTGAACATTACATCTCCATTTCTCACTGGGCCCTGTACGTTGGGTAGTGGTCCTAGGTATTGGTGATATTCTGTTTCTTAATCTGGGTGTTGAATTTGAATATTCACTGAACCGTACATATGCTGGTGTGTTTGCCTTTCTGTAAGTGTATTATACTTCAACACAAAATTTTAAAAACTGAATTATAGACTATTTTTGAAATAACTCAGTGAAATGCTATTTATGGAATGCAGACAAAGTTGTGTCCACAAGAAAATGGATGGCCTCAAACACTTTTACTGCTAAATAAGAAAAAAGAAAAGTTCATTAAGAAAGCAGACAGCACAGGAAATTAGAAGGCGGAAAAAAGCCACAGCACGAAGCGGAATGCAAAGAAAGTGAAAGGAGTTAAGAAAGACACAAGCAGAGTAACGATTTCAAAATCAGAAAAACAACATAACTGATGAATAAATCTAAGACCTAGTTCTTCGGGTTGGGAGGGAGCAAACAATAAAACTGATAAGCCACCAGCTAACATAAAAAAGAAAGACAAAACAGAAATGCACAAATTAGGAATGAGAAAGGGTTTACAGATGGGTACAGAAGAAATGATGAGAAATACAGGGAGAGGATTCAGGCAGCATTTGCCTGATCCTATGCTAATGCGATTTAAAATCTGAATGAAATGGGTAATAGTCGGGAAATATAAATTACCAATAGGGACTCAAAGAAAGGAAAAAATCTAAACATAAATAATCATGGGCAAAAGCTGTCAAAGGCTATACACTGCCAAAAAAAAAAAAAAAAAAAAAAGCAGAACCTAGATAAGTTCATGAGCAACTTCTTTCAAACTTTCAGGAAATCAATCATTTTTACTAGTAAAGCTATTCCAAAACACAGAGAAAGAAGTAAACAGCCCAGTGTTTCATGAAGCCAAAATCTTATAAAGATTGTAAAATGGAAAAACTAGGGACCAGTCCTATTTATAAATACAGATGCAAAATGCCTAAATGAAATATATGAACATAATTTTACAGGATATTTTGAAAATGACTAAACACATTTCTTTATTTCAGGAAGGATAGAGTGATATAAGGAAATCCATTAATCCAATTCACAATATAGATAAAAGAGGAAAAAGCAGAATAATTAAGAGAAATGCTAAATTTTTTATATCAATATTCATTCCTCACAAATATTCTGATAAAGGGAAAAGAATACTTCTTTAACATAATACAGGTAGAAATCCTGTGCACGTGTACTCACACATGTGTATACATTAGCCAAGCAGTATTACTTTTTTGGATATGTATGTATGTATGTATGTATGTATTTATTTAAATTAAGCTCTTCGCCCAGCATGGGACTTGAACTCACAACCCTGTGATTAAGGGTTGCATGCTCTACCGAGTGAGACAGCCAGACACCCCCAGCAGTATTACTTTTAATATTCCCATCAAAGTCAGGAGCAAGACAAGACTACTTACCACCTCTCCTCTTATTAGCACCGTGCTCTAACCAACTGAGCTAACTGGCCACTGAACACCTGCTATCATTTAACGTTGCTCTGGAAGTGCTAGTTAATACAATTAGACAATATAACAAAATAAGTCACAAATAATAGAAGAAGAAGAGAATTATTTTCAGTTACAGGATTGTGTACCTAGAGATCCAAAATAATCAACTGAAAAATTGTTAGAAAATGTATAAGACCAGAGAACATTTTTTGAATATTTATTTTATACTGGCCATTTTTCTGTGCTCTTGTGTTGTTTCTAACAATTGGTTGACAGGCATACGAATACGCAGGGCCCAGGAAGTCAGCGGGGTTTGGTCGTGGTAGGGGCGAATAGGGACAGGCATCAAACCCTGAAGGCTTCACTACTTCAAAAACCTTGATGGCCACGCAGCTGGTTTGGCCAACACAGGCAGGACTGTGTGTGAGCAACCCCATCCCCCAAACTGAGCTCAGTTAGTATGCTGAAGCCAGTAACCGCGGATGAAGCCTTTTTATTCTGCCCTTCGAAGTGAGCCGATAACAAATCAAAGGGGTGCTGGAGGCCCTCTTCCTTATCATCACTCACCACAGAATGCGGCTGGAGCCAAGTTTGCTTGTCTGGGAGGAGAAGGAAGACCAGGCCCGATGGAGTAACCGGGCTAGGAAAACAGAAGTACAGGCTCCTTTCTCAAGAGCAAAACGAGAGGGACATAGGGATGTGGGGAAGCGAGGAGAGGGAAGGAGGGCTCAGGCATCAGTGACCTGAGAGGAGAGCTCCGAGTACATCAGGAAAGGCAACGAAGGGTATACTTAGGGTATACTTACGGGGTAGGGGAGATAACGTAATCATGAAGGCGGTTTTCCCAGGGCGAGGCTTGTACCGCACCCCTGTGATTTCCCCAGATGTGGGAATCTCCACTGCATAATTTGTGGTAGTGGGGACTGCGCTCGTGTTTTGCCCTGATTAAAAAAAAAAAAAGGCAAAGGTATGGGTCTTCAGGACTGGTGTGTCCCACCCTGTTTTAGAGACAGTAGTAAGGCCCCCCTTACTCTTTGGTTAGGCTCTCTCTTTAGCTGGCACCTAGGCATTGCGACCTGTTCTCTCATTCAATCCATACAACAACCCTTAACAGGTCATGGTTTTTTATTTTTTGTGTGTTTTTTGGGGTTTTTTTTTTTGACACTTTTGTGTATTTCCCTAGATGTCTCCCCTGTGATAAATATATTTGCTCAGGATACTTTTTGAAAAATGGAATCATTATACAGTGTTTGTAACATTTTTTTTTCATTTTATCTTAGATATCGTTTCATTCTGTACATGTAGCTCTCTCATTATTTTGCAGACTGTGGTTACTGAGTACTTGACAGACATTTGAGAGGCTTCCAGTTTCTGGTATTATAAACTAGAGCATACGTCCTCCAGATGTCATTCAGCTGATTCCCTCACTTCATGCAGGTTCCTGCTCAAATGCTGCCTCCTCAGAAAAGCCTTCCTAGGTCACAGGATTTAAAATAGCATTGCCCTCCAACCCTCTCCCACTTCTTAATCCCTTACCCCCTTTTTGATAGCACTTATCACTACTGGATATATTTGTACATGTTTTGGTGACTGATGCATTGTGTATCTCCAGTAGAGGCCTCAAAACTTTCAGGAAGGTAAGGACTTTGTTTTGTTTCACTCCTGTGTTCCCAGAGGTGTGCCCAGAGACGTGCCAAGCTCACAGGAGAATCTCCCTAACTGTTCACCGAATGAACTAATACAGCGATGAACATTCTTTTACGTATTTTTTGCAAGTCTATATAAACATTTCAGTAGAATTGCTAGGTCAAAGAGTACAAATATTTAAATTATAACAGAAACCATCAAAACAATCTTTTTTAAAAAGATAGATTTATTTATTTATTTGCGTATTTATTTATTATTTGAGAGGTGGGTGGGGAGGGGCAGAGGGAGAGGGAGAAAGAGGCCTCACTGAGTGTGGAGCCCGAGACAGGGCTCTATCTCACGACCCTGAGACCATGGCCTGAGCTGAAGTCAAGAGTTGGGTGCTTAGGGGCGCCTGGGTGGCTCAGTGGTTCATGCATCTGCCTTCGGCTCAGGTCATGATCTCAGGGTCCTGGGATTGAGCCCCACATTGAGCTCCCTGCTCAGTGGGGAGCATACTTCTCCCTCCCCTGCCCCTTGCTCATGCTCTCTCTCTCTCTCATAAATAAAATCTTTAAAAAAAGAGAGTTGGATGCTTAACTAACTGAGGCACCCAGGACCCCCAAAACAATCTTTTAAAAATGGTGCCAATTTACACCCACCCCCCCATAAGTAGACAAGAATGCGTATCCCTACACCCTCCACAACATAAGATAATATCAATCTTTGTAATATTTCCTCTTGATTTTAGAATTTAAAATACATGTGGGTTTTACAGTAAAACAAAAAAGTAAAGGTGCAAATCTCTCTCTGGATCCCACTTCCCTCGTTCACACCAGACGAGGTACGTGCCCTGCTGTGCGGACTCTAGCATCACACTGCAGAACTGTCTGGCTCACCAGCTGGGCCCAGCGGCCTTGCCTTCGTCAAGTCTTCCAGTTCTCATCCTCACCTTACCCTACTCTTGCTGGGGTAGGAAGAGCTAGTCCTTAAGCCAGTAGTAATACAGTCAGGAATATGTCTCAGCAGTCCTCGCCCTACGGCTATATATCTGGGTTTCATTTTCTTCCGTAAAATGTGAATAAAATACCTCTTTCCGAGGGTTCCTTTAAAGATTAAATAAGACAGACATGTGAAGCATCCGGCTCAGTGCCTACCATATAGCTGGCAGTATACCCACTTTCCCAGCTCCTTCAAGCACCCCAGATCTTTGTAGCGCTTCACATATTTCTCATATATTTTTTTTAAGATTTTATTTATTTGACAGAGAGAGAGACAGCCAGCGAGAGAGGGAACACAGGCAGGGGGAGTCGGAGAGGAAGAAGTAGGCTCCTAGCGGAGGAGCCTGATGTGGGGCTCAATCCCAGGACTCCGGGATCACGCCCTGAGCCGAAGGCAGACGCTTAACGACTGCGCCGCCCAGGCGCCCCTCATTCCTCATATTCTAACCTTTATAAAGCTAAGGGGGAGTGGGTAGGACCTGAATGGTGCTTGAACACAGAAGGCGCTCAGCGGGTGACTGCCAAGGACAGCTGATGTCTGCATTCAGGAGCTAGTTTGTTTTTTCCACGTACATATTTACACCACCAATCAGCTGATTGGATCGCATACCACCCAGTCCTCTCTACCCAATGAGCTACCAAATGAGCTCATCTTAACCCTGTCTGAGCTGAACAAGGCCTTTTACAGAACTTTAAAACTGACTCACTACTGAGTCATCAAAACAGCAACACCCAAACACACTCCCGTTGCTACACAGAGGAGCAGCATGGGGTGTCTGCCTTATCTCCTCTCCCTCTCCTAATGGGACGGGACCCCTTGACTCACTGAAGAAGAGTCATCCCATCTTTTGTGCTGCAGGAACAAGAACAAAGCTGGCTGAAATAACCACAGTGTGGTCAGCAAACAGCAGCAGTCCTTGTGGTCATGCAGGTCATTTCCTGCGTATGTCACTAACCCAAGAGGAGAGGCCATTAATCAATTAGTCAAATGTGTACTGAGCACCAGCATTCTGTTGTGCACTCATGATGCCTCCTGTTTATAACATTTCTGTGAAGTGACCTTTTCGGTTATTGAAACTCACTGAGAATGTAGGGAAAATAGCCCTTTGTGCTTCTGTAAAGGGGAAAAAGTGTTATTGGAGAAAGTGGGGCTACTTGGTTCCATCCCAGTAGAAAGGATTTTTAAAATATCAAAGAGGAAGAATGATGTTTTGGCTAACTGCTTTACAGAGCTGGAGTTTTAAATATGCTGAGAACTCCTTTCTCATCTGGGAATGATATGGTCAGTGCTCAGTGTTTGCTCTTGGGAAAAGTCTTGAAGTTAGTATCATTGCCACAGGCCTGACTGATTACCATGGACTATCAAGTTTTTCAAGATTCTGAGGGCTGAGGAAGGGCTAAGATAACTGGGAGCCTCCTTTCACAAATAAGGCTGGTTACAGCCAAGATTTTGTATATGTGCACATACAATTTTTGAGTACCCCAGCATGGTCTGTCATAGCTGAAGACCCTAAGCAAAAACTGAATGAGAGTCTTAAGTCCTCAAACTTTTTGTCTGTAGTCCATATAATTGATATAATCCATACCTGAAGGATATAATGAAATGTGCCCTTGATCTACCGGATACAAACATTAAAAGGATAAATAGAAATAGTATGTTACTAGTCTTTAAAGATTAATTAAGCATGGCAAGAAGTAATGTTTATTTCATTAAAATACAAGCTTTCAGCTGGCCACTTTTCCTGAATTATACTTCTCAAGTTCTTATGATATCAATACAGTTGACCCTTGAACCACATGGGTTTGAATTGGGCAGGTCCACTAATACATGGATTTTTTTTCCTATTAATACAGTATGTACTGGAAATGTATTTTCCCTTGCAATTTTTTTTAAAGATTTTATCTACTTGACAGAGAGAGCACAAGCAGAGGAAGCAGCAGGCAGAGGGAGAGGGAGAAGCAGGCTCCCCACAGAGCACGGAGCCCGATGCGGTGCTTGATCCCAGGACCCCAGGATCATGACCTGAGCTGAAGACAGACGCTTAACCAACTGAGCCACACAGGCACCCCTCCAATTTTCTTTTCTTTTTTTTTTTTAAGATTTTATTTATTTATTTTAGAAATAGAGAGAGCACAAGTGGGGGGAGAAGCAGATGTAGAGAGATAAGTAGACTCCATGCTCAGTGCAGAGTCCAACGCAGGGCTCAATCCCAGGACCCCGAGATTATGACCTGAGCCCAAAATCAGGAGTCTGACGTTCAACCGAGCCACCCAGGCATCCCTCCCTTACAATTTTCTTAATAACGTTTTCTTTACTCTAGCTTACTTTATTGTAAGAAGATGATATATGATACACATAGCATATAAAATATGAGTTAATTGTTTATGTTATCAGTAAAGCTTCTAGTCAACAGTAGGCTATTAGTATTAAGTTTTGGGGGAGTCAGAAGTTACCCGCTGATTTTTGACTGTGAGGGGTCACCCCTCCCCCCCATGTTGTTCAAGGGTCAGCTGCACTATTTCTTTTTTTTTTTTAAGATTTTTTTTTATTTATTCGACAGAGAGAGAGAGACAGCCAGCGAGAGAGGGAACACAAGTAGGGGGAGTGGGAGAGGAAGAAGCAGGCTCCTAGAGGAGAAGCCTGAGTGGGGATCGATCCCATAACGCCGGGATCACGCCCTGAGCCGAAGGCAGACACTTAACCGCTGTGCCACCCAGGCGCCCCTGCACTATTTCTGTGCTGATTTGATTATCCTCACCGGTTGTACACAATCTCAACTGTCTATCCATATTAAGCAAACTTATTTTGGGGACATCAGGAGTTACATGTTACATTTACTGACTATAAAGCCATTGACAAGTATGGATTATTCTCAAATAACACTGGTATAATTAAAATCAACACAACTTTTATTCAACACTATTTGTAAGGGACAACATTAGTCTCACATTTAAGACTTTTTATTTTTTTAAATTTTTTATTTATTTGAGAGAGAGCGAGAGAAAGAGACAGAGAGAGCACAAGTGGGGGGCTGGGGGAGAGGGAGAAGAAGACTCCCTGCTGAGCAGGGAGCCTGATACAGGGCTCGATGCTAGGACCCCGAGATCATGGCCTGAGCCGAAGGCAGACACTTAAACTGAGTCACTCAGTTGCCCCTGGCTTCTTTTTTTAAAAAAAATTTAGAAATCTAGGAATGCCCGGATGGCTCAGTTGGTTAAGCACCTAACTCTTGGTTTTGGCTCAGGTCATGATCTCAGAGCTGTAAGATCCAGCCCCAGATCGGGCTCCACGCTCAGCACTCAGAGTCTTTTGAGATTCTGTCCCTCCCCCTCTGCCCCTCCTCCCAGCTCCCACATGCTCTCTCTCTCTAGAATAAATAAATACGATCTTAAAAAAAATTAGAAATCTATCAGAGCAGGCACTTGTTTAGAGAGAGTTATTATTTCCCCAGAATCAAAAGCATAAACTAGAAAAGATTCAGCTTTGGGTAAAGCCTACTATTTTTATGAAACACTCCCACAGACTGTGAAAAATTAGTTACTAGTTCTAAAGGATCTTTCATTCAAAAGTACAAGGCTTAAGTTAATAAGAATATGCATATGTATTTATGTGCTTGTCTGTATTAAAAGTATTTGAGAGCATGATTTAGGAATCTCAATTATAAATCTTCAGGGCAGGAATCTTGCTTATTTTGCTGCTAAAAAAGGTGAATGCACCAACAATAGTGGTATTAAAGCCTTATACTTGCTAAGTCATCTGTCTAAAGGGATAAACTGGTTAAGTTTGTTCTCCCAACACCTAGAGGCAAGATTTTTACTCAGTTATTACAACATTACCACAAACTTGTGGATTCTGCAAAAGTTGCCTAGCAACATTACAGTTAGGAAAAACAGTGGGTGGAGAAAGAACAGGAAATTTGAATTAGATATGCCCTAGGGCAGGTGGGCGTAACCCCACCCCTCCAGTCCAGTTAGTCCCATACTTGGAGGAGCATGAAATTTAAAAAAATCAGAACAATCATTTAGAATTTCAGTTAGGACACTGCTGCAGTTAAACCATAACACTGTGCCATGTTGTCAGCTGGAGGAGGTAGGGCCTGGGTTTCTTACTCATTTTGGTACTTTTGTTTTAAAGAACACAGATTTTTATTCCAGAAACATTTGTTAAGTACCTTCTCAGGGGCCAAGGCACATAGGTGGTGGCTGGAGCTCTAAAGACAAAACTTGATCTCAGCCCTGGGTGGAAGGGAAGCCAGACAAGTAAACAGAGAGTGCTTACATAGTCCATTACAGGTGTGGTGGAAAACCTGGTGCACAGTGTCTCTTTTACCTAGAAGTGGAGAAAATTAAGGAAAGGTTTTATAGAAGAAATGGTTCTCCCACTGAGTCTTGTTTCCAACTTTTAAAGAAATCCCTTCTTTCCTCCAGTCATTCTGCACATTCGATGGAAATTTACCTCTCCCATTCCGTGGGTGGGCCTGGGCGCCAAGAATTCAAAGTACCGGGGCTGTGTACCAGGATCTCTTCCCCTCCCACTCAGAAGCCAGGCCCTTTTGCTCCAGCCTACTTCAAGGACCTCTCAGTTTAGGGAAGCAGACAGGTGGCAGTGTTTACCTCCAAGAATGGGCCATACAGGGTAGTCAGGAGACTTCTGTACCATTTGAATTTTATATTGAGAGAGAAAAATAAACCAATCACCCAATATTTTAATAAGGCCTCTATTGTCATTCAGAAGATATTGAGCACCTAAGCCACGTTAGAACACTGCAATAAGCAAAATAGAAANNNNCCCTACACGCAGGGAACTCATTTTCTAGAAGGGGATAGTAGTAAACAATCAACACACTCTGAGATAGATATAAGCCTGTTAGGGGGATAAAGCATGGTGTTGTGAAAGAGTGAAGGGGGGTTGTGAGCTTGCACGGACAGCAACAGAGGAGGATACACAATTCCTATATAGGAGGGGCTGAGGAACATTCTAGTTGGGGAGAGGTTATCTTATCTACAGGGCTTTAAAGTTTACTTAGGAAACACTATTTTTACATACGACTCATGTTAAAGATCAATAAAAAGTAGTTTTCTCAAGTTGTTTTTATTTACACTCACATGAAATTGAGAAAATCAACTCAATATGGCCAACTATGCATATCAAAGAATTATATTTGCCATCAGGAGTGAAGGAGAGGAGGTGTTGGGGGGAGAGTGCTAAAAACCATTCCTTGGCTTTGGCCACCAGGGATCAGAGAATGCCTCTCTTTTAAACATACAAAAGGGTAGATAGAGTTCTTGTCTTGCAAGAGCTTAACATTGAATTTGGATTAACATGCAAAAAAGACACATATATCAGTTAGCAAATATCTGGAGAGGAGCTGTTTACCCTTCACTGCATCTTCAGTTATGTGATCTCAGAGAATTACCCATGTGATAAGTATTAAAACGTGTTTCCACTGTTAAAAATGCAGCTTGAGTTTAGCCTTTGAAAAGTGTTGAAACAACATATATGGCAAAGCGTTAATATTCATAAAGTGCTACAATAAAAAAAACAGGCAAAAGAAAAATATAAATGACCACTGGCACATGAAAACTGTCTGACGATATGTATCAAAACAACAAAATTACATTAACAAACATTAAATATCCACTTACATCCAGAATTCATGAGCCGTGTACTCTAATCCACTGTTAATGAGAATGTAAATGTTTTTTTTCTGGAGGTCAGTTTGGCAGTTTATATCCTGTGACCCAGTAATTCTCACTTCTATGAATCTTTCCTAAAAAAACCCCTAAATCCTCAAACAACAGAGAAAAAAAAAAACCACACGAGAAGTTAGACTATTCATCACGGGGTTATTTACAACTGAAAAATCGCAAGAAATGTGTCTGTGCGACAATAAAGGGCGGATGAAACCACCATTTGGTGGGAGTACTGGAGGAATCCTTTCTGAGCTGCGCTGAAGTCTGCGGCGAGGTGTGCCGCGGCCGTCGCCAACCTGCCCACGTGCTGGCGAACCAACATAAACACCCGGGCTGCGCCGCGGGCGCGGGTTTGGCGCCGGGGCCGCCGCGCTGCCGGGCTCTTCACTCCGGCCAGGACGTGGGGGAGGGGCCGCCCCCGCGCCGGAGACACACCGACGCTAAGAGCCACCCTGCGGGGAAACCGGGGCTGCAGAGCCGGCGTCCCGGCCGCGAGCTCTCGTGCGTTGGCCTTCTCGCTGACTTCGGCGTCCACCCGACGCAACCCGACCAGTTCGCAGAGCTCCTGAGGCCCGAGTCACCGTTTCCGGCTCACACCTCTACGCGGGACCGCGACGGCCCGCAGCCACGCCCACAACGCCCCAGTGGCCCGCACCAAGGGACGCGGGACCGGACGCCGCACTCCCGGGACAGAGCCCCAGGGCTACGGTGGTTCCCCGCTCGCGCTCCGACCCCGACGGGGCCAGAAGTGTTCCCCAGCCCCACCTCACACCCCAGAGCGCCTGAGAGACCGCGCGCAGGTCTCCTCCAGGCGGGCGTTCGGCTCGGCCCAGCAGACCCAGGGCCCTTCGCCCCTCCCAGAGGGCCGCCTCGTCTCCCCGCCCGCCCCGACCGGGCGGCGCCCGGCCTGCTCGCAGAAATCCGGCTCCCTCATAGGCCCGCGGCGCCGCGCCCGCCCAGGCCTGGCGGCGGAGAGGGGGCGGAGCCAGCGGGTTCGCGCCAAAATCGCGTAGTTGATTCCCTCCCCCGCGGGCTACGTCGCGCCCTCCTTTTTTTTCAAACCCGGGGCTGGGCGGGGATTGGTGGGTCGGGCACTCACGTGGTTAACGGTCGCGGGAAGCCGCGGAGCCCGAACCTGCGGCTGGACCTGCGGAGACCCCAACCTCGGTGCTCAGGCCGCCCCGCCTCTGCCGGACAGTCCACGCCGCTGCCACCGCTACCGCCTCCGCCGCCCGCGGCCCCGAGCGCTCCGGAGCCGCAGCCCGCCACCGCGCAGGTCCGCCGCCGCGGCGACCAGGCGCGCCCAGTCGCACGTGGCGGACCCGCCCCCTGGGCCGTCCGCGTCCTGGACTCCGCGGGCTCCGGCCCCCCGGTCCTCGGCCCCGGCCCCAGGGGCGCGATGAGCTTCCTGAGCCGGCAGCAGCCGCCGCCGCCCCGCCGCCCCGGGGCTTCCTGCGCTTTGAGGCAGAAGCTGATCTTCTCGCCCTGCAGCGACTGTGAGGAGGAGGAGGAGGAAGAGGAGGAGGGCAGCGGCCACAGCACGGGGGAGGACTCGGCCTTTCAAGAGCCCGACTCGCCGCTGCCGCCCGCGCGTAGCCCCACCGAGCCCGGGCCCGAGCGCCGCCGCTCGCCCGGCCCGGCCCCCGGCAGCCCCGGGGAGCTGGAGGAGGACATGTTGCTGCGGGGCGCCTGTCCGGGCGCGGACGCGCCAGGCGGCGGGGCCGAGGGCGACTCGTGGGAGGAGGAGGGTTTCGGCTCCTCGTCGCCGGTCAAGTCGCCGGCAGCCGCCTACTTCCTGGGCAGCTCGTTCTCGCCGGTGCGCTGCGGCGGCGCGGGGGACGCGTCCCCGCGCGGCTGCGGGGCGCGCCGGACTAGCGAGGGCCCCTGCTCGCCGCGGCCGGACCACCCCGGCACCCCGCCGCACAAGACCTTCCGCAAGCTGCGGCTCTTCGACACGCCGCACACGCCCAAGGTGAGGACGCGGGGCCCGGGCGCCCTGAGCCCGCGCCCGCCCAGCCTTTTAAAAAGGCCGCGGCGCCGGGAGCTGAGCGCGGCGCTGCCCGGGTTCGGTTACATAACCGCCCGGCCGCACCCCCACTCGTTCCCGGAGCCGCAACAAAAAGTTGGCAGCCCCTCTTTTTGGCCCTGCCCAGAAGTTGTCCGTTGAGATTATGTAACTGAACAATGGGCCTCTTCTGGAACTTCTTCATCTTTCAAAGGGGCTGATCGGCGCCGTCCAGGTGGCTGATGATTTCACGCCCGTCGACCTGGGGCCCTCCCGACCGTGTCAGCCCGGAGTGTGGCGCTGATACGGGCTTTGGAAGGCTGTCGAAGTGGTGCTGGCCCGGCCACCTGACACTCCCGAGCGCCGGAGCCATATGGTGCCTTTTAAACGCAGTGCTGGGCCCTGTAATTTGGGCGGCGCACGCAGGAGTTCGGTTAAAAAAAATTCCTGGCGCTTATCGTTTCGTGTCATGTGGCCCTAAGGGGTTAAGTTTGAGGTATGGAGGGAGACTGCGCTTCGACTTGGGAGAAAAGGCTGGCCTTCCAAGCATTTGCAGTCTTAAGACTCCTTAACTCAGGGTAGCATTTAAGCTTCTGTCCGTACGTGCTATTTCTCGGGTAAGCGTTTGTTTACACCCTTTCGTGTGCAGTGCCCATGTGTGGTCAGCCCGAGGGTAACGATTAGGGACATCCAACTGTTAAAAGCCATCATTGGTGGGCTTCCTTGAACCCTTGTGCTTTCTTATTGCTGATAACCTATCACAGTGAAGGAGGTGTTCAGCACCTGTTTGTTGAGGAGCAGGGGAGGATGCAGACGACGACTTCTGGAACTTCAAAAGTAGCAGCAGATTTTAAAACGGACCCGTCACGAAATTGAGACAAGTATCGCATTTTTGAGTCCCTTTCAGTGCGGTCGGTCGTAAACCTCACGAAGAAGTGGGTGTTTTGAGCGTTACTGTTTATTAGGGACTTGCCCAAGGCATGATCCCTCTGGAAGTGAGGGGAGGAGTCCGCCGGAGGTGGTTTTTCAAAGCCCTATTTGGATGGGGGGAAGGGAGCTCTTTTGGGGCTCCCTGACTGCTTTCTATTTTTAGATGGAATGAAAGGTTTTGTTAACTTTTATACTCTAGAATAAACTTAATTTTAGTTTGCATTCCTACTCTCTTTAGGGTCAGAGACCTATTTTATGTGGCTGTCTTTTTCGGAGCAGGTGGTTGGTATCCACCTTTCAGACTGCTACCCCGGTTTGTTTGGCTTGAGATGTGACAGAGGCTTGTGTGTTGCTTTCATCTACACCATCAGACACGTGAAAGGCTTGTTGTTGAAGGTTGGGTTGAGAAGGCTGTCTATAGGACTTGGATACTAAACAATTTTTTTTCCTGTCCTACCTAGAGTTTGCTCTCCAAAGCTCGAGGGATCGATTCCAGCTCTGTTAAACTCCGTGGTGGTTCTCTATTCATGGATACAGAAAAATCAGGAAGAAGGGAATTTGACATGCGACAGACTCCTCAAGTGAATATTAATCCTTTTACCCCAGATTCTGTGTTACTTCATTCCTCAGGACAATGTCGTAGAAGAAAGCGAACACATTGGAATGAGTAAGTTTTTTAGTATTCCACAGCTTGGTCCCCAACCACTCAAGATTGGTCTGTGGTACTTATCAAAATTTAATTTCATCTGAATGACATGGAAGTTTATACTCTGAAATTTTTCTGTTGCTAGCACCCACTTTCCAGGAGAGGTAGGTGGAAAGTAATCAGCTGTGGAAAAGTAGTGGTGTGAAACAGGAAGGAATAAAAAGCCTAGATAGCTTGTAGAAAATCTGCTGGTGTAAAAAATGAGGCAGGCCGAGAGAGTTGATTTAGAAAGACTTTAATTTTGATACGTGTGGTGGTGTTGGCTTGTAGTTAATGAGCACATTTCATCAGGGACAGCATTTTCATCAGCTGAGCTATATCTCATGATTATAAAATTAAGTGCTTTCTTACCTGGTTTTTTTTTTAAGATTTTATTTATTTTTGAGAGAGAGCAGGCGCTCGCACAAGCACAAGTGGGGGGAGGGACAGGGAAAAGCAGACTCCCCACTGAGCAGGGAGCTCAGTGTCCACCCGACTCAATCCCAGGACCCTGGGATCATGACCCCAGCTGATGGCAAACGCTTAACTGACTGAGCCACCCAGGTGCCCTTTCTTGTGTGTTTTTAGTCATTAAAATGCAATTTCACTGTACACCTGTCAGGTAAAGTTTTGGATCTCTAGTGGATGTGTCTGTCAGATCTACTAATGGAAAAATACATACTGTTTTTCAGTTCTTGTGGTGAAGACATGGAAGCCAGTGATTATGAGTTCGAAGATGAAACAAGACCTGCTAAAGTAAATAGCTTTTTATTTTCTTTTTATTGTTTCTGAAATTTTTTACTTCTTAACAGGTTACCATATATACATATTAAATATCCATTAAAACATAAGATATAATGGTTTTTAAATTTCACACGTAGTGCTGTCATCATAGCAAAAAATCATTTTCATATCTTTGTATTATGTATATGGATACACTTTTTTATTACAGAGAATTACAATTACTGAAAGCAATATGAAGTCACGGTATACAACAGAATTTCATGAGCTAGAGAAAATTGGCTCTGGAGAATTTGGTTCTGTGTTTAAGTGTGTGAAGAGGCTGGATGGATGCATTTATGCCATTAAGCGATCAAAAAAGCCATTGGCTGGCTCTGTTGATGAGTATGTATTAAAAATTTTGTCTTTTGCCCTTTTATTCCCTCTGGTGTTGCAAACATTAAGGTTTTACATAATCAAGCACTGAAATTAATTCTCTCACTTTTGAGAAGCTATACTAATTTAATCAGATCTTTTTCGTTTTGTGCCATTAATTCTTATTGGACTTGGTAAAATTATCTGAGTAGTCTGATTTTGGAACCTAACTTAAATTACTTTTTTCTGGTAGTATCCATGAATTCACAGTAAAATGGAGTTTCATTTTTCCCGAGTCCTAGGGCCAGCAAGGTTCCTTCTTTGTAACTAACATTCTTCTTTAATGTAAAAGCCTTTAGATAAATCTGATACAGAGTCTTAACCCCATTTCTCTTAAGCAAATTATCCTTCAGCATAATGATAGATAACAGAAATTAAGTTTCTCTTCTGAAGTTTCAGATAAATTAGTTCAGTTTAGGCTTGAATAAAAATGATTTACCATTCTATCACTTTCACACTTCCAGGCAGAACGCCCTGAGGGAAGTCTATGCCCACGCAGTGCTGGGACAGCATTCCCACGTAGTTCGATACTTCTCTGCGTGGGCCGAAGACGATCATATGCTTATACAGAATGAATACTGTAATGGTGAGTAATGTATTGGTTCTCTTACAAACTTGTGAGCTCAAAAAAATTAACACTGAGGAAATAGTTTTTATCTGAAATCCTGTTCTAATTCTGTCTCTTTTATCTCTTATAAATTCAAAAAGAGCATAAATCTTTTATAAATTCAAGAAGACTAACAGGAGTTTCAAGTTCATCGCTTACCTGGATATTAAGTAAAGCTTGAAAACCTTGTCCCTTTTACCTCAGTAGTAGAATTGTGCATGGTGGTGTGCCTGTTAGTCAAACTGATCTTGAAAGGACTGTGGTCTTGCCATATATATTTTGGTATCCCTAGCATATAGCATAGCGTATGTGGGGTGTGGTAGTTCATAATGTAGGTTCAATGCATTTAGCCTTCCCTTTCCATTTCATTTTATGTGCTGTTTAAACTGATACTGGTTACTCATAAAGTGGTAGCGACTTTCCATTGTTCTAACTTCAGCCATTTGTTCAAAGTATTCTATAATCTTGCCCCCATTCCTGTTTCTCCAACCTAGTTTACCACTAGAATCCACTCACACTTTTAAGTTATGCTTTTAGTTCTCTAGCTGTGCCTCTCTCCCTCATTTTCCCCCAAAACCAATGAAACAAGCATCTGTAGAGGTTCAGCTTTGGACCTCTGGAGAGCTTTCAATTTCAACAAGTCCCTCAAGGACCAGCTTGGTTCCCCCCCTTCTTCATTAAACCTTTATCAAAACCCTGGTCTCAATTTTGATTCTTGTAAGTACCTGTTATTAAATAGGTGAATCTTTATATATGCTTGATTTCCATTTCTGTATATCTTCTGTGAGTATTACAGAATTTAGAATTTATCGAGCAGGTAGGAGGTGATAGCAAAGATTTGTTTGTGTTACTTATTTTTTTTGATTCTCATTATTTTTTCCTCGAAGTCTTGTGAATAAATAAGTGTGTAGGTAGTGGATTCACATTTTCAGTGTTTAAAAACATTGAACAAAACAGAAAAGATCCATTTCTCACACGTAACGTTTCGTTGAGTTGTCATTATATTAATTCTCTGTACTTGAAAGAACTAAATGCTCAGTATACAGCATTGCTGCTAATTTGTTTCACACATCTCTTGAAATGTTTCTATTCATATCATCAGAATATTTATGTAGCTATATCTCATGACCTTGTGGACTAATCCGTTTCTTAACCTTCATTTTTCAGTTACTGCACTTACCATAGGCTAGTTTGACCATCTCTTTTCCACTCAGTGTTTGCTAGATGACATCTTCCAGTTTTTTTCTCCCTTTCACCTTGTTGATGTGGCTGGTCTTCTTAACAAGTATTTCAGTAGCACTCCAGGGATCACAGATTTGTACCAGTCCACCAAATAAATATGTGGTTGTGTAATTCAGATGATTTTGAGAAACCTTTGGGCCTAGGGAGATAGGGAGGAGTGAGTTGACTTGCTACCCTCTCAGATTATAAAGACCTTGACCTAAACAAAACAAAACAAAACAAAAAAACCTTGTCTTGTAATACAGTTAGATTATAAAATAGTATTTTGAAACAGTTTATTATTTTGGAACAGTATAAAACACTTAAAGAATATACAGATCTTTAAAAAATAAATAGACCTGTGTGAAACAGGGTTGCTTCTTAGTATAGTTGTCTGTTCTGTTTAGATGAAAGGAAATGAGGCTATCTAGATACATTCGTGAGCTCTTCTGTTTCCTTTTGCCACCATTCTTCTCTCCACATAAAGCTTTGAATGTCCTAATAATAGGCCTGATCTTCAGATCCTTTTCCACAGTTTCACAGGGAAATGATTCTACTATCATTGCATTTATATATGGTGATTAACTGATGTCCTTTATCATGACTAAGTTTCCTTATTATCTCAATCATTTGCATTTTAAGCCTTTTGTCTTCGTTTGGTTATAGACTGAAATTTTTACCCCTGGTAAACAAGTGTGGAAAAATGTTGATGCGTAAGGGAGGAGAACCTGGAATATCAGATGAGTGTCTTGCTCTTCTCACTTCCCTGCCTTTCAGCGGTGAAGTAGAAGGAACTGGCCTACCTATAGTTGGTAGATCCACTAAAATGGAGTCGTATTCTATCTTACTAAACTTGGACTAGGACTTCAAACCCGTTTATTGACCTCCCTTCTAGAGCCCTCTTTTTCCTGCAGTTCAAGATTTGTACAAGTTAGGTATGGAGAATATACTTAAGCCTAAAATATCGAGGTGTGTGATTTTATTTTTAAAACACATTGGACATTTTGCTACCTAGTCTTATTCAAATTGTAGGACCTCCTTTCCTGACTAAACATATCAATATACCTTCCTGATTTTATTACCCTGGCTCTGATTTCATTATTCCTAACTAAGCTTTAAACAGATGTGGTTTGTTTTGGTTTATGACTTTTATTTTGTTTTACATAACTCCTCTTTTCCTGAGATAAGTTATAAACTTACAGTGTTTTTAATAAAACTTAAAGTATAAACTTACAAAGTTTTTTGAAGTATAAACAAATGAGCCGGTTGATTTGACTGATCCTATAAAAGCAGGTTTTATTCTCATAGTAAAAGTAGTATAAGTTAAAACTACTCAAATAGTGGTTTTTACCTATAAAATTTATAGACTTGTCAAGGGTGTGGGAAAACAGTTATTCTCATACATTAATGCTGGGTGTATAAACTGGTACAGCCTTCTCTATGGGGAACTCTGTGTGTGTGTATGTGTGTGTGTGCATTGTACGTGTAAGTAAAATTGCCCCAGATTTGTCTTCCAAAGCCCCAGATTCACATAAGGCACTGCTAGCAGAATTTAAGTACCAGCCATTTTGAAATCAGAAACCGAATACACTGTTACTTCTTTTATGTGAATTTTCACAGGCAGTGAAGTTTTGGCACTGATGGTGTGAATACCAACCCTAAGCTGTTTCGTAGAAGGATAAATAGAGAAATGTTCCTCTTGGCTATAAAAATATATTCTATATATGAGATAGTATTTCACACACATACTTGAGCCACATATTAGTATTGTTTTATGACTGTATACACCCTTTATTTTTTTTAAAAGGATTTTATTTATTAGAGCATGTGTGCGAGCAGGAGGGTGGGGTGTGGAGAGGAGCAGAGGGAGAGGGACAAGCAGACACTGCACTGAGTGCCAGCGGAGGGCTCGATCCCACAACCCCAAGGTAATGACCTGAGCCGAAACCAAGAGTCAGACACTCAACCAAGGCGCCCCTGTATATGCCCATTAAACCAGCAATTTGGTTCTATGAGATATGTTAAATATGTGTGAAATGACCAATGTACAAAGTTATTCCTTAGACTGTAGTATATAGTGGCAAAGACTTGGAAATTATTTGAGCATGTTCACCAATTAGGAGATTGGTTAACGCATTACTCTTCAGTTATACAGTGGGGTTCTGCAGACACAAGACAGGGTAGGGCAGTCTGCGCACCAGTAAAGACTGATCTTCAAGATAATGAAAACATGTTATCATTCGTATGAAAAGGAGTTGAAAAGAATATATAAGAAACCAATAACATAGGTTTATTCTGGGAAAAAGAACCAGGTAGGATGCTGGGGTATATGAATGAAACAGACTTTACATTATATTTTATACCCATTTGAGTATATTACTTATTGAAAGAATAAATAATTTTGATTTCACAAGCAGGAAAGAGAATAGGTCGTATAAAATGCTACTTTCTTTGTTGAGTTTGTGGCCACTAAGTAAAGATGGAGGGAAGAGAAATAAGATCTTACGAAGAGGAAATTGCTAATTTTTCCCATGTTTGTCAGGTGGCAGTTTAGCTGATGCCATAAGTGAAAACTATAGAAGCATGAGTTACTTTACAGAAGCAGAGTTGAAGGATCTCCTTTTGCAAGTCGGCCGGGGCTTGAGGTATATTCATTCGATGTCTTTGGTTCATATGGATATAAAGCCTAGTAAGTATTACAAATTCTCGGACCTGTGTTCTTTATTGTTATAGAGAATAAATGATTTCATTAAAACAATATAAAAACATGTACATCTTACTATGTTTCTTCATTATTAGTTTTAAAAGATCTTTGGGAAAATAAAATAAAATAAAAATAAAAGACCTTTGAGCCACATATTTATATTGTTTTATGATTTCCATTCACCTCTTCTCTTGTTATTCCAAAATATTTGAGACAATTCATTTTTATTAAAAGTTGGAAAAATTTGCTGCATCTTATGGAAGCCTGATGGGGACTTCTTATGGACTCTGATGGGGAGACAAGAACCTGTTATTTAAAGCCCCTCTCTTCTATTAGGCTATAGAACCATAATTACAAAAATAATGCTTGTTCTAACAGGGTTGTTAGAATAAAATGAAATATATGAAAATGTTTTTGGAAACTTAAGTGCTATGCAAACATGGTGGTATTTCTAGCCTTTATATCATGAAAGTGTTACTGCATTATTCAGAAAACGAACGGCACATGCAGCATGATTATCTTGCATTAAAAAGGTGCCAGTGAGTGCTGCAGTAACATCTTAGTGCACATCCCTCTCCTTTTATTAAAATAACCTCATAATGTACACACTATTTTAAAACTTGTTATAAGTCAACTCTATCTTTTTGTTTAAGTAAATTTTCATCTCTTCTAATACCTAGATCATATTAAAAGTTTTCCCAGGTCACCCAAGTCCTTATGGTTTACTTGTCCAAACTAGTATCCATTTTCACAACCATGCACCCCATCTGCTTCTATTCTTTTTTTTTTTTTTTTCTTCAGGTTTTACCCTTCTTCTACCTTAAAAAAATAAATATTCATATGGACTTTGGCTTGTAAGATGTCCTTTCTTCTGGATTTGACTGGTTGCACCCTTGCATCATTTATCTTACTCCTTTTTCCCATATGTTTCCTATAAATTGGAAGTTTAACAGGTTGATGAATTGAAGTATGAATTTTAGGCTAGGTGTTTCTAAGTTGAATTTAATGAAGGTTTTTTGTTTTTGTTTTTGTCTATGAAAATGCGTGATTCGTGAAAATTTAAATCATTTACACAAGTTACTTTAATCTTATAAGTTATGTGAAGAATTTATCTGTATGTTAATAACTCACTAAAATTTTTATTTTCAAAAGGGGAAAAATAATATTTGGACTGATGACAGTAAATAGGAGTGAGTAAGGTTTGCCTATCCTCACTCATATCTTGTTTTAAGTAGACCCTTACAAGTACAAAAGTTGAAAATATTAAGGCTTGTGAAGTTTTAAAATTTCAAATTTACAAATACCATTGAAAAATAAATTATCCTATAAATAAAGTGAAATTGAAAAGATGACTTAAATGAGTGTAACATTTATAAACTCAGTATTACATTGGTAAAACTATTAAAATGAAATCGGTTACTGAAACTTACGTTAATCATGAACTCACCTGAATTTGAAGAAGAAAAGTGTGTGTAGAGCAGAGATGAACCACAAAGGCACATTGGGATGGAGATACTGTATGGTCAGCCAAACTTAAAAGTTACATTACTTGTACTTTTCATACCAGCCCATAGCATTAGGTTAAAATGTATGATTTGGAAGCATCACAGATTAGTACATTATTGCCTTTCTTGTATTGTTTCTATGTAGTTAAAACCAAAGATCAATGTGTAGATGACAAGGGTCTAATGAAGTGGTTTCCAAGTGTTCAAAGATAAGTACTAGGCCAGAAAATATGTTCCTCAGAAAATGCAGCCCCATTTCCTGTCCCCAGAGATTCTTATTCTCATTGGGTTTGGGGCTAGAACGTACAAAAATCTATGTGTTTGAAAGCTTTTGGGATGATTCTGATGTATGGCTTTGTTTATGAATTTTGGTTACACTATTACTTGTTAGTGCCTCTGACCTAAGTAACTGTTTGACAGGTAATATTTTCATATCTCGAACCTCAATCCCAAATGCTGCCTCTGAAGAAGGAGATGAAGATGACTGGGCATCCAACAAAGTTATGTTTAAAATAGGTAAGAAAGAAAGATAACCAGATTATTGTCTTAAAATAAAGTAAAAGGCTATTTAACTCTTGACTATTTTTTTCAATACTTATAGGTGATCTTGGACATGTAACAAGGATCTCTAGTCCGCAAGTTGAAGAGGGTGATAGCCGTTTTCTTGCAAATGAGGTTTTGCAGGAGGTAGGTTTTTTTTTTTCTTTAATAATGCTGTTTGCTTTGTAACAATGCAGACATATTAAAATTTTAAGCTAATAACTGGTAAAGTGGTAAAGAAAGCCTAAAGTATCAGCTGGGGATATTTAATCTAACGAAATTCAGTAAAGGCAAAGATTAATAATATTCAACAATGATGGAGTTGTAAAAGAAGTTCTTATATACTACTGGTGGGACTGTAAAATGGCATAGCCTTTTAGACCAAAGTATTTGTATCGATCAATGTTTTAAAATCCTGTACCCTTTGACCCAGAATTTCCATTTCTAGGAGTCTCTCCCACAGAAATATTCATATACAAATAAATTGAAAACAATGTAAATGTTTAGCAGTAAAGGAACGATTAAATAAATTACAGCATATAGTTAATAGTACTGTTTGGAAAAGCGTGACCAAAAAAAAAGCCTGACAAAATATTTCCTGGTAAGAGTTTGGAATGAAAGTAGAATAAGTAGAACAAATAAATTGCGTGCTCCAGTTGTTCTTTTTATATGTGTATGCGTATTTATAACTTGTCAATGTATGTGTGTTTCCTGTGTTCATATGAATGTCCCAGGATAGGAGTTTATTCTGAGTTGAACTGGACTAGTGAAAAAGAGAAGGCATTTACTTTTAGAAATATATTTACCACTTCCCTCCCAGAGTATGTATGTATTTGTGATTTAAAAAAGCTCCTCAAATTTAACTTATTCTCTGAATAGGTTTTAAAGGTTAAATATGGCATTGGACATTTTAATTTAGTCTTATTTCTCACCTATGTCATCACTGAAGTGTAATTATACTTTATTTTGGCTATTTTTATCTTCCTTTTTTAAAAAATTGTTTTTAATTTTACAGAACTATACCCATCTACCAAAAGCGGATATTTTTGCCCTTGCCCTCACAGTGGTATGTGCTGCTGGTGCTGAACCTCTTCCCAGAAATGGAGACCAATGGCATGAAATCAGACAGGGTAGATTACCTCGGATTCCCCAAGTGCTTTCCCAGGAGTTTACAGAGTTGCTAAAAGTGAGCATTTTTTGTATATGAAGCACTTTTTATTGATATATTTTATTAAATTACATGTCTTTACCTTAATTTTACTTCTCTTTCTAAGGTTATGATTCATCCAGATCCAGAGAGAAGACCTTCAGCAATGGCACTGGTAAAGCATTCAGTATTGCTGTCTGCTTCTAGAAAAAGTGCAGAACAATTACGAATAGAATTGAATGCTGAAAAATTCAAAAATTCACTTTTGCAGAAGTAAGTGAGAGTTTTTTGGAATGTTTTAACTTTCTCATTTTCATTCTCAAATTTTAATGATCAATGATTTAGGTTTTCTGTCAGTGAAGGCTGTAATGGTTTGGTATGTTAAGTTAAAATTTGGGGATTTCTGCCTTAAATTAGTATTTGTGACCTATTTCTTTGTGTTCTTAAACCTTGAAATTATGGACTTAAAAATTTTTAAGACTGGCATGTACTTGCAAGTGGTATTAATCCCCAATCCCTAAATTGTAGCAAAAGCTAAGTGAGCCTGTACAGGCCCCCCCCCTCCCGTTAAACTCTCACCATAAATTAACAGTTTCCTTCATTCTTGTAATATTTTATGGAAGGATTAAATTAACATCAATTAAGTTAGTAGATAAGTGTCATATTTTGTCTGAATGACCTTTGACATTTCAGAAAACTGATTGGAATGATAATTCTAATTCATTTGCCTTGTTGCTGATTTTAACCTAACAAAACTGACTTGAAATGTAAAAGGTTTATTTGCCACTAGTTTGATAGCCACCGTAGTTCATACGAATAGGAAGTAGAAGTTTCCTTTCAGCTCTATTTAAAGATATTTTTTCACCGTACAAATTAAGAGTTCTGTTTGAAAATGTTTTTCATCACAACTCAAAGTCATTACTAGCATCTTTATTACTTGGGTCCAAGTGTATGTGATACTTTAATTCTGAGAGCACAAAACAAAATCTTTTCTTAGATTTAAGTTGTTTTAGCACAAGCTAAAGTTTCAGACTGTGATTTCTTTCCTCAGTTGTATCTTAGGATAATGATGGCATGCTAAGTTCTCCCAGCTGATAATATAGTTCGTGTTAGTCCTCTTAGGGTCCCTTCCTAGGATAATACAACAGGTGAAAAGTCTTGTTTCCTATTTTTATGTTCTTAGAGAACTCAAGAAAGCTCAGATGGCAAAAGCTGCAGCTGAGGAAAGAGCACTCTTCACTGATCGGATGACCACTAGGTCCACCACCCAGAGTAATAGAACATCTCGACTTATTGGAAAGAAAATGAACCGCTCTGTCAGCCTTACCATATACTGAACTACTCATTTCCCACCTCCCCACAAAAACTGTGACAAGAGGAAGCTAGGTTGAAATCACTGCTAGAATCCAGCTTGCAATTATTTTCTCAATCGGTATCAGTAGTTTTACTGAAATACCTTTTAGGATTTTTTTTTGTGAATTACAGTTGAAAGCTGTATTTTGACCAGTGCTCTATCAGGCTTTCGTCTAGTCTCACTAGTCTGTCTTCTGTAGGATGTCAGTCACTGTTGGATGTTACACCAGCCTTTCCAGGGTTAACCACTGTGGTGGTGTGCTGCTTATAGTTTGCTGTTGCATTGTAATAAAAGGTGTCTTTCCCTGTAGTGACCTGTAAAAGGGACTCAGGGGCTTTATTACAAACATATTCTCCCTTTGAAAAGGGAAATGCTAAGAGACTCAGTACTACTCAGCCTTCAACGTACCTGTGTGTCAATCTTCTATTTCTTTTTTTTTAATTGTGAATTATACTTGTATATCCAACTGGGAGCACTTTGTAGGCACTGCATGAACCATGGAATGATAATTCTGTGGAAGTATTGCCTTGTGAATCTGCTGCTATTTTAGTTTTGTCTTTGCTGTAAAATTGTAGCATTAAACAATCATTGTTGTTAATAGGCTTTTTTGGAAAACAATTATGTGAAATATGTAGCTGCTCTTGATGACAAGCAGCTGTTTGCCTTTTTTTCTTTGAACTTTGAAGCTAGTGCATTGGAGTAATGCACCTTTTTTTCCCTTTCGGATTGCTGTATTAATGTAGTATAATTATTACTGGTTTTGTAATTTTTCCTGATAATGCCCTTCCCTGACTCTTTTTTAAAATGTTCCCTCCCTCTCCCCAAGTTTTGTACTTGATTGTATTGTTAGTCTGTTTTTAAATGTTTTGCCCGGTTTCTCTTCAATATTTGTGTATATAAACTAATCTTGGTGATAGTGTACATAGCTGTTTGAAATGCCAGAATGACTTCTGACTATCCCAAGCTTTTCACAGAATACATTTTATCAATGATAAGCCATTTGACTAATAATACTGGCTAACCAGACATTGCAAAAAACAAAAACATAGAACTTGTCTATTGTTTGTTTTCCTATTAATTTTGGTTTAAAACATGTTTGCACTTGTCTTTTTGACTTGTGTTTTATTAACATTGATTGGCATATTAAAAGTCACTCTGAGCTTACCTTAATTGTCTAAATCTTTGTGATGCCTGTTTTCTATTTTATCTCTAGGATCACTACATTTTAACATTTAGAGTGTAATGTATATAAAGTACTAAAAGAGAGCACATTTTTGATAGAATAGGAAACATTTAATGATGAGCTTTAGGCTACATCAGTTACATTTTGTAACTGGAGAAAAATTTGCCCATCAACCATAAATGTTCTTTGTCACTCTAAGTATTTATTTAATATTTGTACATCACATATCATATTATGCATTTGATCTAGAAATATAGGATAATATAGATTATTAAGTGGTTGTAATGACTCAACTTTCTAATTTGAGCTGAGTCACACAAGAGCTTTAAAGTGAGGTTGTAACTCAACTGGGCTGAATTTTTTAAGAATTGAGAGTGCAAATTTAAGTGATAAATAGTGCTAATTCTATGTAACATCTTTTTCTAATATAGATTAGAACCAGAGTAAGCAGCAAAGGCCTTAGAGCTTAAAAATGGATGCCCCTCCCCCCCAAAAAAGGGATTTCACAAGATCCTTGTGCTTTTTGATCATGGGTACATAATTTCTGTTGACTAGGGTCTATTTCTTCCCACTATAAACATTTCTAATAAGCTTAATTACTTTAGCTTTTAAGCCAATGGCATGTTAAAAAGCACATTTTAGAGGTGTGAGAGGACTTTGTAGAGACGGATAAATTAGATAAAGACGCTGATAGGTGGGGGTGAGAAAACAAGCCGCAGAGGCTGGAATAGTAACACGTTTCAGGAGTCACTGAAGACAAAACTAAAAAGTGTAATTGGTGTACCTTAGGGCCACTCAAAGTCACTAAGGTGCATTTTTCTAGTGCACTAGCTTCAAAGAAAAAAATCAGGCATTTTTCAAGTTGATACTTGCAGTAAATTTTTCACATATTGTTTAAGAATATTAGATTAAGTAGGAAAAAAATTGGTTTTCTAAGAAGGAATTCTTAAACCATCTAAGCTGATAGAGTTGGGCTCATATTTACCACAGGATACTTAGGTTGAATGCATTCTGTGTGCTAAGTGGTAGACCAAGACCTGTTAGAGATAGTCTTTGCCCCTCAGTACTCAGGATAAAATAAAGGCGACCCATGTAAACATAAAATGACAATAAAATGTGGTAAGTGCTATGTTGGGGGGATTCTGCAGGTAGAGTGATAAAAGACAATTACATCGCTTGGGAAGATGCTGGTGGTAGAGCCGTGAGTAGATCCAGGGAATTATATTTAGAGTGGTTTCAAAGCCACTGTACTGACTCAGGGTAAGATTAAAGAGGGCCTGAACTACGACCCTTGTGGACAGACACAAGAGAATAGGAATTTCATTAGATGGGAGCACTGTACACTGAACGGTTTTTGTTTTTATATAATAGAATGAGAACTTGTTAGCATAACATCAGGAGGAAGCTACAAGAGCTAATTTAGAAGCATTGAAGAATTTTCCAGAAAAGTTAAAATGCAAGGGCCTGTTACTGTTTGAGACAGATAACTAACATTGATAAAACTACTGTTTTGGAAAGCTGACTTAAGGAAGAAAAATTTTAAATATTGACTATGCAGGCAGGTGGGAGAAATCATACATAGCAGTTGACTGCAAATGAAATTGTTGCCTTACCTTTAACTTGCCACAAATCCAAGACAGCCCCCTTTAACTGGGGAGCTAATGTCTCAAAGAGCCAGTTCTGAAGCTTTGGTTTTCACTCTGTTCCAGAGGTCAAGAAATAATGGCATTTAAAATATTGCTAACGGCTGAATTTGGGTCTTGCTTTCAGCTGTGTCCTAATTGTTTAAAGCAGCAGCGTCCTGACATTAGAGTAGTTTTCTTCCTTCCCAATTCATCTCCACAAAGCATCTCCCTGACTTGAGCCAACAGATCAAATAAGTGGTTGCATCCCTATTTTTATGTGTGAAATTTTTAAAGGCCAATTAAAGCAATCAATAAGGAGGAGGGATCAAAAAAGAATTTTGGATGTGTTTTGGATATTGTGAAAATCATAAGTGAAGCCTGGAACTAGGAATTCGGAGGAAACTGCCTCATTCAGTATTTTGAGGCCTTTGTATAACTGTAAAAAGCATCACTGAAACTGATTTGACATTGCAGTGAGTGGATCTAGAAGTTTTTCCTGCAAATCCGGTTGTATTGTTAGAAATTTCTCAGAAGCTCAGCAAGGTAGATTTTTATAAAAATGGAGGAGTAAGACATCATTGAAACTGCGCCTTTCCCAACACTTAGCTTTTAAAAACTTTGAGAAGCATTCATCTGAACATCATTGAACTTTTTTTTTCTTTGTGGCAGATGACCCTAATTTTCAATGCAGTTCAAAGGTCTCTGGAATAAGGAAAAATATCTATGTATGCTCTAGGAAGATTTACCAGGAAAAGATGACATGTTCTGTCCAAACTACATTAAACTAAGAGTCTAAGAAACCTCGGCCACTCCAGCCCATGAAGAAAAATACCTCAAGGAACATTTATATCATAGTTCATATTGTTAGGTTTTATATGGTTAATAAATATTTTGAAGAGCATCTTACTGTTTTGAGTTTTGACATTCTTGTGATAGGGGATGGGTTTCCAGGCCTGGAATTCCAATTTGTGCCCACCAATCCATAATGCCAATGGGAAGTACAGGTTCCGTGTACAAGGACTGCATTTCGGGTGATGATCCAGAGCGGGGTCCTCTCTCCGCAGATCAGACTATAGAGGCTGAGGTAAGTTAAATAACTTAGGAGCTCGGTTTGTAAGTAGGAAAGTCGGAATTCGAACTCAGACGTTATGGCAAAGAAACCTGCTTTTTCCGGACGCATGAAAGTTGAGGACAAATACTAATTAAGGGAAAGTGCAGGCAACAAAGGAGACTGAGAAGGGGCAGTCTGAATATGAGGAAATCGGGAGCACCAGTGTATGGAAACCAAGAGAGAAAGCTAAGTGTGACTACATGCAGAAAAGATTAAGAAGGGACTCAAAGCTCCGTGAAGGCATCTAGTGTGGAGATCTTTGGTGAGCAGTTGTAGTGGGGGGAAGAGGGGCGCGGGGAACAAAAGCCAGATTACAGTGAGTTGGGGTATAAATGGGAGATGAGGGAATAGAGACAGCATGTATAGAAACATGGCTGAGGGCCCCTGGGTGGCTCAGTCAGTTGTCTGCCTTCAGCTCAGGTCATGATCCCGGGTCCTGGGATCCAGCCCTGCATCGGGCTCCCTGCTTGGCGGGGAGTCTCCTGCTCCCTGTCCTGCCCCGCCTGCTTGTGCACGCGCGCTCCCTCTCTCTTTCTCTCTCTCGGTCAAATAAACAAACTTTAAAAAAATTTTTTTAAAAACCTGGCTGAAAGGGCAAGGGAGAAGAGGGCTATAGCTAGAGGGGAATCTGGGTTTTTCTGTTTTCACTACCACTTATTGATCACCTATTATGTGTAAGTGTTTTACGTACCTAATAGAATTTAATCTTCATAAGAGCTCCGTGGCAAAATCCCCATTTTACACATGATATTTAGAGAGGTAAGAAGGAATTCCCCAGATTATATTGTTACGAAGCGTCGGGATTCAAACCTAAAATGTTTGCGCCACGAACCAAATTCATAGCAAATCATCTGAGCCTGGAACAGAGGAAGGACGAGCAGGATGAGACAAGTTTGGAAGTGTTTAGAGGAATGCAGGACATGGGGGAGGGGGACTCCAGTATGACGGGGCTTTTCTGTAGCCGGGATGGAGCCCCAGGAACCGCACTGCCTGAGGGCAGAGCACATGTATGGGAGGAATGCTGACTCATGCCACTGCCTTCTTTACTTCTGAACGGGGTGGTGTAAAAGTCTTCAGAGTACACTATATAGCCATTTAAAGCAATGTTTTAAGGAGTTTTATGACACGGGAAAATGCATGTGTTATAGTAAAGTAAGAATCAGGAAGCAAAAGTACGTATGTGGGGTTTTTTTAAGCATTAAAACAGAGGGCTAATAATGGCTGTCATTTGAGTGGTGGAATTATGGGCTATTCCCACTCCTTTTTCCTTTCCAAACTTTCTATATTTTATTTTATTTTTTATTTATTTTTTAAGATTTTGTTTATTTTTAAATAATCTTTACACCCAACGTGGGGCTTGAACTCACAACCCTGAGATCAAGGGTCACATGCTCTTCCTACTGAGACAGCCTGGTATCCCTGAACTTTCTGTATTTTGAACAATGAGGGGCGCCTGGGTGGCTCAGTTGGTAAAGCGACTGCCTTCAGCTCAGGTCATGATCTTGGGGTCCTGGGATGGAGCCCCATGTGGGTCTCTGGGCTCAGCACAGAGTCTGTTTCCCTCTCCTTACCCTTCTGCTGCTCTCTCCACCCGCACGCCCCCCGTGTTTGCACACTCTCTCTCTCAAATAAATAAAATCTTAAAAAAAGAAAAGATACCTTGACATTATTAACATGCAGTCAATACAAATTATCAAGTCACCTAACTGGCAAAGTTTTGTCCAGTAATCATGCTTGTACTCCCCCAAATTTCTGGTAGTACAGTCCTTGACTACAGGGGCACTGGTGTCATCTGGCCTGGGCCGAACGGAGTTTCTCCTGGAAGCTGGTAGATGCTCCTAGTGCTGTGCTGGCCGTGCTGCCCGCGGCTTGGAAAAGGCCTCTCTGTAAGAGAGGAGAGGGAACCAACACAGGAGCAGACCAGAGAACGGAGGAAAGCACGATCGGCAGTGTATCCGTCCCTGAAGCTAATCCTGGTTTGGTTCCATAACTTTGTGTATTCCTCTTTTTGGCCTCTGTTGTTTTGAGCTATTTTGCGCTGATTTTGGGTGTCGCTTGCGGTTAACAGTTTGGCTGGTGCAACATATTTGTCTACACTGGCAGCCGTACATATTCTAGATGGTGTGTGACTGGGAATGTGCGCCAAAGACCCTAGGGTTCCTGGACTAATCCCTTCGTTCAGCCTCCTGCCTAGCGTGGGACAGCGGCAGACTCCCCAGCACCTCCTCCTGGCCTGCCTCGTTTTCCTGGTGACGTATGGTAAGAACATAAATTTTGTAATGACTACTTTGTGCAAAGCACCAGCACCGCAGTTCCAGAAGGAACTCAGCTGGTAGAACTTGACCTCTGCTAACAGATGAGACACCACATGGTTCCATTAACAGCTAAAGGGACTTAGGCAGCCGGTGATTTGCACAATAATTATCTTGTGGTTTGTCTGCCTGTCTGCCACGCTACTGCTCTGTCAGAGATGCCTTCTTAAAGAAAGGAGTTGGAGATAAAAGCCAGTGAAGAGTCTTGAATGTGTATTTCAAGCGTCTTCATTCTGAGGAGTGGAGGGAGTAGTGGGAAGGCAGAGGACTGAGTGCCACCATGTGCTTCCCGAACAGACGCCCGGCTCCAGCATCGAATGGATTGGAACGCAGAGCGGAATCGCACCCACGTCCGCTGTGTGGACTGCATGCTTTGGTTCATTTTTTCAATCAAACGTATCTTAAGAACCTGCCCTGAACTGGGGACGAGCAGCTCGTGCAAGACACTAAGATACAAATGCGAACAAGATAATCCCCCACCCTCTGCACTGCGTGGAGGAAGCAGGCAGAAACAGCTAACTATCTACAGGAAGGTAAGTGCTCTTTGAGGGTTCGCCTAGGTCACTTTGGGGACCAAATGATAAGCAGTTAATCCAGCGGACAAAGGGATGGATAGTGCTGTTCCCAGGAGAGGTGACGCTTCGTTTAGGTCTTAGAAGACGAGTAAGAGTTTGCAAAGTGGATAAACTTGAAGGGTTTCCTAGGTAGAGGGATTAGCATGGATAAGGCACGAAGAGTGAAACCGCACGGGGTCCGAGGATGGTGACCATACGCTGCGTGCGTTAGAGGAGAAGTAAGTTGGTTTTGCACAGTGATACTGGGAACCCAGCTTCATTTTGCCAGGTTCATGCTTTCCATTTCTAGGTGTCAATTCTGTGATTAACTGCTGAGAAATATGGATTTCTGTCTATTCTTGTTCAAAAAAGAGTTAAAAATAATGATGAATGAAGCAAATGAAAGAAAAGTGTGTAAGAGGTCCTAGGCCTTGCCATCAAGGAGTATGAGTCCTCACAGTTCTAAGGGGGAACGGAGAGAAGAGCTTCCATCACCACGGCAACTTGGGCCTCTTCCAAGCCGCATCCTGTCCTGGGCTGGGCCCGGAGAATCTGGTCCAGCACATTGCCCTGCTGTCTGCTCCTACAGCAGGCCCGCTCTGGGCACTGTCCCTCCTGTCCCCCATGTTCCTGGTGCTGTTTTCCCTGTGTCTAGGCCCTTGTGCCTGAGCCTGGGGTGTTGCCACCCTTGTGCCCCTTCCTGCCTCCGGGTCTCTGAATGCCGAGTAGCCCCAGCAGAGGTAGGACTGGCGGCTGGTGGTGGTGGGCCGGGCTGTACTTTGGAGCCGAGCATCTCTTCCCCGTTCGTAGGGGCATCTGCCTCTCCTTCTTTCTCCTTCCTCAGTGTCCAGAAAGAACCAAGAATCTAGCTGCCTCCCCCATCTAAAGACAGCATATCTGCTGGGGAGCCTCCATGCTGTTGCTTTGGTGAGCTTGGCTGAAGTGCTTGCCAAGTCGTCTGGGTTGGGGGTTTCTGTGTAAAGGCTGCAATTAGAGAGAGATCCTAACGAATGTGGCCAGAGGGTGAATAAGAGCTCAAATATTCCAGGGGCAACAAGAGCCAGTGCAGAGAACGAAATTTAATTGCAAGTCACAGGCAGAAGGCTCGGATCCTGGCACGGATCAGAGTAAGTGAGGGGTTGGCACAATCCCTGTCTGCTCGCTCTTAGGCTGTCAGCCTACTGGCTCACACACTGGCTCACACACACTGGCTCTCATCTGGGCCCAGGGAATACCTTGGTTTCACCCAGGGAGAGACCCAGACCCATTCGGGGAGTCTGCAAAATTAATGCTCCTTCCTTTACTCTTTCTTCTGCACCTGGCCTTGGAAGGAAATCCTTCCTCAACCCCCAGGCTCCTGTGTGAAACTGGAGCATGTGCAGATTTATATCTGTATGCATTTTTCCTTCTCAGAACGATTTCAAGGCTCTCCCTTTGGGCGTAATAAAGAGAGCAACTCGGAGGCAGGCCAGTGAGAGGGACGGAAACACAGAGGGCTGCTTGGGCAGGGACACTCACGCCGCTTGGGAGAGAGGCCGCTGGCTTAAGCCTTGAAAGGACAGCAGAGGGAGGACGGCCAGGGGCCTAAGAGGGGGAGGACAGAGCATGGAGAGAGGGCTCAGCCCTGTCCCCTTGTGCTTTGACACGTGAACTTAGTTTGGGCAACGCCCTTCAGGCTATTTGTTTGCGGGGAAGATTAAGAAACACTTACTTAGACTTGGAGGAACACTGGAAAAAAAAAAGAAACACTTACTTAGCAATGATGTAGTAATCCCTACTAGGGGTGGCTGTCTTCCAATTCCAATATTCTAATTCTAATTCCAACATTCTAACCCTTCCTCCTGCCCGGGAAAGTGTCCTTGTTATCTCAGGCAGGTGCCTAACAGCCGGGTCTGTACCATGTGACTCCCCATGGCATAGCTGATTGGTCCAGCAGCAGACACTCGAATCTAGAGGTCTAATAAGATCTCTTCACGGCCCACCACCGATGGTATGGGAGTCAGCCCCCAACCCAAGCCAGGCCAGAATCCCTCCCCAGAGCAAAGGGAGAAAAGGCCAGTCCCTCCCTGCTGGGGACAGTGGGATGTGAGAGAGGCCAGGGAGCTATTGGCACTCAGCCACACCAAGAAGTCCAGTCTGAAGCAAGGAAAGTTGAGGCAGATGTGAAGAGAACCAGACGTTGAATCTTCAGGTCCAGTTGTGTCTGACTAAGCTCAAGCTTGGGGTTTCCTCCCCATCTTCTAGTTTATTCGATACTTGAAATACTCAATTATGCTTCCAATAAGCCCCACTCTTTGTTTTTCTTTCTTAAAGCAGTTGGTTCCCTCCTAGTTTCCTGCATCACGCACCAAGAGTTCTCACACAGATGACAAACTAGACAGATTAAAATAATGCCATCTAAAACTTTGCTCGGGGCGCCTGGGGGCTCAGCTGGTTAAGCATCTGCCTTCGGCTTACGTCCTGATCTCAGGGTCCTGGGATCCAGCCCCAGGTCAGGCTCCCTGCTCAGTGGGATGTCTGCTTCTCCCTCTCCCTCTGCCCCTACCCCCCACTCATTCTCTCTTTCTCTCTCCTCTCAAATAAATAAATAAAAATCTTAAAAAAAAAAAAGAAGAAGCAGCTTTGCTCATCCTCAGACCTCAGATTACTCTGCATCTCTCAGAGGAACTGTCAGTAGGGATTATTTTGCCCTTAGCCATTTGTGGAATGTTCTGTTACCCGAGCTAGGATTTGCCTTTTCTAGGAAACTTCACTTATGAAAGAGCTGGTCCCTAACTCTGAGAGCCCACAGGTCAGGAGAGGATATGAAACCCAGAAACCTAGGCACCTTCTTGGCTTGTCCCTCTATTTTTAGCTTTATGTGTGACCCGGTCTCTTCTCATAGAAAGCTTAGTATCTGCTCTAAAGCAAAACTCATTTCTGAACATGCGGACGAGCGCACTGCACCTGCTCACCTAGACACTGTTCCATATGCCATGACTTGGGTCAACTGCTATGTTTGGAGAATGGGATCTTGTCAGGGAGCGTAGCACTTCTACATGATGACAAGGCTCAGAGTGTGGCCAAGGGGAAAGTGGCCCAACTGGAAAGAAGGGTCATTGAAGATGAGGGAGTCAGAGATTTTAAAATTAAGATACAGAATGTATCAATCCACAGAAACATTAAGTCATCCAAGATGATGGCAGTATTTTCCCTGGGAACCCTGAGAACCAGGGGCCCGAGTCCTGGTGAATGCTGGGAGGTGGGTAGATGGTAGTGCCAAGAAAGGGAGTCTCAAAGAAAGGTGATGGTCCAAGAGAGGCAGTGAGGGATGGAAGTGTGCTGACCACCCTCCTCTTTGTCCCATGGTAGGTGGGCTATGGGAATGAGTTAGCAGCTCTCAAGAGGGGAGCAAGGAAGCCCTGTCCTCAGTGAAATTTCCGTTAAGGCAGAAAATGGAGGAAGCTTCTTTCTATAGGTGAACAAAAGTCCCAGGTGATAGGCTCAGAAGGCAGGGATGAGGGCAGCATCAGCCCAAGACTGCCGGAGAAGTCAGGTTACCGGACTCACTTGCATCTGGGGAGTTAGCCTGGGATGATAGGGAGGGAGGGAGCCCAGAGGGACTGATGGACCAGGAGCCGAAGGGGACCATGATTGAAATGGCCTCCGTCCCTAAAGGGATCTGCAGCAGGTTCCCAACAGAAATTTGGTGACGTTATTTGGGAGCTTCTGCAGGGCCTGGCCCTGGTGAAGGGATGGGTAATTCGATCTGGGGAAGAATAGGAGTAGACAGTGCTCTCCAGCATCTCTAGCCCTGCATGCATATGTCTTTGTTATGGATCTTGTGGTGGGTCCCTCATCCATGCCACTCTCTCCTCTCTGTGGACGACGGGCCACGCTCTTTAGGTGGGATTGACATCACCTCCAGCCCCAGGGGTGGTCCTTAACCAGTTATCGAAACTCCATCCTCCCGGGCCAGTGATTCGTTCAGGGAGGGACCTAAGCCCGCTCTGCCCTGCATGTTGGCTTTTTTCCAGCCACATGGGTTGCTTTGGGGTGATCACATGACAGACATTGGCCCAAACGGATTGAAGCCCAGTAATCTGTAAGGACGGTGTGGTATAAGGATGTACAGCGTGAAAAAAACTACAGCCATTTCTGCACCCATAAGGAGAAACAGAGTAAGGCCAAGTCCAACACACAGAGGAGGGCAGAGTTGAGGGAGTCCAAGACCCTGAAGATGTTGGGAATTTCTGGATCAAACCATTAGTCGAGTTCTCATTGCTTTTGAGACAATAAAGGCCTTTTCGTATTCAAACTAATTTGGACTGAGTTTTCTGTTACATATCTTAGGCATCCCTCTCTCCCATCGGCTCAGCCACATCCAATTTCTGGGCCAATGTGGTGTGGATTCTGGTGTTCTTACCCCTCCGAGGACTGTGATTCTGAAGATGGAGTTGGTTGTAAATAAACTGTGAGCCAGGGAGGGAGCCAGGCTTTGTCAGAGAATACCTGGCCTCCAGCCTCTATCTTGGTGACCCAGATGCTTATTTCTATTTTGCAGGCTCTTCTGCACTATTAACCTGTATTCTTAGCAATCTCCCTAAGTTACAGGTCTGTGAATGTTTCTCCTCGTCTCTTAGCTTTACCACATTGCGATCATCTGCTTTCCCTTCCCCCTCTCATTCATTCGGTGAATATTTACCTACTTGCCTTCCGTGTGGTGGGCACCGTTCCGGCGTTGCAGTACGTCAGCGAACAAAAGAAATACAGATCTTTATCTTTACATTCAGATAAAGTGGAAAATCCAAAGAGGGAGATTTTTTTTTTTTTTTAAAGATTTTATTTATTTATTTGGGAGAGAGAGCAAGCAAGTAGGGGGGAGGAGCAGAGGGGGAGGGAGAAAGGGAGAAGGAAAGAATCTCAAGCAGGCTCTGCACACTGAGCGCTGAGCCCAACTCAAGGCTCGATCTCACAACCCTGAGATCATGACCTGAGCCAAAACCAAGAGTCCAACACTTGAGCGACTGAGTCACCCGGGGGCCCCAAAGCAGGCAGTTTTTTACACACTTGCCTCACTGAAAAAGTTGCTTTGTTGTTTAGGCTGCTGAGTAAAGATCTGAAGGAAGGGAGGCATAGATCACACGAGACTCCGGGGGGAAAAGCAGTCCTGCAGAAGGAACAAGTCCGAAGGCCTTGAGGCGGCCGTGTGCCTGCGATGCTGGAGGAGCAAGGAGGCAGGTCCGACAGACAGAATGATGGGAAGGCCGGAGGAGTAAGCGGAGAAGTCAGAAAGGCTGGGCCGTGGGGGCGTGGGGAGCACTTCAGCTTTTCCACCTGATAGGCGGGGAGACAAGGATAGGTTTAAATGGAGGACGGACGTGGCTTGACTTCACTGTAAAGGAAAGAGGGGTCGAGGGTGACTCCATGTGTTTGAGCAAATGAAAGAACTGACTTGCTATTAGCTGAGATGAAGACTGTTAGAGTCTTCTTTGGGGTGGGTGTAGGGGGATACGTGTGACGGAGGGATGGAGAACAGGCGGTCACTTACAGACTTTTAAGTCTGGCATCTGTTCGGAGAGGTCGAGTGGACAGACGGGTGTTTGAGTCTGGGTGGAGCTCAGGGCCGAGGGTCAGGTTAGAGATCTGTTTGAGAACGGTTAGGCTAGTTTATCCACAAAACCGGATAAACCTACTAACAAACCACCACTTGTTTTGCCTTTACTTTGAACCTTTCTCCGAATTGTGGCAACACTTTACCTCGTATCTTTGGATAGTTCATTTAGAGAAGCGCTGAGTGTACTGGAAATGAATAAGGAGCATTTTACGGAAGACGATGGGGGCGAAGCAATCTTTTTGTAATGTTACCTACCATGGGGGCCAAGGTTTTGTTAGTTTAGTGAAGATAAAATAACAGATATTTGACAATACTATATCATTTCAGCTTAATGAGTTCGTCATTGTCATCATACATATACAAAGTAAACCAATTTTTTAAATATTCCAAGCATTTTATTTTACTTATTTATTTTTAGATTATTTATTTGCTAGAGAAAGAGCCCATGTGAGAGAGTGGGAGCACAAGCAGGGGAGTGGCAGGCAGAGGGAAAAGCAGGCTCCCTGCTGAGCAAGGAGCCTGATGGGACTGGATCCCCGAGGACCCGGGGTCATTACCTGAGCTGAAGGCAATTGCTTAACCAACTGAGCCACCCAGGCGTCCCAACATTCCAAGTATTTTATTTTATTTTTTTAGTTTCAGAGGTAGAGTTTAGAGTTTAGTGATTCATCAGTTGCATATAACACCCAGTGCTCATGACACCAAGTGCTCTCCTTAATGTCTGTCACCCAGCTACCCCATCCCCCCACCCACCTCCTAAAATATTCCAAGTACTCCTGTATGATTAAAAAGGAATTAAATGGGGCTCTACTAGTCACATGCTCTTGCCTCAGGGTCATTGTACTTTCTGTTCCCTATAACCTGGAGCAGTCTTCCCACAAATATGAATAAGATTTATTCCCTGGCTTTGTTCATGTCTCTGTTCAGATGTTATCTTATTGGAGAAGCCTACCCTAGCCAGATTCAAATAGCACACCCCATCACTAGCTGTTCTATTTTTCTCCTTGAAGTGATCGCCGCCTCCTGCGGAGTACATCTGTTTCTTGTCTGTTCTCCTCCATGACAGTGAACTATGGCTATTTGCTGAACCAATGTAGGCCAGCATATTGCTGTTCAAAAGAACTGTATGAAGCATTATGGTGACTATAGTATTTCAGCACTTTGCCAACATTACGCTTACGAGCTTACAGCATTTTTGCTACTTTAGTGGCTGTAAGGTATGCGTCACGTTTAAGTTTAAACTTTTTGATTGTCAAGGACCATAAACATTTCCCCATGCATTTGTGTACTGATCTCATCTCCCTCTGTGAGTTACGTCATTTACCGTCTTCGTCTATTTGGTTATTGTCATCTTGATCGATTTTACATATTTAAATAAGCTTGTATACATTTTTGGCATTTAAAAAAAATATTTTATTTATTTATTTGTCAGAAAGACAGTGAAGGCACAAGCAGGGTAAGCAGCAGGCAGAGCAGGCAGAAAGAGAAACGAACTCCCGGCTGATCAAGGAGCCCGACATGGGACTTGATCCCAGGACCTGCGAATCATGACCTGAGCTGAAGGCAGACCCTTAATCGAGTGAGCCACCCAGGAGTCCCCATTTTTGGCATTTTCTGATTATTATTTGGTGTAAACATTTTTCCCTCAAGCTCTTGTCTTTTTAAAATCCAGTTAAATTTTTTTGGGGGGGGGGGCGAACGGCTGGGTGGCACAGTCTATTATCTGTCTTCAGCTCAGGTCATGACCCCAGGGTCCTGGGATCCAGTCCCACATCAGGCTCCTTACTCAGTGGGAAGCCTGCTTCTCCCTCTACCTCTGCAGGTCCCCCTGCTTGTGCTCTCTCTCTCTCTGACAAATAAATAAATAAAATCTTTTTAAAAATTTTTTTAAAAATTAATTAATTAATTAATTAATTAATTTGTTTTAGAGAGGGGCGGAGGGAGAGGATATTTTAAGCAGGCTGCTGGCCCAGCGCAGAGCCCCTGCCCCATCTCAGCACACTGAGATCACGATCAGAGGCGAAATCAAGAGTCCCACGCTTAACCGAGTCACCCAGGCGCCCCTACATTTTTAAATGTTGGTCTTCTTTTCCAGTTTCTTCTGTTGTTTCAAAGCCTCCAGAACGCTGACATTTAACCACACACATAACTGTTTTATCCTACTTAATATAGTGTCTCTAAATCTTTATCATTTCAATCCTTTTGGAGTTTATTTCGATGCATAAAGCGGAACCTGGGTTTTCCCCTGCAAAGTTCGACCCCTCGCTAAGCAGCCCTTCCTTGCCGCCGTGCGCGGGAATACCACTGTCCGTGCCGACGCGTTCGGGTCCTCCAGCCCCGTTCCTCCGCGCTCAGCTCGGCGCCCGTGTCTGGCTCGGCTCTGGCCCCGGCGCCGCGGACCCGAAGGGACATTTCGCCCCCTGCCGGCGGCCGTTGTCCTCCGCCGGAGCCGTGCCGCTCCGCCCCTGCGGGGGGACTCCCGGGGTCGAGCTTCCCCGACCGCGCGTCTTCCGTGGAGCCGCGCCTGTCCCTGCCGTCCGGCGAGGCCGCCCCGGGCCTCTCCTCCGTGTGTCTCCCGCCCCGGCACGGGCACGCGGTCGGCGGTTGCGGGCGCGGGATCCCGCCGCACCGAGGCGCCCCGCTCGGACGGGCTCGGGAGGCTGCCCTTCCCGCGCGGAGAGGCTGCTCCGGACGCGCCCACCCCTCTCCGGTTCCCCAGCCGGTGCCCACTCTTCTCCGCGCGTCACCGACTGTACCCACGCTCAGCAGGGAGCGAAGCCGACCCGGTTCCAACACGAGAAAGAAAGTATTCGATTTATTCAGCAGCTGCATGCATACCTACTGTGTGCCAAACGCTGCGGTCAGCGGAGTCTCGTACGGAGCCAGCCCCAGGCGCCCAGAACCAAGCCGGTTCGGTGGCCGGGGCTGAAGTCAGGGCTCCGAGCGCGCAGCCGGGGGCGGCGGTCCTGGGGCGGCCGCAGTGCAGCGCGGCCGCGCTCTGCGCCCTTCTCCTCGCTCTCTCCCCGTCAATCCTACAGCCGCCGCCATGGGGGTGTCCGGGGACCGCAGAGCTCCCCCCAGCGCCCCCGGCCCCGCCGCCGCGCGTTCGCGCCCCTCGGGCGGGAGGGGGTGCGGTCCCCGGCTCCGGGCGGGCTCCGGGGCGCGCCCAGGGGAGGGAGCTCGTCGGCAGGACGTGCCGCCCCCGCCCGGCCTCTAGCGGCTCCACCCAGGGGCGCTCACCCGCGGCGACCTCAGCGGCTGCCCCTCGCCCTCGGGCCCACGCCCGTACTCTGGACACGGGCTGCCAGTCCGCGTCCGGAAAACCCGGTCGTAATGGGACAGCAAACCGTAAATACCTGCGAACAGACGGGCGCTGCAGCATTTCCGTGAAAAAACCCCGAAAAGCGGGTTCGGCCTCCGCCGGGGCCCCGAGGTTGCGATCTGGAGCCCCGCACCCTCCAGTGCCTGGTCCTGGGGCCCGGGAGCGACCAGCAGGAGACAGCCTTGCTGCAGGCGCGAGGGGCACCTGGCGAGGAGGCCGCTTCCCTCGTGCTCCTGGACCTGTCTGCTTGGGGAGCACACACGAGTCTCCGAATTTAGGATTTCTTTCGCATGAATTTGTATTTATTCATCCCGGTCCTGTCAACAGGCTTGGGAAATAGCGTCCACGTTGAATACCTGTTTGTAAGACGTTGTATTTTTTCTGTCCCAGCGGGGGTTCTTAACCTGGGGGACAAGTAGGGTTGTCTAGGATTTGGGCGGGGGACAGCCATGAAAACCCTGAAGTTGTTTCAAAGTTTGGGGCTGCTGTGCATTTTTCTGGAAGGAGTTCCGTAGCTTTCATGGTGACCAAAGAGTTCCCAGCCTTAGTTTGCTGAAGCAGGGCTGCTCTGCAGTGAAGGCTCGTGGGTTTAGGGACGCAGAACCGTTCGCACTAACACTGAGGCCGGCGAGCCACGAATCCGAACCCCTGGAAGAGTTTGTCTGCTGGGGGTCGCTGGAGCCTGGACTCACTCTCCCTCCTTACAGAAGGTCCCCCCCCCACCTCACAAAAACTTCAGGGGCAGATTTGGTTTCCTTTTAGAGTCAAGTTAGGTTCAAGCAGATTTACTTCTGCATTTCTCTGAGCTTAAATAGAAATAACTCTCTGGTGGGTTTTTTTCCCTGGGTTAGTCATGCAAATGTCCCATGCCTCATTCACACTAGGTTTCAGCCTCCGGCCGCCCTCTGCACAAGCCTGGCCCAGGACCCCTCCCTGCAGGCATGGGAGTCTCTGGGGGAACTTAGGTGCTGACTTCACTGGGCTGGGTTTTCCTCGGCCAATGTGACCAGGAGTTAAAACGTGTTCCTTTTAAGGAAAAAAGAATGCAAGATTTTTGTGCTCGTGTGAAGAAAAAAAAATCACAAAACTACCACAAACCCACTAATAGGCCTAACAACAATAACTAATTTTTTCAGATCAGCTCTCCTATGTGTCCACATAGGAGTATGTGATTATAGCAGTATCATAATTATATATTAAGAACTGTTCTTGGGGCAGCTGGCTGGCCCGGTTGCTGGAGCCTGCAGCTCTTGCTCTTTGGGTTTTGCGTTCGAGCCCCACGTTGGGTATAGAGATTGCTTAAAAATAAAATCTTTTTTTTTTTTAAGATTTTCTTTCTTTCTTTCTTTCTTTCTTTCTTTCTTTCTTTCTTTCTTTCTTTCTTTTCTTAAAGATTTTATTTATTTATTTGACAGAGAGAGAGACAGCCAGCGAGAGAGGGAACACAAGCAGGGGGAGTGGGAGAGGAGGAAGCAGGCTCCCAGCGGAGGAGCCCAATGTGGGGCTCGATCCTGGAACGCCGGGATCACGCCCTGAGCCGAAGGCAGATGCTTAACGACTGAGCCACCCAGGCCCCCTAAGATTTTATTTATTATTTGACAGAGAGAGAGAGAGAGAGCATGCACAAGCAGGGGGAGTGGCAGGCAGAGGGAGAAGGAGAATCAGGCTCCCTGCGTAGGGCTTCATCCCAGCGCTGAGATCATGACTGGAGCCGAAAGCAGATGCCCAACCAACTGAGCCACTTAGAAGCCCCTTAAAAATAAAATCTTAATTAAAAAATAGCTCTTCCTACAATTTACTACTCTTCCTTAGCATACCATGAACATCTTACTGTCTTCACAATTAGTGTTTTTAATGGCTGCATACGTTTCCACTCTTTGGGCTTCATCATCTCCCTTTGTTGTACGAGCTGCCAAACATCTCAGAAGCGGAAAGGTGCAAGAGTGAAGGGAATTATCTGGTGCTCCTCTGGCCTATACAGCTCGCTATTTTGCTGCCCAGGAGGGCAGCAAATCTGGGATCAGAGCTTCAAAGCTTCCCAAACAGCTCCGTAGGGTAGCTGTGTAGGCAGGCTAGAGCCCTCCCTTCTCTCCCTCACCTCCTGTGAACTGTCTGAGGCCAGTCATGTTCTGGAGCAGGACGTGTTGACCCATGGAGGGGGTGCTGGGAAGACCTACCAGTTAGACCAATTAGAGACTCAGCTGGGCTAACCAGCAGGGGTTTCAAACGTGGAGGTTTCTGAAAGGGGTGAGATGATTTGGAACTAGGGTTAGCAGTACCCCAGGAAAGGAAATTGCCTGCAGGGGTTATGCACAGACAAAGTTCCCTGGGCCCTGGGGTCCAGAAGCCACTGGACACACGAAGGGTGTAGCAGTTTTATCCTCCACGACCCTGAGTGTGTGCCTGCGTGCACCCCTTACTCCACGTCCTTTCCCACTTGGGCAGTGGCATCATAAAAAGCATCCCGTTTTGTAGCTGTGGTTGCAGAAATAAGTCGGCATGGGATAAAGCGAACCTTTCACTGTTTGTACTTTGGCGTTATTTGAATTTTTAAGATGAGCAGGAGTTATTTTTGTAATTTAAAAAATTGATGGTGGACGGGGCCCTCGGTAACAAGATCACGGGATTTCAAGGAGATCTTGCACTGGCGTCCTCAGTAGTCTGACTAAACTTTCAGCAAGTTACTCTGATTTTTTAAAAAGGAAAATAGGGATAAAAACACAGACACGCAGATAAGCCAGTGAGTGTCAGGATTGCTGCCCTCTGTCCCCTCACCTCTGCGCTCGGTGGTCCTGCCTTGATTCAGCCCTCAGTCTCTTTCTCCAGGCCCGAGAACTCGAGGAGGGCAAGGCTGTGGTCCCCATCAGATCTCCGGAGCACAGGACAGCTCCCAGCAGAGAGTGGCCAGTCAGTCCACTGACTAATGTTAACGGTGAATGGGCTATGGCGACCCTTTCCTCTTGGTCTCGCTGCCTCTCGTCTTTCGTGTGCTGCTCTTTAATTCAGCAGCAATACGCCCGATGCACCCACAGGCCACGTGGTCCCTGCAGTTGTCCTCCGCCGGCAGTCTGTGAACTTTCCAGGTTCTGTGTTCTCTGAGAACAGTTTTAGAATTTGTATTATAAGTTTGAATAATTTCAAGGGACATAATAATTTCTGGCTCATTGTATATATTGACATAAAACTGTTATAACACCTTTTAGAAAATGTTTCTGATAGAATCTGCATACCAGAGTAGAGGCGCCTGGCTGGCTCAGTTGATAGCCTGTGCGACGCTTGATCTCCGGTCGAGAGTTGGAGCCCGTGCTGGGCGTGGAGCCTACTTCGAAAAAGGAGAGAGAGGTCGCCGGGGTGGCTCAGTCGGTTAAGCGTCTGCCTTCCGCTCAGGTCATGGTCCCAGGGTCCTGGGGCTGAGTCCTGTGTCGGGCGCCCTGCTCAGCGGGGAGTCTTCTTTGCGCTCTGCCCTCTGTCCCTCCCCCCAGCTTGTTCTCCCTCTCTCTCTCTCTTCTTCCCTCAAATAAATAAAATTTTTAAAAAAGAGAGGGAGAGAAAGGAAAAAAAAAAAAAGAGAATCTAAATACCATGGCAGCTCAATGCCCACCATTATCTATTTAAAAAAAAAATAGACAAAGTCTTCTTTAGAGCTGGAATTTTATCTTGTGCCATTTTCTCCTTGAACTCGTAAAGTCCATTGCCCTTCTCCCCACAATATTTTATCTTGATGTAACATAGTCTTATCCTTGAAAGTCTTTTATTGATTACCTTATTATTCTTTTCTGTAATAAGAAAATATATAGGAATTGAAATTTTTTTCTTTTTTTAAATTTTTATTTTTTTTATTATATTATGTTAGTCACCATACAGTACATCCCTGGTTTCTGATGTAAAGTTCGATGATTCATTAGTTGCGTATAACACCCAGTGCACCATGCAATACGTGCCCTCCTTACTACCCATCACCAGTCTATCCCATTCCCCCACCCCCCCCGAAGTCCTCAGTTTGTTTCTCAGAGTCCATAGTCTCCCATGCTTCATTCCCCCTTCTGATTACCCCCCCTTTCTTTATCCCTTTCTTCCCCTACTGATCATTCTAGTTCTTATGTTCCATAGATGAGAGAAATCATATGATAATTGTCTTTCTCTGCTTGACTTATTTCACTTAGCATTATCTCCTCCAGTGCCGTCCATGTTGTAGCAAATGTTGAGAACTCGTTCTTTCTGATAGCTGAGTAATATTCCATTGTATATATGGACCACAACTTGGGAATTGAAATTTTAAAAGTTTCCTGTGATCATTAGGCTTATAGGTACTGCATTTCTTCTGGACTGAAGAGCATTACAATGATTATTAGTACACAATTGGTCAAAGCAATACAAATATATTATAAGTTATAAATAATTATTAAACATCCAAACAAAGTTTTAGTGAAAATCTCTCTCTTGGGCTTGTGTTTTTATTAGTCCATGTATTGGTGGTTAAATATTACCTTGTTTACATAAATAAGTAAATGAGAATGGAAGGAGTTTTGTTATTGCAATCTTTCTTATTTGAGCCCCTTCTGAGTTATATGCCAAAAATCACATAGCAATCTATTTTCAAAAATTACTTCTAATAATCGATTGGCTGGTAATTCAACTTTCAGTTTTGTTGAAAGCAAAGGCATTGGAAACCACCTGACTTTCAAAAGGATTTGTTATCCAGTTAGGTTCATTCATTTTCAATTCCTGGGAAACATACCAAGAAAGGCTTTACTCAGACTTAACAAATTAATGTTACTTGTATCTTTTATTCTTTCATATAGAGGCATTTTCTTTAACCCCATATACTCAGAAAGAATTGGGAACATAAAAGTATTAATTTTAATATGCCTTGCCAAAATAATTTTTTTAAATTTTTTAAAAAAGATTTTATTTATTTATGTGACAGAGAGAGAGACAGCCAGCGAGAGAGGGAACACAAGCAGGGGGAGTGGGAGAGGAAGAAGCAGGCTCCCAGTGGAGGAGCCGGATGTGGGACTCGATCCAAGAACTCTGGGATCACGCCCTGAGCCAAAGGCAGACGCTTAACGACTGCGCTACCCAGGCGCCCCAATTGCCAAAATAATTTTTAAAAATAAAATGCTTTTCTCTTATTATAGGTTTTACTTATAATTTGTCAAAACCTTGGAGCTGCATATGTGACTCATTCGATTTAAGAGAAATGTCTACCATTAAGAATAATCGGCAAAACCAGTATATTATCAAATCAATCAGCCAACCAGGCTTTATTTTTCAATTTCGATAAACATGTTGTGTTTCTGTCAAACATACCTCACCTGAATTCCAGTTCTAAATTGACTGGCTGGAGAAGGCAAGAGAGCCTGGCCCCGAGCCTGTGCCTGGATGATAAATGACGTTGCCACTCCCAGTGTTTCCGACCGGACTTCCTTTGCTCTGCTCTCACAGGATCCTGTCTCTGAAGCAACGCCTTTTTTCACAGCACTGTGAGGCGGAAAGAAATAATAAAGCCTGTTATTATCCCTTGGACCCATTTGACCGTGAATCTAAATTGGAATATTTCAACATGTGCCAAGTTACCTCGTTTCCAACGTGGTGCTTCCCACTTCACAGAAACGTGTGTAGGACAGGGCAAGACCCAAAGCCTACTGTGGGCTTCCTGTTTAAACAGATGAATTTTTTATATCCTGGGTCAATTTACAATACAAGATTTAGGATGGGGAAGAGATAAACCTCTCTTTCATCAAGAGAAGGGGGATTGTGAACAGGGTACAGGGAAAGGACAAGAGGCAAAATGGTACAGCGGGAAGGTCATCTCTCAGCAAAAGTACATCTGGAAGTCAAAGATCCCCCCCTGAACAGGTGCTCCCAAACACTCCATGCCCGCATCCCCCTGGGAACCCCAGCTTAAAGACCACTATCTTAAAGCGCTCTTGTGATCACCGGCTTGCTGGCTGGAAGATGGAGGGGGCAATGTGACAGGGAATGCGGCCAGTTTGAAGAGGCTGGTAAAGGTTCCTGGCTCACAGCCAGCCAGGAATTGGGCACCTGAGCCCTACGACTACAAGGAACTGAATTCTGTCAACAACCTGAGTGAACTTGGAAGTTTTACCCCCAGAATCTCTAGAGATGAATGCAGTCCCACAGTTCATTTCATCGCCTTTCTGAAACTCTGACCCGAGGACCCAGTTGAACCATGCTGAACCTGGACTTCTGACCTACAGAACAAGGAGATAATCCCTGGGTGTTGCTCTCAGCCACCTCATTTGTGGTAATTTGCCATGGCAGCAATAGAACACGGACCCACTATGCCATGATTATTTGACCTTATTATATTCTAAGACATTGATGCCGCCACACTATCATTACGGATCAGCGCCCTCATGCCTTTACTTCCTTTCTTTCCCAATTTAGACTCTCTAGCTGCCATTGTAATGCTTCCCTTTTGAGGATCCTTCGCTCTCTCGTTCTTCCATCCCTTCATTGCAGTGCTGATCAGCCTTGACTGGGCACAGCAGCAGAATCATCTGAAGGGCTTGTTGAAGCACAGATTGCTGGGCCCTCTTGCAGAGGGTGAGGCCTGAGAATTCGCATTTTTCTTACCAGCTTTCAGTGAGTCTGCTGTTGCCTGTCTGGAGACTATACACTGAGAATCACCGCTTTGCTACAAACCTCCTGACTGAACTCAACTCTGTCTTCTCTGTACCTGCAGCCCAGGAGCTGGGTGCTGCTCCAGAGAGACTACCGAGTGGGGTGACTGCTTTTGTGGAAATTCCTGATTATTGACCCAGTTGAGCCCTCGGTAACTGCCTGGCTGTCCCTTCACATTTCCCTAGGATGGTCTCTGTCTCCACACTCTTCTGTCTCTTCTCAAACCTCCAGTCTCCCGCCCACCCCTTAGTTTCAGCGGGTAACCTCACCTCCCACACTTCCGAGAGGGACTAGAAGCCAGAAGGGAACTCCCTCATCTTGCCGTGAAGGAGGCTCTGAGGGCTGGAGGTGGCTCTTCCCTCCTGTTCAAGGGAAGGATAGATCTCCGCCCATCGGACTCAGCCTCTTCTCCCAGGCTCTGCGCCCGGTTGTCTTCGCCCGGCCAAGAAGTCTGCTTCTTTAATTTCTCCTTTTCCTTCGCTATGAATGCATGTGCCGATCTGGATTCTTCCTTGTAACCCTATTTGTAACCCCCCCTGACCACATAGGCTTTTCCGGCCGCCATGCCATTTTCCCTGCTCCCGTTCACAGCCAAATTCTTGAAAAAGGCGACGATGGTGTTTCTACCTCCTCTGCTTTCCATTCACTCTTTTAAAAGATGTGGGATGTGTATTTATTTCCGGGATAAATATTACATTGGGTGCTTGATATTTGTTGAGCATTATTCTGCAGTTCCCGCTTTCATGGAGTTCATGGACAGACCACTAAATACGCATTTGCAGCTGGTGATGAGTGCTATTCAGAAAACAGAGGGATGTGATGGTGTTCATGACCCAGGAGGACATGCAAGAAATACATATGGAGGGGCGCCTGGGAGGCACAGCAGTTAAGCCTCTGCCTTCGGCTCAGGGCGTGATCCCGGCGTTATGGGATCGAGCCCCACATCAGGCTCCTCTGCTATGAGCCTGCTTCTTCCTCTCCCATTCCCCCTGCTTGTGTTCCCTCTCTCACTGGCTCTCTCTCTCTGTGTCGAATAAATAAATAAAATCCTTAAAAAAGAAAAAAAGAAATACATATGGAGTGCCCACAACACACCAGGGGCTCTAGGTGCTGAGAATGCCTCAGTGAAGAAAGCGAAGATTCCTGCCCACACATTAACATTCCAGTGGGAGAATATAGAAGATAAGCAATGATAACAAAAGGTAAAAAAATAAATGTTAGTGACAAGAGATACAGAGAAAAATAAAGCAGAGAGAGATGCAGGGGTACAGTAATTTTCAATAAGGTGGTCAGATAAGGCCTCACTGAGAAGGTGTATTTGGGTAAAGACCTGAGGGAAAAGGACTTTGGATCGCTAACTGGTGGAAGAACATTCCATGCAGAGAAAACAGCAGGAGCAAAGGCCTCAGGGCAAGGGCATGCGTAGCTGGTTGGAGTAACTCAGAAAATGCAAGGAATGAGCAGGTGAGCAGAGGGATAGGTGAGCAAGGGGAGGAGATGAACGCAGAGTCACCAAGGGGCCAGCGGTGCAGAGCAGACCTTGGCAAATTTTTTTCTGTAAAATGCCAGATAGTAAATATTCTAAGCTTTGCAGGCCACATATGGTCTCTGTCATGCATTCTTCCTCTCATTTTTTATTTTATTTTTTTAACAGCCTGTTAAAAAATAACTCTGGCAGTACAAAGATTTGGCAAACTGGCCATAGTTTGCCAGCTCTTGGGGCCTTGTAGGCTGTTGTAAAGATTTTGGTTTTACTCTTCTTAATGTGAAGAAATGTGAAGGGACAGCCAGGCAGTTACCGAGGGCTCAACTGGGTCAATAATCATTTACTCTATGATTTACTCTTCTATAGACGAGAAGCATTGGAGTATTCTGAGCAGAGAAGTGATATGATCTCTTAGATTTTAAAAGAATCAATCCAGCTATTGTAGAGAGAATACACTGAAAGGGGAGGTGGGGGGAGACGGTGAAGGAGAAAGCAGGGACAGTAGAGTTTTTGTTATATTTTGTGGCAAAATAAACTCTCCTATAACTTAGAGGCTTAAACAAACTCTTATCATTACTGTTCTGTGGGTTAGGAATTTGGACCAAGCACATCCCGGGCCAGCAATTCCTGCCGGGCCTGGAATGTCCACTGTGGCTTCCTCACGTGTGTTCACAAATAGTTGGGAGCTGGCTGCAACAGCAACATGGGGGTCAAATGTCTGGCTGCTTTGCTGTTGATTGGACTCCTCAGTTCACCTCTGGGTGGTCTCATACGCTCTCCCTCTTCATGTGGCCTCTCCAATAGGGTAGCCAGACTTCTTACATGGCCGCTCAGGGCTACCGGGCCTTCTTGGGTTTTTGTATTGTTTCGTTTTTTAAAAAATGTTATTTATTTGAGAGAGAGCAAGAGAGAGAGCACGAGCAAGGGGGAGGGGCAGAGGGAGACAGAGAGAGAATGTCAAGCAGACTGTGCTGAGCATGGGGCTCAGCACAAGGCTTGATCTCAGACCCCAAGATCATGACCTGAGCTGAAACCAAGAGTTGGACGCTTAACTGACTGAACCACCCAGGCGCCCCAGGGCTACGCGGCCTTCTTAAGTCTTGAGCTCATCGCTGGTAAGCAGCAATTCTGCCACATTCTCTTATGTAAAGCAGGGTACAGGGACAGTGTTGATTTGAGGGAATGGGCCCCTCAAGAACATGAATACAGGACCTATTTAAAAAAAAAAAAGAAAAAAGAAAAAAGGGGTGCCTGGTTGGCTCAGTCGGTAGAGCATGCGACTCTTGCTTTCGGGTCATCAATTCAAGTCCCACATTGGACACGGAACCTACTCAAAGAAGAAGAAAAAGAAAAAAGAATATGAATGCAGGAGCTGTAGTTTCTTGGGGACAACAGTGACATTGAGTTGAAGGCTAATAATTGAGGCCAAACCTGATGCCAGTGTGGCCCAAGGTGTTAGCAATGGAGATGGTGAGAATTCACTGGTTTCTGGGTGTGTTCTGAAGGCAGGGTTGAGGGGATTTCCTGATGGTGTTGAATGTGGTTATGGCACGGGGCAGAGTCAAGGCTAACTCTGAGGTTTTCAGATTGAGCACATGGAAGAATGCCATTTACTGAGAAGCGGAAGACTGAGGGAGAGGCAGGTTAAGGGGAATATCAGGAGTTTGGATCTGAAATTTGAAGTTTGAGGTTTCTATTGGACATACCCGTGGAGGTATCAAGGAGCAGCTGCCTATGCAGGTTTGGAGAGGTCTGGTGTGGATATATAATTTGCTAGTTGTCATTACAGATGGTATTTAAAGCCATGAGACAGGACGTTATCACCAAGGCAGCTTGGGAATGAGAAAGGGAAATCCCCAGGGGGCAGAAATCAAAGGGGAGCAAAGCTAGTATGGTGAGCAGAATCCGAAGCTGGGACGAAATAGGTCTTAGGCACTGAGGATGGGATTTTAATGTTGGCATGGCAACAGGAGATGAGGCCTTCACCCTTAAAACCTTGGGGCTGGAATGAAGGCCTCATCATCAAGTATGAAGCAGTCCATTAAAGTCTAGCAGAGTGAATGAAAATTGGTACTCTGTGGAGAAATTCCAGAATGTGTGGGCAAGGAGACATTCCTAAAACCTTCTACAAAGGAAGAACAGTTTTCCACCAATGCTCAAGAATCAGGATGTATCTGAATTCTCAGTTTTCTCATGGAAAACTATAAGACAGTGGGAAAATGCTTTCAAAATACCAAGGAAAAAATAATGTCCAACGTAGAATTCTAACCCTACCAAGCTATCAAGCGAGGGTAGGAAAAAAATATTTTCAGACGTGCAAAGTCTCAAAAAATGTTCCTACCAGGGCACTGTTGGGACACAACAGGAGAATTTGCTCCACTAACAGAAGGGGGACAAACCAAGAGAGAAGAATAATAGGAACCAGGAGACCAGGTCTTTATCACAAGACACAGGTGAAGGAAATCGCCAAAATGATGCTGAATAGAAAATCTAAGGTAGCAATGATGCCCTAGGCTTTGAGAAGAGCCAGTTCATTCTGGAGTGAGTCAGAAGGTTCCAGGGACATCTCTTCATGTAGATGGAACAAACAGAGTGCCTAATGGGAATAAATAACCTGGAGAGCAGAATCGCAGAGCTGATGAAATATTAGATGGCACATTAGGCCAAACTAATGCAAATTAAAGTCTAGACTTTTTTTAAACAGAAAACAAAGCTAAGAATAAAAGTTGATGATTGATTGTAATACACATTATAATTTTGGAGATATGAACATATGAACAGATGTATGTGTTAGAATCAAAACCCAGTATTATGTTTAGTAAGGGCCTGTGAGTAGCAAACATTTCTTAGTTTTTTATATGCTGAGATTCCCCCTCCCCCAACACTCGTGAATAATAATTTGGCTGAGTGTAAATTTCTTTCATCCCTAGGACTTTTTCTTCAATTCTGGGAAATAAACTCAGTAATTTTCTCTTCAAATATTGCTTTTTCTATCATTCCTCTCAATTCTCTTGCTCTGGAACTCCTATTTTATATATAGATACATATAATTATATATATATATATATTTAAAACTTCTCATGTATTTTTCATATTTTTAATTACTGTTTCCTTTTCTTTAATCTCATTCTGTGTTCTGAGTGAATTCCTCTGTTCCCTGTTCCAATTTTCTTTCTTTCTTTTTTTTATTTTAAAGATGTTATTTATTTATTTGACAGAAAGAGAGGCAGTGAGAGAGAGAACACAAGCAGGGGGAGTGGGAAAGGAAGAAGCAGGCTTCCCGCTGAGCAGGGAGCCCGATGTGGGGCTCGATCCCAGAACGCTGGGATCATGACCCGAGCTGAAGGCAGACACTCAACGACTGAGCCACACAGATGTCTCCCCCGCTTCCAATTTTCTAACATACTCTTTTTTTTTTAAGATTTTATTTATTCATTTGACAGAGAGAGAGAGAGACAGCCAGTGAGAGAGGGACCACAAGCAGGGGGAGTGGGAGAGGAAGAAGCAGGCTTCCAGCAGAGGAGCCTGATGTGGGGCTCCATCCCAGGACCCTGGGATCACGCCCTGAGCCGAAGGCAGAAGCTTAACGACTGCGCCACCCAGGCGCCCCTCTAACATACTCTTTGAGAGTAGCCTACTCTAGAATTTCACCCATTTATGTCCCCTTAGATTTCAGCTAGGGTATTTTTCTTTTCTTTTTAAAAATAATCTCTACCCTTAACGTGGGGCTTGAACTCAAGACCCCGAGATCAAGATTTGCACGCTCTACTGACTGAGCCCAGCCAGGTGCCTCTAGGGTATTTTTCATTTCAAGGATTTCTAATTGGTTCTGGTTCATGTTGTTTCATTTCAGCTTATTTTTCTTCACACTTTCCTTTTGAAATGGAAGGTATACATTCATCTCTGAACATGTTCAACAAACTATTTTAAAGTCTTGTTATACTCTTTTTACAAATTTCCAGAGGAAATTTGAGAAAATTTCTGATCTGATTGTTAATTTTAAAGGCTAGCTTTCCCACCAGGAGGTCTTCCATATGTTTTGGAATTATGGTTCATAAGCTTTTGAGTGAAGAAGTATTTGTTTTTGCTTGATTTCTCTCTCTCTCTTACTTTCCCCTCATCCCTTCCCAGGATGCCTCCGCCTGGCCCTCTGCCATGTCAACCTAGAGCCGGGGTCTCTGTTCATGGTTCTGCACCCCTGGATACTAGGGATATGGTGGATCTAGTCATGGGGCCAGCAGATGACTGGACAATTTTTCTTCGTTCCTCACCTCCCCAGGCTCTAATGAAGACAGAGCCCACAGACTGACAGCTATTTTCTTCAGCTTTTTTTTTTTTTTAATAATTTGTGGAGCCCGAATCAGCCTCTGGTGTAGAGCTGTGAGCATCAGTCTCCCACACTGAGGGGAGCACTTTATTCCCACAGGAGCTGAACTCTTGCCCAGCTGCTGCTATCCAACTTCTAGACTTAGAGCACCTAAGCCTGAGGCTTCACCCCACTCATTGTACGATGTTTCTATTCCATTTTTGGCTCATAGGGGTATGTAAGAGTTCAGCTATGTCTTTTATTTATTTATTTTTTAAAATATTTTATTTATTTATGTGACAGAGACAGCCAGCGAGAGAGGGAACACAAGCAGGGGGAGTGGGAGAGGAAGAAGCAGGCTCATAGCGGAGGAGCCCGATGTGGGGCTCGATCCCATAACGTGGGGATCACGCCCTGAGCCAAAGGCAGATGCTTAACGACTGCGCTACCCAGGCGCCCCCAGCTATGCCTTTTTAAAAAAATCATTTTTATTTTTAATTTTTTTTCATTTTTAACATTTTAAATGTCATGGCCATGTGTTTGAAGCAAAGGGGTTTTCAGAGATATAAATTTACTTCCTTGTGTTGACTTCAACCTCCTCACACCTGCTTTCTGTTCTCCAACCCCCTACTGAAACCATGAAGTCAGATTCACTTGTGATTTCTAGGTTACCAAATCCAATGGACATTTCTCTGTCCTAATTGTTCTTGACTATTTGGCACCTTTTGACATAACTAACCACCTGTTTTTTTTAATTGTGATGTAATTGACGTATAACTTCATATTTTTTAGACGTACAACATAATGATTTGATATATGTATATACTGCAAAATGATTACCACAAAAGGGTTAGTTAACACCCATCACCACACATATTTACAATATTTTTCTTGTGAAGAGAACTTTTTTTTAAAAAGATTTTATTTATTTATTTATTTATTTATTTGTCAGAGACAACAAGCACAAGCAGGGGGAGTGGCAGGCAGAGGGAGACGCAGGCCCTCCACCGAGCAGGGAGCCTGATGCAGGACTTACTCCCGGGACCCTGGGATCATGACCCCAGCCAAAGGCAGATGCTTAACCGACTGAGCCCCCCAGGCGTCCCATGTGATGAGAACTTTTAAAATCTATTCTCTTAGTAATTTTTAAATATACGATGCAGTACTGATAACTAGTCACCATGCTGCATGTTATATCCCCATGACTTATCTTATTACTGGAAGTTTGTGCATTGACTACCTTCACCCACTTTGCCCACTCCTCCAACCCCAGCTCTGGTAGCCACCACTTTGTTCTCTGTATCTAGGAGTTTGAGTTATTTTCTTTTTAGACACCACATATAAGTAAGTGATATCATACAGTATTTGTCTTTCTCTGACTTATCTCACTTAGCATAATATCCTTCAGATCCATCCACGTTGTCACAAAAGGCAGGACTTCCTTTTTTATGGCTGAATAATATTCCAGTGTGTGTGTGTGTGTGTGTGTGTGTGTGTATCACATTTTCTCATCTATTTATCACTGATGGACATTTAGGTTGTTTTCATGTTTTGGTTATTGTAAATAATGCTGCATTACTGCCTGGCTCTTCAGACTCTCTGCACGATTACCTGGCACTCTCCTGATTCTCATTCTTGTCCTTGGCAGCTCAACAGATTAGCAGTTTCAGGATGTCTCTTTGTCTTCTGGCATTTATTGCTGCTGATGGGTAGGTTGCCACAGTTCGTTAGTCTTTTGTATGTACTCTGTCTTTTTTCATAGGTTGCTTTTAAGATTCTTGTTCCTTGTAATTGATGTTCTCCAATTTTATGATGATATCTAGGTATGAATTTGCTTGTATTTTGCTCACTATCTTGTGAGTACACCTGACAGATAAGGCACAGGACCTGATGTACCCGTGAGTTCAGGTCCCATGCTGGTGCAAAAACAGGCTTGGGGGCCCAATTTATCACAGATGACTGTTTTTCTCCCTGTGACCCAGGTGAATGGCAAGCTCTCTTGCTCCTTCCCCTGGTGGGTTAACAGGGTTTTTCTATCCTCCTCTGGGGAGCAGGTGGGACCTTAGTTACAAGTCCAGGTCTCGCCAGGGGACAAGACTCATCTTCTGATGCCACATCAACGTTAGAATCTCATCCTTGATCTCTGAGGCCATCCTGCCCCGGCTTCAGCTTCTGCTCACTATGCTAGCTTTGGCTTTGATTTCTGGCTCCTGAGAACTTCCCTTTCTTACTTTCAGTCTCAAAGAGGTGAGTCTTGCTTCAGTTCTATCATCTTGCTCTGGTTTCAAGATACCATTTTGGAACTCAAAGCCGAGAAGTTGACTCTTTCTCCTCACTGGGTTCTTTTGAATCTTCTTTCCTGGACCTCATCTCCGAGATCTTGTACAATCAAGCTTAGCCAAAATTAAGTCCGCTCACTTGAAGCCAATGCTTCAATACAGTGGAGTTTGGAAATTTCTGACCTTCAGGATAAATTTCAAGTTCCCCAAACATTCTGATCATAATTAAGCTTTCTGTGAACCTCTCTTAACTGAAGTACCTGGTATTGTCCAGCTACGCCTGAGTTTCTCACGTCCGTGACCTTGAGCGTGATGCTCCCTTTACCCGTAGTACTTTGCCATCAGCTTAGGCGGAATCCAACCTGCCTTTCACAGTCCAGCTCAACTGGTGCTCCTAGGAAGCCTGGCTACGCTCTCCAGCCTAGTTATCTGTGCTTCCTCAGGATTTCTGTGACTGAGGGAAGCAGCTGTGGCGTGAAGGACTGAACCTACAAATCGATATCAGGACTCGTGGGTTTGGGACGGGGCTCTGCTACTTCTTAGCTGTCCCTTTTTCACCTCTGTGACCTTCAATGTTGCTTTTATAACACAGATATGGAAATATTTATCTCATAGAGTTAGAGCCTTTTTCATGACTCTTTTTGTTTCGAATGACAGAAAACCCAACCCAAATTGGCTTCTGACAAAAGGGCACTTACTGGTTTACGTAGGTGAAAAGTCAAGGGGCAGAGATGGCTTTAGGCATCGGTGAATGCAGAGCACAAGTGATATCATCAGGACTCTCAGCTCTGTGCTTTACTGCCGCCTTCAGGCTCAGGTTCAAAGAGTGACAAGATGGCTGGCAGCAGTCCCAGACCCTGAGTCCGTCTGCTTCAACTCCAGCAGACAAGCTTGAGAACTCTTGCAGAAGTCCCAACTAAATTCTCGTTGCTCTAACTGTGGGTCATGTTCCCTTCCCTGAGGTGGTTCCTATGGCCAGGAGAATTGGCTGCTTGGATCAGCTGGGGCCCAGGAGACTTGTCCTACCTCAGATGCTGGGGTGTAGTCCTGGCAGCAGCACACGGGAGGGGAGTGGGTAGGTGGAGGTTCTCCAGTGAGAAGTTACGGTACATTGATCAGAATGGTGAGAGGATGCTGGACGGGAATCAGCACGGATGTCCACCACGGTTGTGCTGAAGAGCAAATGAGACAATATAAGGAAACTGACTGTAGAAAGTCCCATTCAAATAGAAATGGTGAGCATCATGTGGTTCTCTCGTGGCACTTAGCATTTTTTCCCCTTCTATCTACAGTCATCTAATTCATGCTTTATCTCCCCTGTACCCCTAAGCAGCTGGAGGGCAGGATCTGTGCTCTTGTCATCTCTGGAGCATTCCCTGCTCCTAACTCTGCACCTAGAAAAATCGGTGGGACCCAATAAATGATTGTGGGATAACTGAATGAACCTAAAATCCAAAGCATTCCCCAGAATTCTGTTAATCGCTAGGCCAAACTCTCAGAAGGCTTTGGAGAGCTTTAACCTTCTGCTGGCGTCATAGATAAGTCAGCTCTGGCTTTTTTCATACTGAGTGGAGGGTGGGGTGAGATAAATAATTTGAGGCAGATGTGCCCTTGCATTGATTTATGGACTTCGCCAAGCTACGATCAGTCAGAAAAAAGAACAGACCTGGTTTCTTTTTTAAATTTCTGCTTTAGTTTTCTCTCTCTGTCCTTATTATAGAGGAATGTGCTTCAAGAAAGCACAAACTGAATGAAAAAACTTCCCAAAGGCACTGACCAGCAGGACAGATTTGGGCCTGCCTTCTGATCCTTGAGGCCTGAGCTTCCAGGAAGTTTTGAGTTGAACAGAGGGAACCGGGTGTCAGTTCTAGTCGAAGAGCTGGAAACTCAACCCAGTGAGTCGTTCTCCTGTGTCTCTGTGGTTGTGCTCATTTTTTTAGATTTCCTATTCGAGCACAGAGTCTGGAGCTCCTAAGGCCAACTGGAGTTTGGGAAAACAAGCTCTTAAGAGGTACGCACTTCCAGTTATAAGATAAATAAGTCATGGAGATGAAAAGTACAGCATAGGGAAATACGGTCAATAAGGTGGTAATAACGTTGTTTGGTGACAGATGGTGACTGCACTTGTGGGGAGCACTGAGTAATGTGTAGAATTGTCCAATCATTATGCTGTATACCTGAAACTACAATATCACTCTATGTTAATTATGCTTCCATAAAACAAAAGAGGGACCCAGATTACTCCTTGAAATAATGTACAAGTGCCCCCCTTCTACCCCGAATTGTCTTGGAGCTGCTCTTTGGCTGATTTCACGACACAGACACTAACTCTTTTCAGCCACAAGTGTTAAGTAGGAAAGTCAGTGTGGCTTCACATATCATATATTGGGGCCGTAGGGACCCACTAGTTTTCAACCTGCCCTCTCTTATGTTGTAGCAATGATGCTATTCCAGGAGCCTGGGCCTTAGCAGGGCAGAAACAACAGGGACAAAATTTGAGAGAAGGAAGTTACACTGTTACAGGTATTCTGAAGTAAGCATAAACACCTGACTGCATTGCGGAGTCCTCTTTGGAAAGTGTTTCAGCGCCTGTACATCAAAGACAATTGCTGGCGGGTGGGACAGTGGGAATGGGAATTGTCCAAGGGCACTGTTCGCAAGTCAGGAGTCACCAAAGGAAAATCTGAGCTGGGCGGGTCAGCAGCAGCCAGCCCGCTCCTTGGCAGGCTCGGCAGCACAAGGGGAGTGCTGCTTAAAAGGAACTCCCTGGTCACTATCTTCACTTCCTGGACTGTCCAAGTCAGTGCAGACTCATTTCTAGAAGGATATCCCTTGACTTCCAGGTTCTGACTTTGCCTCCCCTTTGTGTCTCTGTCTCCTCCCCGGTGGCATCTTATCTCTCTTCCTGACACTGGTTTCCTTTTTGGGTCTCAGCAGCCCTCTCATAACTGCTTTTGGATAATACTTTCCTTGCCAGAACCTGCCCTTTGGTCTCTCTTCCCCCCAGGTAGTCACGGGTGCCCTGCCTAGGGACCTACAGCCCATGGCCTTATAGAAAGGGGCTAGACTTGGAAGCCGCACAGAGGTAGGTTCTAATCCTAGCCCTGCCAGGGTGGACTTGAGCAAGTTCTTTCATCTTCCTGAGGTTTTAGCTTCCTCATCTGTACAATGGGGATAATTTGTCTTACTGGGTTTCTATGAGGACTTGATAAGGACCTGTTATAAATGGCAGCTCTTACTCCGAGTGAAAAGCAGGCTGGAGGAGGCATCTCACACAAACACCACCGACCCCAGCGATAGCATCTGACCAACCGAACCAGGCGTTCACCCCAGCGGAAAAGTCCTGCGGAGACGGAGCCTCTACTTCCTCATTCGTAACCTGCTCTGATGTTTCACAATCCGTTAGTCAGGAAATCGTTCTTAATATCTAACCGAAGTTCCTCCTGTTACAATGTGTCATATCACACGTATTTTAAAATAACACACAAATAGACCCATGAAAATGAGCAGATTTTTCTATGAGTCAGAGGCATTCACAGGCCTTGGGTTTACTCTTATCTTCAAGAAACCAGGGAATATTTGTCATGGGACCCCTGCAGACTGAGGACTGTGCTGGGCTAAGCTGGGAAGCCCCAGAGATGCGTGATGAGACTCCTGCGACCAGCAGTCTCTCCCTCTCTCTCTCTCTCTCTCTAATTCTTTCATCTGTGAGTGAATGGTTGATCTTAATTTTGAAAGCCTAGGAACACAGCAAAGGAGTTCAGCAGGACCGATCACATTTGTGGCTCATCACTGTTATGCAATTTGGGTCTGGCAAGGATTGAAATGCAAATTATGTGTCAGTCTTCAGCATTGAAGCAGAGGATGACTTTTTTTTTTTTTTTAAAGATTTTATTTATTTGAGAGAGAGAGAAAGAGAGAGAGCATGAGCAGGGGGGTGGAGCAGAGGGAGCCCGACTCAGGATTCGATCCTAGGACCCCTGGATCATGACCTGAGCCAAAGACAGACGCTTAACCGACTGAGCCACCCAGGCACCCCAGAGGACAACATCTCAACAGCCCCGTGTGACAAATCATTCATTCAACTCTGCAGGTGCATTTTGCAGCTAATCCTTCTGGCTGGGCTATTGGTATGAATCACCTCTTTTCGGCTAGGTGGCCCTGAATCTAAGTGTCTAAGAAGCACCTGTGGGAGGGGAATGGTGGCCCTGGTTGGCTGCCCAGGGCAGATGTCTCCATTTTTACACGTGTCTGCTCTATGGGCATGCTGCAAACCTATGGGATGAGGTTGCAAACTGGCAGCCTGTGGGCAGCCTATAGACGTGTTTTGTTTGGCCACACAATGTTTTGTTTTTATTTTTGAAGTTGAATTGGTTGCCTTGATCTAAAAATTCATATGATCCAGGTTTCTGGCTTTTCTTGAAAAGGGGAAGATCTGGCATCACTGAAGCTGTAGCTTTTCCTCATAATAACATCCTCTGGGTCTGGGTGGAGGTGCTCCCTCTAGGTGGGACCACCATTTCCCACTGCCTCCCTTCCACTCAATTTCAGTCACAGAAATTGCCTGAACCCTAAAGGCATTCGAGCTGGGGACTCTTGGCCTGTGAAGTCTCCTTTGGTCATTGATGGAGAACATGACTACTTGTGTTTTTTTCCTTTGGGTTCTCTAATTTCTCTTCCTCCACCAGAAATGATACCAGAAGAAGTCAGTATTTGTGATTCCTGCAGCTCCGTCTTCTCTGAGTTTATATTTAATGCCACAGTTGAAGACATGTGTCATGTTACCAGTAGGTTTTCATATGGGGATCAAGGGGATGAATCCCTCTTTGAAATTCGTCTGTTGAAAAAAAAAAAAGAAAGAAATTTGTCTGTTGGCACTGCTTCTAGGTTCTTCAAAGTCCAAGGGGCTTCTGCGTGTGCCCAGGAACACTCTCTGTGCCTCCCAGTGTCAAGACAACCCAGGCTCGATTTATCAAACGTACATGCCTCATCAAACTTAGAAAATAAAAATTTCTTAAACTACGTTTTTACACTTAAATCCTGATTACCACTTCTATTCCTTTGGGGTGACAGTAACAGAAAACCCTAACTCAGAGTGGCTTAATAAGGAAACGAATTATTCCACACAAGGTGAAGCCCCGAGGTGCGGCGGGCTCCAGCTCCACTTTGCTGGGATTCTCTTGGTTCCGCCCTTCTCCGTGCGCTGGCAGCACCTCAGGCTTGTCGCCACGGGGCCGCTGCAGTGGCATTATCCTCTCCAGACACAACATTTCAGAGAAGGAAGTGGGATTTTTATTTCCTTTTTTGCGGGGTGGGGGTGAGACCATGGAAACCTTTCCCAGAAGCCCCACGGTGGACTTTTACTTACACCTCATTGGTCAGAGTTGTGTCACATGCCCATTCCTAGACCAATCACTGGCAAGGACGTCTGGACGGCCAGTTGGCTTTTACTAATTATCCCAGAGTGGGTGAGTGTGGGGGAATCCGTTTAAAGATCGCCGCATATACTTAGTTAAATTCCCTTAAACAATCTAAATTATAATCACAAACCCAGTAAGATCAATTCTTTGAACATTTCAAACATCCTGACACATCAAGTGACAGAAACACAAAAGTAAAATCATCACAGAGGCTAGAGCTACGTTTAATCTAATTTAAAAATATTAAAACCGTAGATTTAATTTTTTTATCCCTATATTTATAAGTAATATTTATTTTGATACTTTCTAGGGTTACAGTAATTTTAGTGGATCCCAAGTTAAAATAACCACTTCATACTGGCCGACGTTGTAGGTTACTTATGTTCGGTTATTTATGCGGGTTGCGGGTTGGAGTTACGTATAATTGATTCTTGGCTGGAGGGGGGAGGGGTGGCCCCTTCTATACCCGAGCTGCCAGACATCAGGCTGCCCTCACTTTCACGACAGCTTTATTGAGATAAAATTCACATAGCATACAACTGACCATTTAAAGTATACAATTCAATGGTTTTTAGTATCTTCAGAGCTGTGCCACCATTACACAATCAATGTTAGAACATTTTCATTGAGCGGTGCCCGGTTGGCTCAGTCAGTACAGCATGCGACTCTTGATCTCAGGATCATCGGTTCAAGCTCCACATTGCGCATGGGGTCTACTTTAAAAAAAAGAAAAGAAAGGAAAGAGAAAGAACATTTTCATTGCTCCAATAAGGAACTGGTTAGCATTCACTCTCCATATGCCCCCTTCCTCCAACCCTGGGCACCCACCAAACTACTTTCTGTCTGTATGGCGTTGCTGACTCTGGACCTTTCATACAAATGGAATTACACACTACATAGAAGCGTGATTCCTTTAAATCATTAAATTTTACTCGCTCCATCAGTGTTATTGATCATACCTACACCTTTCATAGGGGGTTTCCTGAAATTATGTACTTTTAAAGTTTTACTTAGTATTGTATAATTGGTTCTATTGTCTTTTGTTACGTATTGACCCAGTTGTTTGGAATACCTGGAAATACAAATGTGCCATATGTATTAGTCACTCACTCCCTTCTTTCCTTTCTTCATGCCTTCCTTCCTTCTCTCCTACCGTCTAACCCTTAACATACTATCTTTCTGTGCAATTATCATATTTATATAAACTTTTCCAGGGATGCCTGGGTGGCTTAGTCGGGTAAGGGTCTGCCTTGGCTTAGGTCATTATGCCAGGGTCCTGGGATTGAGTCCCACAACGGCTCCCTGCTCAGTGGGGATCCTGTTTCTCCCCCTGCTTGTGCGGTCTCTCTCTGTCTTTCTCTCTGTGTCAAATAAATAAATAAAATCTTTAAAATATATATGTATATATATAAATATAAATATATATATAAATTTTTCCATACACGCTGAATTATCTTATTACAATAACAAATCATGAAATATATATGAGTTGCTTTGTTATCAAAGTTGAGTTGATTACAACACTAAACTATTCATTTGTTTTATATTTATACCAGAATTCTTACAAAAAAAGGATTAGAATTGAAGCAGAGCACAAGTCATTTATAAATAACCATGGTATAGATAACAACAGTTAACTGGAAAATCTTTCTTACAGTTGAGTACTAAATTTATTTTGGACCAGAAAAAGAATGCAAACAAATTTGCATCAATCAAGAAACTTCTGAATGGTGATAGATGATCCAAATAAAGATTATAAAAGAGAAGAGGTTATAATTATAGATTTAGTGAGAGGTTAAAAAAGGAAGTATATGGTATATTAAGGAAGTATATTTTTATGTTTGAACAAAAGGAATTTCCAGTTGGATAAAAATTGAAAGTTTTTTTCTTTTAAAGATTTATTTATTTATTTGAGAGAGAGCGTGCGAGCGTGTGCAAGAGACCACGCATGGGGAGGGGCAGAGGGAATGGGAGAGAATCTCCAAGCGGACTCCCCACTGAATGGGGAGCCTGCCATGGGGCTCCACTTGGGGCTCAATCCCACGACCCTGAGATCATGAGATCATGACCTGAGCTGAAATCAAGAGTCGGACTCTTAACCAACTGCGCCATCCAGGCGTCCCAAAATGGAAGGTTTTAATGCAAACTGATGGATTTTTAAAAAAGATTTTATTTATTTATTTGAGAGAGACAGCACATGCCGGGGAAGGGGGGCACTGCAAGGAGGAAGGGGCAAAGGGAAGGGGAGAAGCAGACTCTCTGCTGAGCAGGCTAGCTCCATCCCAGGACCCCAGGATCATGACCTGAGCGGAAGGCAGCAGCTTAAGCGACTGAGCCACCCAGGTGCCCCCAAACTGATGGATTTAAAAAGAACAATCTTCAGGTCTGTCACCTGGAAACAACTTTACTCACTACCAAATTGATTTGCACACCGAACATTTGCATTTTGGATTCTGTTATGTTCCTTAAAGAGACTCTAAAGCTTTTTGAAGCATAGCCAATTCCAAGTCTTGAAGCAGGGGGAAATCAGGAGGGGCTTGTAACATCCAAGAAAAGGATGCTTCCAAAAATATTTGAAATCGTGCTAATTGGGCAATGAAGCCAATATAAGAGGATTCCCACTGGCCACGTTGTGATTCTTTTGAGCACCAAAAAGAACAATAATTACAGTTAGTGATTTTATTTGTAAAAGTCTGTGAGTCAAAGTGAAAAGTTTAAAAGAAGTATTTAAAAAGTAACTCTAGGGGCACCTGGGTTGGTTAAGCGTTTGCCTTCAGCTCAGGTCATGATCCCGCAATCCTGGGATGGAGTCCTGGGATCCAGTCCTGCATCTGGCTCCCTCCTGGGGGGGGAGTCTGCTTCTCCTTCTGCCCCTCACCTCGCTCATGCTCGCTCTCTCTCAAATAAATAAAATTTTAAAAAATCTTTTAAAAAAAGTAATTAATACAAAAGGATTTTTATTTTTAAAGTAGATGTTAATGTTTTTGGCTGTTTTGTCTCTTCTGTTATGTATATTCTGCATATAAAATATAAATATGTATTTCTCTCAGTGTAATGAGGCAAGATTGCATGCAGTGAACTGTGAGCAAGCCAAAAATTGTGAAAAAAGCAGGAATTGTACTAAGAACAGGAAAAAAAATTACTAACCTCATGGTCACGGTCACATAATTACCAGGTTAAAAAAGAGGGTCTGATAATGTGTTACAAGATGGTGCTTTAATCAAGTATCGTAAAGAAAGAAAGCGGATTCTGCAAACTCAATCCTTTGCTTCCCAGGAGGTAAAACCTTTGGATGACTCTACCAGTATATTGAAAGTTAGGTCACGGAGAGTTGGGGAAAGACTGGAAATACGGGCAAGAGCAGGAGGGCCTACTGAGCAGTTCTTGAATGGTAACTAAGGAGCATCCACATGGGGCCCTTCAAGTCACCAGCAGAAGGGACAGAGCTTCCGCCCAACTGTGAGTCTAGGTTGAGAGGAAGGGCTACCTGTATGCTCACTGGTGGATTCCCAGCGCCTGCACGATTCCTGGTACAGAGGAGATGTTTAGTGGTTATTCATGGAAGGAAGAAAATAAGAAAGGAAATGGAGGAAGAAAGGAAATGAGTGAAGAATGGAAGAAAAGATGTGGTTTGTTTGTTCATTTTCTTTTTTTGGATTTTGCTGGTTTTCTTCCTATCTTTATTGAGGTATAAATGACAAATAAAAATTGTATATATTTAAGGTACATGACTTGATGTTCTGATGTACAAATAACTTAAAAAATAATTGCCACGGGCACCTGGCTGGCTCAGTTGGAAGAGCATGTTGGGGTCATGGGTTTGAGCCCCACGTTGGGTATAGAGATTATGTAAATAAATAAATTTTAAAAATATATTTAAAAAATAATCACCACAATCAAACTAATTAACGTATACATCATTTCACCTTGCTACTGTTTTTTTGCGTTGAGAACATTTAAGATCTATCCCTTTTATCAAATTTCAAGTATACAATACAGTATTAAAAACTATATTCACATTTCTATGCATTTGATCTTCAGAACGTATTCATCTTATAAAACTTTGTACCCCTTGACCAACACCTTCCTATTTCCCCCTTCCCCCAATCCCTGGTAACCACCATTCTACTCTCTGCTTCTATGAGTTTGACTATATGAGATTCACATATAAGTGAGATCATGCTGTATTTGTCTTTTTGTGTCTGACTCAATTCAGTTAGTATAATGTCTTCCAGCTTCACCCATGTTGTCACAAATGTCAAGATTTCCTTCTTTACAAAGGCTGAATAATATTCCATTTTATATTTACTATATACCACATTTTCTTTATCCAGTCACCTGTCAATGGACTTAGGGACTTTTAGATTGTTTCCATATTGTGTTTGTTGTCAACAATGCTGCCATGAACATGGAAATGCAGATCTCTCCAAGATACTGATTTCATTTCCTTTGGATGTATACTCAGAGTGAGATTGCTGGATTATAAGATCATTCTATTTTTAATTTTTTGAGGAAACTCCAAACTGTTTTTCATACCAGAAGAAAAGATGTGTGATGCCTCTCCCGGAAGGAGAGTGGATGGAAAGAGATGTCCTCTTCTCTATATCAGTTTCCTGTGTGGAGTCTGAGGGCCTAAATTGTTCTGTCCTTGCTGGGAGGGAATAAAGGGGAAGAAGAAAGAAGGATATTCAGCCTGAAACTGAACTACACCCCACTGTTTGGCTTGTCCTGGTTCCCAGAATTTCTAGGTATGCATGGCTGTCAGTTTGACATTTCCAGCAGATTCAAACCATGGATGCCCCCCATTAAAAACGAGGGGAAGGGGCTCCTGGGTGGCTCAGTTGCTTAAGTGTCCAACTCTTGATCTCAGCTCAGGTCTTGATCTCAGGGTTGTGAGTTCAAGCCCTGCGTTGGGCTCCACGCCCCAAACTACTAAAAAATTAAATTAAATTAAATTAAAAATGAAAAATAAAAATGGGGGGTGGGAAAGAGGGAACCACATGAGTGTCACTAAATTAGGACTTCAGAGGGGCTTTATAGCTGCTTTCAATTCTCTCCTCTGCTTCTCTCCCCCAGTCTGAAGTAAATAGCCAGGGTGGCCACAACTGAAGTTTTCTTTACCATTCCCAAGTAGGCTGAAAGTTTATCCACTGGAGATTAATTTATGCTTAGAGATTAACACTCAGGGCTGGCTGAAGGTAGAGAAGCATTGGTCATTCAAACCTAAATGTGGATTGCTTTAACTCAGATTGCTTTCTTATACTCAGAAGTTTTGATGGAGAGGGCGGAGGGGAAGGGTCAAGAATTAACTCAAGAATGAGGGCCACTGTGAAGGGAGAGCGGAGCTGAGAGAAGTACTAGAGGCTAGGGAGACTTTGCACCTCTCTGGCTGCATTTTCTTAGCCCTTTTCAAGGACTCCTCTTCAAACCACCCCTTAAGTTTTGGTGTTCCCTGGGCCCTAGTTTCTCTAGCTGTTCTCCTCCACCCATCTACTTGTATGTCACATCTGGACTGAACATTAACCCATAAGCCCTCAGGTCACCCTCTTGCCTTTGATCACAGGAACCATGTACAAATCAGCACTTCTTCACGCTCTGCCTCCCACCCTTGGGTTCGGAGCTTTGGTTTGGCTGCTGTCCCTGATTTCTGCACTACTGCTTTTCTACCAAATTCCCCTCCTCTCTGTCTAGTCCTTTTACCAGAAGTGAAATCTAGTAGATTTTACTACTCATTTGGAGGCTCTATCTGGCTTTTGTATTCAGTGTCACCTAAAAAAACCCCTCTCTCTTGGGTCGTCTTTCTGACTGCAAAGACCAAGGTGTCTTAGCCTATGATTCTGAAACCAGTTCTGATGTGTGGGTTTTTTCCCTACACCAAGCAATTCTCCAACATTAGCTGGTGTCAGTTCTGACATGATCTACCTGAAGATAGCAACAGATGCCACAGGTTAAGGGCTCAGTCCCACAAGTCAGATGCTAATCACCAGTCCAAGCATGGGTTATTACCAGTGCTTCCGACAGACTAGCTAGAAATCAGAGGTTCCTACACCCCTCTTCCTTGGGTCCAGTTGATTTGCTAGAGTGGCTCACAGAACTCAGGAAACCAGTTTACTTACTAGATTACTGGCATATTACAAAAGATTTTAAAGAATGTGAATGAACGGCCAGATGAAGAGATAAACAGGGTCCTGCACACAGAAGCTGTAGAGTTTGGAGCCTCACACATGGGTGTGTTCTGGTTCACGAACCCAGAAAACTCTTCAAACCTTGTCTTTTTGGGCTTTTATGGAGGCTTTATTACATAGACATGAATGATTTAATCACTGGTCATTGCTGCTTGATTAAACCTTCAGCCCCTCTCCCCTCCCTTGGAGGTCAGAGTGGGACTGAAAGTTCCAATCTTCTAGTGATACGGTTGGCTCCACTGGCAACAAGCCCTCATCCTTAGGTGCTTTCTAAAAGTTCATTAACATAACAAAAGACAATTTACTCATTCTCATCACTTAGGAAATTGATGGGTTTTAGGAGTTCTGTGCTAGGGATTGGAAGAAGGCCAAATACAGTTGACCCTTGAACAACACATGTTTGAACTGCATGGGTCCACTTATATGTGGATTTTTTTTTGAAACGGTAGGTACTACAAATGTATTTTCTCCTCCTTATGATTTTCTTAACAACATTTTCTTTTCTCTAGCTTACTTTATTGTAAGAATTCAGTATATAATACATATATAAAATATATGTTGACTGTTCATGTCATCCGTAAGGCTTTCAGTCAACAGTAGGCTATCAGCAGTTAAGTTTTGAGGAGGTTGAAAATTATACGTGAATTTTCAGCTGTGAGGTGGTCGGTGCCTCTAATCCCCACATTGTTCAAGGGTCAACTATATATATTTCTTATTATAAATCACAATATCATGTAGCCAAAATACCATTATTTTTTTTAAGATTTTATTTATTTATTTGAGAGAGAGAGCATGAGCAGGGGGAGGAGGAGGGGCAGAGGGAGAGGGAGAAGCAGACTCCCTGCTGAGCAGAGAAGCCTACTCGGCCTGATCCTGGGACTCTAGGATCATGACCTGAGCGGAAGGCAGACGCTTAACTAACTGAGCCACCTAGGTGCCCCTAGCCGAAATACCATTCTACATTCTTCCTTCTCCTTCATCTCCCACAAACTTTTTGTTTTTTGGGGGGGGCTTTCATACTTCTGCACATTTAGCTACGTCTTTCTGGAATGCCCTTCCTTCTCCTCTCCAGCTGTCAGTAAACTTTTGTAATTTTCAAGACTCAATCACCACCTTTGAGAAGCCTACCCTTATCCCTACCCTCAGTGGGTAATGTCGACATTGATTTTCATGCATTCAGTGGGTCAGTAGATCTGGATTTGGTCTCAGTAGAAGATCATTAAATCAGAATATTCCATAGAACGTTGGGCTCAGCCTAAACTCCATCTACTGTTGTCTGAGAAGGCTTTAAGAATTAGCCCTGTCACATGGTTCTTATCGTTAAAAGATCAAATTTTGCAGCTTTTTCACCTTAAGCAAACCACCCAACCCTAAAGCCTCAGAAGTTTTTGTCCTTGTTGGCATCAGAACTCTATTATTATTCTCCTCTTCTCGTTCGTCACTATGGCCCCTCCCATTTGGATAGGCTTTAGTGATTATGGGTGCTTTCACAGATGGTATCTTATTTGTTCCTCACAATAACCCACCCCGTGAGGCAGAGAGGGCTATTGTTATTCCCAGTTGACGGGACTGCAATGTCACCTGGCTGTGATGATGTGGAGTGGGCCTGACTCCCTGAGGTGCTACTTAAACTCTGGGACCGATTTCTGAAATTTCCCGTGGAAACAGAAGATTCTCCTTGTCCCCAGGAAAGCTGTGGTATGGCAGTTATGAAGATGCTATCGGCAGCCGAGAGGCCAGGGGCTGGACACTACTCCCACACCTGCAACTTCAGGCTCAGTTGTTCAGCATTTCTGCTTCTCGCTGCCAGATTGTGCCACTGATTACAGGGTATTTCAGACCCCTGGGGAAGATAAGAGCTCTACAGACCTAACTGACAGGCCTGGCACTCCTGGCTTATTTGGCCTCAGATGCCAACCTCACCAACGTCTTCTCACATCTCTGCTCTCACCGCTGCTCGCCATACTCCACACTGGCCTTCACTTGGGTTTCTTGACTAAACCGCACTTTGTCCAGGCTGTTATTTGTCTGGAAGTTTCTTCTCTCACTTTGGCCCAGTTAGCTACAACTCATCCTTCCGGACTCAGCTGTCACTCCTCATTTGCAGCTTTCCCTGTCTCTGAGAGAGCAGCATGTCCGCCTGTACACACTCATACCAACCCATACCTTTCCTTTGTAGCACTTAGCAGAAAAACACGGGGTGGCCTGGAATGCAGTCCAAGGGGAGGGAATGCCACTTGTCTGTAACACTTAGAAGCCACAAGTATTAGCCATAATTAAGCTAGTCCTGAACGCAAGATCAAAATCCATCCAGCCAAATCTATTTGAAAAGGTTTCAAATCCTTTATCTATAAGGTTTCAAATCCTTTATCCATAGCTGTGGAGTTATGCAGTCTTCCATGAGACCTGTTAAAGTCCCCCTTTTCCTACCCATTGCCTTTACATACGAGAGCTGCTTTTCCTTTCTTCTCAACCCCCGCCCCCCCCCCCCCCCCCCCAGTTTCTGCATTGTGGTCTTCTTTCCCTCTTCCTTTCTTCCTAACTCTCCATGATAAAAAACAGCTTAAGAACTAGTCTGGGAAGGGGGTGCCTGGGTGGCGCAGTCATTAAGCATCTGCTCTCGGCTCAGGGCGTGATCCCAGAGTCCTGGGATCGAGCCCCACATCAGGCTCCTCTGCTGGGAGCCTGCTTCTTCCTCTCCCACTCCCCCTGCCTGTGTTCCCTTCCTCTCTCGCTGGCTGTCTCTCTCTCTCTGTCAAATAAACAAAGAAAATCTTAAAAAAAAAAAAAAGAACTAGTCTGGGAAGGTAGGACCCTCCTGGAAGGCAGGAGAAGGGAAGAATGAGTAGACCAGACCAGAATCTTCTTTGGTGGGCAGGGGAAGGAAACATTATTTTGGGAACATTATCTTTTCACTGTTGTTCAGTTATCTAATGCTACATAACAAACCACTCAAAATTTAGTGGCATGAAACAACTACCATTTCATTAGGCTCATGATTCAGTGGGTCAGAAGTTCGGGCAGGGCACAGAAGGGATGGTTTGTCTTTGCTTCCCTATGTTTGGGGCCTCAGCTGTTTTGGCTCAAAAATGGCTGGAGATGATAGGGACAGCTTGACTGGGGTCGTATGTCTGGGAGTTGGGTTCTTTTCCATGTAGTGTCTGCTGGGACTATAACGTCTAAGATGGTTCCTTCATTTATATATCTGATGTCTAGGCTGGTATGTTTGAAACAGCTGGGATGTGGCCAGCATAGTTTTCTCTCTTCATGCGGTTTTTCCATGTGACCTTAGCTTTTCACAGCATGACAGCAATGTTCCAAGAGGGAGCATTCCAAGAGTAAGAATTCAAGAAATCCAGGTGAAAGCTGAAAGGCTTTTTGTGATCTGGTTCAGAAGTCCCAAGCTGTTACTTCCGCCACATTCTGTTGGTCAAACAAGCCACTCAGTCCAGCTCATATGCGAGGGGAGGGGAATTAGATTTACCTCTTGATATTTTATTTATTTATTTAAAAATATTTTATTTATTTATTTGACAGAGAGAGAGCATGAGACAGCACAAGCAGGGGGAGCAACAGAGGGAGAGGGAGAGGTTCTCGAGAAGCAGGCTTCCCAATGAGCAGGGAGCCCCATGCAGGGCTCAATCCCAGGACCCTGGGATCATGACCTGACCTGAAAGCAGATGCTTAACCAACTGAGCCACCCAGGCACAACTACCTCTTGATATTTAGATCAGTCAACGGATCCATAGAAAGGAACAGAGTTAATTGCTGCCATCTTGGAGACCATCCACCATAGTCCTTACCTCATCCCAGCCACTATAATTCGTGTCCCTTTCATGGAATTGCCTTGAAGTCCAGGATTGCATCAGTCAGGTCCAGGTGTATGAGGCTTCTTGATTGGAGCTCCACTTCATCTGAAGAACTGTGAATTAAAGAGACAAATTTTGTGTCCCATCCCTGCCACTGAAAAATATGAGATAATGTTTATTTTTTTTCTTTTTTGAGATGATGTTTATTATTGTTTTAAGCTAAATTTAGGGTTAACTGGTTACACGGTAATAGAGAACTAATATAATCTGACAGGTTCCAAAGCATAGTTCTTTTCATGACATAATTCTGCTTTAAAATTTGTTTGGATTATAAGAATTGGGATTGTGGGAGAAATGGGCATTTGGAAGTTCAGAAAGTCCTAGTCATGTGATATATATATATATATATATATATATATATATATATAGGCTTTGAAATACCTGTTTGGTGCTAACAGATACTGAGAGAACCATCTAGTGGTTAAGCTGAACCCTGAGAATTAGGAGGGTTTCTTTTTTGTCACTGCCCAGGGAAAACTGAGTCGGCATTCAGAAATTAAAGGTTGAATCATGTGTTTTTCCTGACTGGCAGATTTGGACTGGAGTTGGGGAAGATAAATGATAGAAACGATACTGGCACGTCAAGATAAGTCGTGACTAATGGTGATAAAGTGGGGTAGGGCCTCAAGGGCCCTCACAGGGAGGGCCTGGCAGCGCCTTTGCTTCTGCCCCCTCCCTTCACCTAGGCTACCCTTTCCTCTGGCCCACCAAGTTCCCTTTGGTCTCCAGCTCGTTGAGCAGTTCCTTCTTTTTCTGCTTTTTCCCAATCCCCCTTCCTTATGATGATCTTTTCCTTTTTTATAAGGTACGTATGTATTTAGAAACATAAAAGAGGAAAACAAAACCAAACTTGATCTGAGAATGATCTCCTTTTGAAAACTCTTGGTATTTGTTCTTCTCCCCATATTGTCCAGATTTAGTCTTGGATTGGAGAGCCAAGGCACTGACTGCGTGGTGACTTCATCAGATTGGAGTCAGCCAGCAATCCTTATTATCCTAGGATGTGAACACTACAAGAACCGCTCCAGAACAGCCGGTGCAAGATGCTCACTGGCCTGCGGAGAATTCGAAGCCCAAAGAGCTCAGGTGACCATTGTTAGCGGATGACAAGGACGATCTTAGAGGCTTGGATGTGTTCTTTTAAACGGTCCACCCATTCTGACTAGTAAAATCGGTGGAGTGGTTTGCTGTAATTCTCTCATAACTCCTATTGTGCAAGCACAGAAATACCAGGAACGGCACAATAACAGGGGTCAAACCCTAAGTTGTGAACTGACCCTCAACAGCCGAGGGTTACAGGGTTACGGAGAAAAGGTTGCAGACTCTGTGGCTTCTAAACCAACCTTAACCCTCGTCTCTGTGCCCCCACAGCCCACGACACTGTAGGCATCAAGAAACGTTTGAAAAATTAATATAAACCTTCCCGCCTCAGTCCTTCCCTGCCTCCCCTCCCCCGCGCTAGCATTGGCGCCCCTGCTCGGGGACTTTTCCGCCTCCAGTTAGTTCTCTCCAAGACGGGGCGCGTCCGCGGGACAGACACGGGGCTCCTTCTTTTCACTGCGGGGCGCGGGGCTGTTGGCTGCTCACCCCGACTCTCATATTTTTCCTCGGAATGGGGGTCTTGTTTGGTGGGCACGCAAGCCCCAAAGGTGGCCCGAGGCGGTCTGGGGAACACGAGGGACCTGCGGGATAGTGCACAGAGCCCAAGCCGGACGGAGAGGCCCGCCGCGGGGGAAGCCCCGTCCGCTCCCGAGTCCAGCCCGCGTTCCCACCCCAGCGCGCCCGGCTCCGGGCCAGAGCCGGGTGGGCGGGGCCTGGCGGGGGCGGGGCCTGCCGCGGTCAGGTGACTGAAGGGCGGGTGGCTGAGGCGGCGCTGGCGGAGGGGCGTCAGACTCGCCTTGGGGTCGGCGAGGTAGGCCGGCAGTTGGGTAGCCACGCCGCGGCCATGGGGGGCTTAAAGGACGAGCTGCTCAAGGCCATCTGGCACGCCTTCACCGCACTCGACCTGGACCACAGCGGCAAGGTCTCTAAATCCCAGCTCAAGGTGGGCCCCCCCCCCGACCCCGGTGCCCCTACCCCGGCCCTCCCCGGCGCGCGCTCCAGCACCCCCGGGTGGGGGAAGCCGGCCCCGGCGGGCGGTGACCCCAGGGAGGGGTGAGCAGGAATGCGGCCGGTCGGCCTGCTCAGCGCAGAGGGGCCAGAGACCGGGATTTGGCGGTTCTGCCTCCCTCTTGCCTTCGGGCCGTGCCTTCGGGCGGGTACTTAAGTCCCCTCTGGGCTCCCCGTGAGCGGTGGGGGGGGGGGTTAGGCGGGGATGGGATCTGAGTGGGAGGCGGGCTCCTGTCGGGGAGGTGGGGGTTCCCAGAAAGTCCGGACTCGGAGACGGCGATGGGAAGCTCCCTTAAACAGAATACCCAGATTACCGCTGTACTTTGGAAGAGGAAGGGACTTACCCAAGGTCACTGGGCAGAGCCTTCTGCAGAGCGCACGCTCCACACCCGGGCAGCCCTCAAAACGGCCAGCTGCACCCGAGGCAGTCTGGCTGTTCTGAGGAGGGAGAAGTGCCCAGAGCCTGGGCTCCAGCGGCTTCCTCCTTTGGGGGCTTTGGTGGTAGGGGATGCTTTCTGACCTGTGACAAAGACCTCCCGCCTTGGGGCTTTAGGTCAGTCACGCGTGAGCTGCGCCCCGCAGGGACCTTAGTTCCGGGTGAGGAGCCCTGATCTTTCTGGCAGAGTCTTTATTGTGACTGCCAAAGACCCCATCATTGAGTATAGGGTATAAATAAAGGAATGCTTGTAAATTGAGTAACCCCAAGCAAGGAAAGTGGCACTTCGCCAGGAGAAATTGGCAGCTTCTTGAAAGTATAAAATATAGAAAACAGACAAGAAGAGCCATTCACAGACATTTTCTAATATCCACATTTTGGATCTGAATGTCTGGTTTTCTTAGCCTCTTCTGGGAATGAATTTCTGAAGATTGGGTTTGCTTTGTTTATTTTGTGCAGTAATCAGGAGGTTTTTATGAGTAGTGGCTTTTATGCCATTAGGATTTAGTATTCGCTCTCCTCCTTTCATCTTCCTTTCACACTCCTCTCTTCTTCTCATTCATAAAATCATAGCCTGGAAGGGTTCACAGAGATCATTCTGTTAATCTTTATTTTATTTTTAAATGACAGTAAAATTGACTTTTTTGGTGTACAGTTCTATGAGTTTTAACACATGTACAAATTTCTATAATTACTACCAAAATCAGGTTTCCATCTGTTCTGTCATTCCAGAAAGCTTTTCATGTTGCCCTTGCACCTGAAGCTGGGATCAGACAATTGTCTGTTCTGTTCTTAATTGCTGTAGTTTTGTCTTTTCCACAGTGTCATGTAAATGAAGTCATTTGGTATGTAACCTTTTGACACTGGCTTCTTTCACTCAGGGTAATCCCTTAGAGATTCATCCATGTTATTGTGTGTATGTATTAATAATTCTTTTTTATTAAGTAATCCATTGTATGGATGTACCCAAGTTAATAAAAACCCTTGAGCATTTGTGTTATTTCCCCTTTTTGGTGATTATGAGTAGAGCTATGTTTTACTTTTCACTTTTTTTAGAAGATTTTATTTATTAGAGAGAGAGAGAGAGCGAGAGCAAGCATGAGTGGGGGGGAGGGGCAGAGGGAGAAGCAGACTCCCTGATGAGCTGGGAGCCTGATGGGGGACTCAATCTCAGGACCTTGGGATCATGACCTGAGCCAAAGGCAGACGCTTAACTGACTGAGCCACCCAGGTGCCCTTACTGTTTTTACTTTTAATTTACCTATACCGCTATATTTACAGTGGATTTCTTGTAGATAGATGTAGTTGGGTCTTGTTCTTTAATCTATTCTGACAATCTCTGTCTTTAATTGTTCTGTTTAGACCATTTACATTTAATGTAATTATTGATATGGTTAGATTTAAGGCTACTAATTTTACTGTTTGGTTTCTGTTTTCCAATTTTTTGTTCCATTGTTTCTCCTTTCCTTCCTTATTTTAGATGATTTGAATATATTTTAGTATTTCATTTTAATACTGAGTTTTGTTTTTTTTTTAAGATTTTGTTTGTTTATTTGACACAGAGAGGGCGAGCGAGCACAAGCAGGGGGTGCTGCAGGCAGAGGGAGGGGGGAAACAGGCTGTCCGCTGACCAAGGAGCCCAATACGGAGCTTGATCCTAGGACCCCAGGACCATGACCTGAACTGAAGGCAGATGCTTAACTGACTGAGCCACCCTGGCGCCTCAATACTGAGTTTTTTTGACTATATTTCTTTGTATAGTTTTCTTAATGGCTGCTCTAGAGATGATAATATATACCTAACTTTTCAATCTACTTAGAATTAATATTTTACCACTTTAAGAGGGATGTGGAAACCTTATCACCATTTAAGTCCTTTTAACCTCTCCGCTTTATGTTATAATTGTCATATTTATTAATTTACACACATTGAAAACCTTGTCAGACAATGTTAAAATTTTTTTGCTTTTAACCACCATTTTTATTTTAAGCATCCTTTTTTTTTTTTTTTTAAGGTTTTATTTATTTATTTGACAGAGAGAGACACAGCCAGTGAGAGAGGGAACACAAGCAGGGGGAGTGGGAGAGGAAGAAGCAGGCTCCCAGCAGAGCAGGGAGCCCTATGCGGGGCTCAATCCCAGGACCCCAGGATCATGCCCTGGGCTGAAGGCAGACGCTTAGCGACTGCCACCCAGGCGACTGAGCCACCCAGGCGGCCCGTAGTTTAAGCATCTCTTAAGAATAGTTTTTTCTTCCCAGATAATTCTCACTTTTTTTTTTTTTAAAGATTTATTTATTTATTTGACAGAGAGAGAGACAGCCAGCGAGAGAGGGAACACAGCAGGAGGAGTGGGAGAGGAAGAAGCAGGCTCCCAGCAGAGGAGTCCGACATGGGGCTCGATCCCAGGACCCCGGGATCACACCCTGAGCCGAAGGCAGACGCCTAACAACTGAGCCACCCAGGCGCCCCAACTCTCACTTTTTTTAAAAAAATTTTTATTTGGGATGCCTGGCTGGCTTATTTGAGAGAGAGAGAGAGAGAACACACAAGCAGGGGGAGCAGCAGGCAGAGGGAAAGGGAGAAGCAGACTCCCCGCTGAGCAGGGAGCCCAAAGTGGAGCTTGATCCCAGGACCCTGGGATCATGACCTAAGCCTGAGCCCAAGGCAGACACTTCACTGACTGAGCCACCCAGGCACACAGATAACTCTAATTTTATAGATAGGGTGGATTAAGCTTATGTGATGTTTGGTGGTTGCCCGTACTCCCAGTTGTAAGTAGTAGCTAAATCTAGTACCAGGATTTTCAGACTTTTGAGCCATTGTTTTTCCATTTTTTCTCATTTAATTGATGACATAATTGAGATGTTTCTATTACTTCAGTTGCAGTCCATTCGAAATTGTCCTTGCGGCTGCTTATAGAAAAAGGATTTTTGACTGAAAGGCCTGGCAAGAAGTATTAAATCCCAGTACATACCTTCACCCACGAGATGTTGATAATGCAACTGTGCAATTGTATTTTGTCTGTCCCTTGTCTACTTAACTGAGAGACTTTGGGATTGATTTAGTTCTGTTCATCTTGCCAGTCTTCCTGGAATGGAAAATATAAAAAAAAATTTCTATTTAGATCTTTCCTTTTGTTTTGATTCTGAAATTTAATGTCCACTGATTTATTGGCTAGGAGTAGTGTTTTTACCTTAATTTGTTCGTTCATTTATTTTTTCATGCAATAACCTTTTATGTGTCTATTCTGTGTAAGGTACCATGTTAATTTCATAACAAGATTAGTATTTTTAGGCTCTTAATTGGTTTATTAAATACCAGACTAAATATCCAAAACGAGTGTTAAAACTTATCACTTTGTAAAACTATATGGGCATTCTAAAATATTTTTGAATTAGCCTTTTTGAATTACCTTCACAATATTTGACACAATGAATAGATATTCACTAACTGTGTAGTAGACACTTCATGTGTTAGATACTGTGTCCAGTGCTAGGGGTGGTAGTAGAGGTGGGGGGAAAAAAGAAACAAATACAAATTTTTGCCTTCAAAGAATTTAAATATTGGTAGGCAAATTAAGAAAATAATCAACTATTAGAGGTGGTTGGTTCTCTCTCTCAATTATATTACTCAGTTACCTTATCCTTAAGAAATGTAAAGTCTGCTTCTCTGTCTCCCTCTGCCCCTCCCCGCCACTCATGCTTTCTCTCTCTCCCTCTCTCTTTCACTTGCTCTTTATCTCAAATAAATAAATAAAATCTTAAAAAAAAAGAAATGTAAAGTCTGGTGGTTGAGATAAGTAACAAATATTTTTGGATAGAGGATGTTGAGTGGGTTGGAAGATAAGGGGCCCATGAGATTTTAGAGGAAGAGGTGATTACTTTTTACTGGTGAGATTATTTCATGAACAAAGCTTCTTTGAAATGAACTCTGAAGACAGGTAGGATGTGATTATATAGAGATGCGGGAGGGAAGGGTAAGTCATTCTATTCATTCATTGATTCATTCATTCATTCACTGGATATTTGTTGACTGCTGTCAGCTCCAAGGCATCCCTGTGAACTATTGCAGCAGACAGGATTAATCAGACATTATGGGGACTTCTCTGTAATTTATTTTGATTGCAGTACAGAATATGAGTGTCTGTGTCAATGTATATTTAAGAGAGAGTTATTGCTGGTGATAAAGCAATAGAAATAGATTGTGGTTAATGCGTGGAAGACGCTGAGTACTGGGTCCGTGAGGTAGGTGCCGTAGAGCCTCCAAGTTTTCTGAGAGGTGATGGGCCATGGTAAGTGCACTTTAGGAAGTCACTTGGGCTGTAGCATGTGACCTGGGTTAGAGTGGTTTGGGCATATTGGAATTAGGAAACTATTGTAGTAGCCCTAATGAGAGGTAATAGGGGCTGGAGGTGGGGAGGATGGACAAGTGGGGGATAGTGGGTGAAGGAATTTTGCTCTCTACTAGCCTTGACTCATGACTGGGTGTGAGGAGAAATGAAAAGGACAGAGTCAGAAATGTTAGAAATTTCAACTGTGGATGACCAAATGGACAGTAGTGGTTTTTAATAGAACAGGAAAGTTATGAAAAGGAACTGTTTAGAGAAGAAAGGAAAGTTAGCTTTGAACATGTTTTGTTTACTTTGTTTTGTTTTTGAGGTCCTTGTTGGAGATGATGTTCTTGGCAAGGGTAGAGCTGTCAGTATAGGATCTGATTAGTTGAAACTTGGAAAAAAGAGAGGAGAGATTAATTGATGACCTTGGGGAATGGCTAGAGTATGTAGTGAGGAAGAACAGAAGCCAAGGGACCAGAAATGAGAGTAAGAACCACTTTGGAGCAACACTGGAACTGAGGGAGAAGAGATTTCAAGGAAGACATAGTCTCTTATCTTCGAGAGTTCAGTTATTATTATTACTATTTTTTAAAGATTTTATTTATTTATTTGACAGAGAGAGCCAGAGAGCACAAGCAGGGAGAATGGCAGAGGGAGAGGGAGAAGCAGATTCCCCGCTGAGCAGAGAGCCCCATGTGGGGCTCGATCCAGGACCCTGGGATAATGACCCTAGCCCAAGGTGGACACCTAACCCAGTGAGCCACCCAGGCGCCCCAATTATTATTGTTCTATACATATATTTTGGAGATTTTAAAGTAATGCGAGTGATTCTTCCCTGCTATAGTTTATAAACTACATACTTCTTCTGTAAAGAGAAGTTGTGAAAAGTTTGGAGTATTGGCATCATCTTGGGAATAAATTCATTTTTTTACTTTTAGGAGATTACTTTGTAGTACAAAACTCATTTAGATAGATATGTTTGAGTTACTGCTATAATTAATAAATACTGGGTAGTCCAGGTGGCCTAGTCAGTTAAATGTCTGCCTTTGGCTCAGGTCATGATCTCAGGGTCCTGGGATCCAGCCCTGCATTGGACTCCCTGCTCAGTGGGGAGTCTACTTCTCCCTCTCCCTCTGCTCCCCCACCTCCCCATTCATGTGCACATGCTCTCTCTCTTTCAAATAAATAAAATCTTTTAAAAAATTACTAAATATTTTCCTTCAGGGTTGCCTGAAGGAAGTACAAGAAAAGCTTATGTTTTATACCTAATTTTTATTAACTAATAGCATATTTTGGAGTGAAACAAAAATTACTACCTCAGTAAATTTCAAAACTTGAAATCCAAAGAATAAATTAACAACATAAGATATTATTTTGTTGTTGCAAACATAGACTTTCATTAAATTTATCAATAAGATAAAAATATGTAACATAGAATTGGAAAACCACTTGTGACTTGCATAAGCTACTATAGAGGCAAGATGTTGAGGTTGTTTAGTCAGTGATGCTTCCTTGTTAAGACAACTAGGCATGAGGTCAATGTAGGTCAATATCTTCCTGATCTTCATTGATGTACCCTTCTCCTCCCCCCAAGCCTCTGCTCCCTGTACCCTCCAAAAAAAGGGGAACCACCTCTGCCTCACTTTTCTTAACCTTGATTCTTTCACCCTCTTCCTTCCGCATTCCCTGTGATTTCCCAGGCTTCTTCCTTGCAATCTGTGCACCCTCTGCAGGAGATCTCTCTTTGGCTACAGTTGTAGTGTTTCTGGCTCCCCTCCTGAGTCGCAGTTGTACATGTCTTTACCCCCCACCACACTCAGCCTGTGTAGTCATCAGCTGTATTAGTTTAATTTGCAATGGGATTGTTAGAAGGCAACTCGTTTTTTAAATTGTCCTGTTGATTTGGTGTTACTCTTTTTCAGGCTGGATACAGAGGGACATTAAACTGAATTTTTATTTTATTTTTTCTTATTTTATTTTATTTTATTTATTTTTTTAAAGATTTTATTTATTTGAGAGAGGGAGCGCAGGGTGAGCAAGAGAGAGCACGAGTGGTGGGGGAGGGGCAGAGGGAGCAGAAGAAGCAGGCTTCCCACTGAGCGGGGAGCCAGATGAGGGGCTCCATCCAGGACCCTGGGATCATGACCTGAGCTGAAGGCAGACACTTAAAACAACTGAACCACCCAGGTGCCCCTGACTTATTTTAAATTAAGCGTTTCCTAATTGTGTACGGATGTACTTGTCGACTGCTGAAGTAGATATGGTGGGGAAAGAAAACTTCAGAAACACATTCTCTACTTGCTTTTAAACTTGTGTTTATGAATAGTCTTTCCTTAGAACAAACTATAAGACTCTTATTTGTTTTGAATGCAATTTTATTTCTTTTAAAGGGTTTTATTTTTAAGATTTTATTTGTTTATTTGTCAGAGAGAGAGACCGAGAGAGAGCATGTGTGCACAAGCAGAGGGAGTAGCAGGCTCCCTGCTGAGCAAGGAGCCCGATGTGGGGCTCGATCCCAGGACCCTGGGATTATGACCTGAGCTGAAGGTAGACACTGAACAACTGGGCCACCCAGGTGTTCCTTGAATGCAATTTCAATATACACTATAACTGATGTGAGATTTAAAACTGCTGAGTGATTGATGGAACCTTATCTGTAGGAAGATGCTAGGTACATATAGATAGTTGGGTAAATATCACTGAGTTGAATGTTACAGGTTTTTTTTTTTTTTCCCCAGCCATTTTTTCCCTTGGTTTGGTTTTGGTTTTCATGCCCTTTTTCTCTGTGTGTATGTGTGTGTTTAATTTTATTTTTAATTAATTTCTACACCCGTGTGGGCTTGAACTCACAATCCCAAGATCAAGAGTCACACACTCCACTGACTCAGCCAACCAGGTGCCGGTATATATATATATTTTTAAATGAGGGACATTTGTGTGTGGATTCTATATGTTATGAAACATTACTAATAGGCCATCTGAAGCAGACTTTGTTACTTTCAGGTTTTTTTTTTTTTTTAAAGATTTATTCATTTATTTTTGAGAGAGAGAGCAAGCATGAGCAGGGGGAGGGTGGTAGAGGGAGAAGCAGACTCCCCGCAGATGTGGACTGATCCCAGCACCCCTGGATCATGACCTGAGCCGCAGGCAGACACTTAACCGACTGAGCGACCCAGGCGCCCCTACTTTTAGGTTTTGATGTAAATTTGCAGAAGTCAATGGAAATAGGTATAGGGGATATTATTTGAAGTAGAGGCAATAATTATTTTCTTCTCTACTTATGTTTTAAAATGATCTTCAGATGATTTAGAATTTCAGGGATCTTGCTGAAAGCTAATAAATCTCCAGTGTTACTTAGAAATACATGCAATTATAACCTGAAACCATAAAAGTCCTAGAAGAGACAATAGGCAGTACTTTCTCTGACATTGGCCTTAGCATTTTTCTAAATATGTCTCCTAAGGCAGGGGAAATAAAAGCAAAAATAAACAATTGGAGCTACATCAAATTAAAAAGCTTCTGTACAGCAAAGGAAACAATTAACAAAACTAAAACACAGCCTACTGAATGGGAGAAGATAGTTGCAAATGATGCATTTGATAAAGTGTTAGTATCCAGAATATGTAAAGAATTTATACAGCTCCACATCAAAAAACCCAAATAATCCAATTTAAAAATGGGCAGAAGGTATGAACAAACTTTTTTTTTTTTTAAGATTTTGTTTATTGGATGCCTGGGTGGCTCGGTCATTAATACTTTGCTTTGGGCTCAGGTCATAATCCCAGGGTCCTGGGATTGAGTCCCACATGGGGCTATTTGCTCTGTGGGGAGACTGCTTCTCCCTCTGTTTGCCACTCCCCCTGCTTGTGCTCTCTCTATCTCTCTCTCTGATAAATAAATAAATAAATAAATAAATAAATAAATAAAATCTTTAAAAAGATAAATAAAAAAATAAAGATTTTATTTATTTATTTGAGAGAGAGAGTGAGAGATCAATCACGAATAGGGGAGAGTGGTAGAGGGAGAAGCAGACTCCCCGCTGAGCAGGGAGCCCAAAGTAGGGCTCGATCATGACCTGAGCTGAAGGCAGATGCTTAACCAACTGAGCCACCCAGGCACCCGTGAACAGACATTTCTCCAAAGAAGACATCCAGATGGCCAACAGACACATGAAAAGATGCTCAAAATCACTTATCATTAGGGGAATGCAAATCAAAACCACAATGAGATATCACCTCACAGCTGTCAGAATGACTAAAATAAAAAACACAAGAAATAACAAGTGTTGGCGAGGATGTGGAAAAAAAGGAACCCTCATGCACTGTTGGTGGGAATGCAAGCTGATACAGCCACTCAGTAAAACAGTATGGAGGTTCCTCAGAAAATTATATATAGAATTACCATATGATCCAGTAACTCCATGACTGGGTATTTATGAAATATGAAAACACTAATTTGAAAAGATATATTCACCCCTCTGTTAATTGCAGCATTATTTATAACAAGATATGGAGGCAACCCAAGTGTCCGTTGATAGATGAATGGATAAAAAAAAATATGTATACATACAATGGAATATTACTCAGCCATGAAAAAGAGTGAACTCTTGTCATTTGCAACAACATGGATGGATCTAGAGCGCATGATGTGAAGTGAAATAAGTTAATTAGAGAAGGACAAATACCATATTATTTCACTGGTGTGGGATTTAAGAAACAGAACAAATGAACAAAGAAAAAAAGAGAAAAAAAAAGACGTACATATAGAGAACAAACTTTTGGTTACCATAGGGGAAGTCGGGGGGGATGGTGAAATAGGCACGGGAGATTAAGAGTACATGTATTGTGATGAGCACTGAGTAATGTATTCTATTTTTTTTTTTTAAGAATTTATTTATTTAGGGGGCACCTGGGTGGCTCAGTCGTTAAGCATCTGCCTTCAGCTCAGGGTGTGATCCCGGCGTTCTGGGATCGAGCCCTGCATCAGGCTCTTCCCTGGGAGCCTGCTTCTTCCTCTCCCACTCCCCCTGCTTATGTTCCCTCTCTCGCTGGCTGTCTCTCTCTCTCTGTCAAATAAATAAATAAAATCTTAAAAAAAAAAGGATTTATTTATTAGAGAGAGAGAGAGAATGAACAGGGGGTGGGAGGGACAGAGGGAGAGAGATAAGCTCCCCAATGAGCAGGGAGCCCAATGCAGGACTTGATCTCAGGACTCTGGGATCATGACCTGAGCCGAAGGCAAAAGATTAACTGACTGAGCCACCCAGGCGCCCCAGGGTAATGTATGCTTGAATCACTATATTGTACACCTGAAACTAATATAACACCGTATATTTATTATACTGGAATTAAAATAACATAAAAATTTTTAAAAAGAAAAAAATACATGTAATTCTAAGAAGATAAGGTGATGAAGGCTATTATTTAAATTCTTGTACATTGAAGAGAAACTTTGGAATAGTTCATATAAACACATGGTATAGAATTTATAAAGTTCGGTGCTCCTGGATGGCTCAGTTGGTTGGGCGTCTGCCTTCGGCTCAGGTCATGATCCCCGGGTCCTGGGCTCAAGCCCCGTGTTGGGCTCCCTGCTCAGTGGGGAGTTTGCTCTCCCTCTCCCTCCGCCCCTCACCCCCACTCATGCTCTCTTGCTCAAATAAATTAAAATAAAAAAGAATTCATAAAGTTCAAAAGGCCATTTACAGAAGTGAAAAGTAAGTTTTCTTCAACCCCTGTCCCATACTATTTTACTGCCCTGGAGGTAACCATTATTACTAGTTTGTTATGTTCCTTCCAGAGATCAAAGTGTACTTTAAAATTAATACTCTTATTGTTTTAGTAAGTGTTGTCCTTTTAAATATAGCACAGTCTAGCGATATTTTTTGCAACCTTTATTATAACTTTACTTTGCAATTATGGTTGCAGTGCAAATTACATGTCAGTCCTGGAAATGTCTTGAAATAAGCTTTTTGGCTGTGCAGTTTTATCCTGTTGTTTTTAGAAACACGGGGTTTTGTTTTGTTTTAAATTGTGCCCTTTTGAAGTAAAAGAGAATCTAAGTGGAAAAAATTTTTTGGGAACAACACGGGTAATTTGAATATTCATTCCTCAGTGATAGATTTTCAGCTAAATATCTTTTATTCTTTGCTTTGTAGTTGGCTATATGTCTTATAAATATTATATGTTCTCTTCCCATGTAGGCATTTAGCCAAAAAAATTTTTAGCCTTACTAGTTACAAAAGTAATTGAGCCTGGCCAATGTGTCAGTTGAAAATATAGTAGTCCCCACTTAGCTGCGTTTTCAGATTTCACGGTTTCAGTTACCTGCAGTCATCTGTGGTCTGGAAGCAGTTGATCCTCCTTCTGACATACCGTCAGTAGTTCAATAGTAGCTTAACAATACGTTACAGTGCCTACATCACTCGCTTCATCTCCTCACGTAGGCCTTTTATCATTTCTCATCTTTATCTCACAGGAAGGGTGAGTATAGTATAGTATTTTGAGAGAGAGAGAGAGACACCATATTCACATAACTTTTATTACAGTATAATTATTCTATTTTATTATTAGTTATTGTTGGTAATCTTTTTACTGTGCCTAATTTATAAATTAAACTTGATCACAGATATGTATGTATCAGAAAAAACGTGTACCTAGGGTTCAGTACTCTCCGGTAGGGTTTCAGGCATCCACTTGGAATATGTCCTCTGCATAAGCAAGACAACTGTATAAAGGAAGCAAGTTGCAGTAAAGGGCTTTTATTGTGTGAAACACAATGCAAAACTATGGTTAATTTTTGTGAACTTGGCATGTATAGTATTTTTCCCTAATCTTTTTTTTTTTAAAGATTTTATTTATTTATTTGACAGAGAGAGAGAGAGACAGCCAGCGAGAGAGGGAACACAAGCAGGGGGAGTGGGAGAGGAAGAAGCAGGCTCATAGTGGAGGAGCCTGATGTGGGGCTCGATCCCAGAATGCCAGGATCACGCCCTGACCTGAAGGCAGATGCTTAACGACTGAGCCACCCAGGCGCCCCTCCCCCTAATCTTTTTTTTTTAAGGTGTTGAACTTTATTTTTTAAATTTTTAAAAAAGATTTTATTTATTTATTTGACAGAGAGAAAGAGAGAGAGCACAAGTAGGCAGAGCGGCAGGCAGAGGGAGAGAAAGAAGCAGGCTCTCTGCTGAGCAGGGAGCCCTATGTGGGGCTTGATCCCAGGACCCTGGGATCATGACCTGAGCCGAAGGCAGATGCTTAACCGACTGAGCCACCCAGGCACCCCTTTTCCCCTAATCTTTAGTGTTATGTTTCTGTTAACCTCTGTGGTAAAAGTTGTTTCTGTTGAGGAACTAAAAGAAATCTCATTAAAAAAATGAGATTAGGATATTGGAATCATGAATGAGCCTATAAAAGTCTTTGTAAATATTTTTTATATTTCACCAAAACAAAATAATAAAGACATTTTAGTATAGTAAGAGAGATTTAAAAATCTTAAAATGGTAATAATGGATTCTGGGTTATTTCCTTTCTTTATTACTTATTTGCTAACAACTTTTCAAAAGTGAGATAAGTTGGAAGTTTTAGGGTTTTTTTGAAACAACATGTAAACTTCTGCTTTATTGAAGGTATTATACAAACTGTGAGGCGCTGTGTGTGTGTGTGTGTGTGTGTGTGTGTATCCATCTTAAGAGCCAGTGTGCATTTCTAATCTTATGACTCAGAGTTCTTAACCTTCTTGATCTCCATTTCATACTTCCTTTTGGGTCTCACTATAGTCCTGAGGTACATAGTACCTGGAAGCTGGAGACAGAAGAGGCTTTACATGACCTTTTCTCACTTACTCCATTTGCTATCTCAGAGTAGCTATGTTCTCATTCCCTCGCAACAAGAGGGTTATTGTGTAATCCCCTCAGTGGATAATTAGCGCACTGGAACTCGAGGTATTCCAGCTTGCCTCCACAGTCTGTCTTATGTGTGTCCCTGTTCTTGTCCTACAACATAAGTCCAACGCAGCCCTTTGTCTCAGCTTCCTTTATTTCCCCAGGGATTCATTTCATAAGTCTATTTTTCTACTCTGCTTTCTGCTTTATTTCCTTCTTCTCATTGTACCTTCAGGTTCCCTTTTTCTTTTTTAATTCAAAATCTGTGTTCACTTGAAACTGCAATTCTCAGCAATTAATTAACTATGGAAAGGTATTTAAGAGTAAATCTGCATATAGTTGAATTTCGTAAATGAAGAGATCTTGTGATTAGGGAGACATTTCTGCAATACTGGAAAAACTAATTTTTTCATCTTAAGGTTCTTCTGTGCCTTCTATACCTTTTGCTTCTGTAAGAATAATCACCTTTGTCTGGTAATCAGGTATGTTTGATTTGGACCAGGAGAGTGGTGTATGCGAACGTGGTGTACCAGCCGTGCTCCAACACGTGCTGAACGGTGTTGAAGGTATTACATGTCGTTGCATAAGCAGTTCTGGGAGGGTGGAGCGCTACCTGCCTTGTCAGGCAGCACATCCCATCCATTCTTTCAGCTCATAGGGTGATGGATGTGGGGTTACGGTTTTGTTGTTTTTGTTCCTGTACAGAATGGATGGCTAACATATCTTTGTTGACTGACTACGGTAGAGCCAGTACTTCAGAACTGGTCCTGTAAAGAGGGGAAGTTACTAAAACTTTTTGGGTATTTATGAGAAAGGTAGAGTTTTGAGATTATTTTGAGGATGTGGGTGTGGTAATTGGAGGTGAGAGGCTGGAGATGGGGAGACCAATTGGGGAGAATCTGTGAAAGTTGATGACTTAGTTGATGAGTGCTGGACTGGGATGGTGGCAGTAGGAATCAAAACAGATATTCCCTACCCTTATAGAGCTCTAGTCTTTTTGGTTTTTTTAAAGATTTTATTTATTAATTTGACAGAGAGAAACAGCCAGCGAGAGAGGGAACACAAGCAGGGGGAGTGGGAGAGGAAGAAGCAGGTTTACAGCGGAGGAGCCTGATGTGGGGCTCGATCCCACAACGCTGGGGTCACGCCCTGAGCCGAAGGCAGACGCTGAACGACTGCACCACCCAGGCGCCCCAGTAGAGCTTTAGTCTTTTGAATGATACAGACCCAGCAAACTGTCAATTCAAGTATAGTGAGATAAAGAAAGTACACAATTCACCTAAGACTTGTGGGATCTATTCATAACACTTGCCTGTAATGAATTATTTTATTGTTGGCTGCAACTATAGTGATTTTTAAGATCAAGTCTATCATTTTTGTCTATTTATTAATTGTCATTCTTGAGTAAAGACGAGTGTTCTTTTTATTTTTTATTTTTTTAAGATTTTATCTATTTATTTGACAGAGAGAGAGGGAACACAAGCGGGGGGAGTGGGAGAGGGAGAAGCAGACTTCCTGCTGAGCAGGGAGCCCGATGCAGGGCTTGATCCCAGAACGCTGGGATCATGACCTGAGCCGAAGGCAGACACTTCATGACTGAGCCACCCAGGCGCCCAAAGACGAGTGTTCTTTTTAAATTAAACTTTCACCAAAAAAAAAAAAGTTCTGGGCACACAGAGGAGGGGAACCTATCTAGCCTATGGGGAGGATTGGAGGAGTTAGGTTAGAGAATCCTTCTAGAAGAAGAGACATTTGTCACTGACTTTAAGGGATATGTCATACTCGTCTATAAGAACATCCACGATGACAGATACAGAAAATAAGTCCCTTGGAAAAACAGGAAAAAGTGTCAGGAAAGAGCACTAGTTGGGGAGTCAGGAGACCTGTCTGTGCTCTGATACTTGTGTAGCCATGGGAAGTCACTTCTTGCTGGGCTTCAGTTTCCTCCTTTGTAAAATGTGGAGTACCAGGTGAGGTCTTTGAGGGTTGGCCTTCTAATTTAACTATGTTAGCTTGATGTGTTTACCACAGCCATATCCTGTTGAGTATTTGCTCTGCTGCAGCTCTTTGTTGGAGTCTCAGAAGGGAGAATGGGACCTGTTACTGAGGACAGGGTGCCCTGTTTTCCCAGCATTACATTCTCTGGTTAGCTGTAAGCTGATAGAACAGCTCATTCAGTGGAGAGAGGAGTTGGCCTTGGGGGTCTGAATTAGACTTAGTAATAGGACAAACTGTATGTAAAAGAGGTACAAGAAGAGGAGAGTCCATGATTTTGTTGTTAAAGGAATGATGGTACCAAAGTTAGCATCAGGGTGAGAAGCCTGTTTTGGGGAAAAAGGTGATGAATTCTTCTTTGTGTTTTTTTTGGATGTGAGGCAAATTTAGTGTAGAAACCTCTAGAATTAGTTAGGGATATAAATCAGAGTTCAGTTGAGAGGGAAAGACCAGAAGATCTGAGAGTTATTAGAATAGAGGTAACTTAATATTGTCAGAATAAAAGCATTCTTGAAGAAGAGAGTAAGGAGAAAGAATTCAGGGCTGAAAATTGAGCTTTGGTAGAGGTGCCTTTGTGGGATCACCTTCCTCACCCCTCATTCTCCTAAGGAGAATAACCAAAAGGAAGGGAATGATCCAGAATGCCAAGTGCCAGCAGCTTGGGAGAATGACTTGTTCAGAAGGTGTCTGTCCCGTGTTGGGTTCTCCAGGAAGCAGATGGTGAGACAGAGTTGGGAGTGCAAAAGGGCTATTGAGAAGAAACACCTATGGTGGGGAAAAAGAGAGGAAGCAGGATTGGGAAAAGGAGCTGTCAAACTGTGATACGGACTTGACAAAACTAGAAGCAAATGTTACCACCATCTTGCTCAGTCATTGGCTGAGGACCCTAAGGTAAAATAGCTGGAGGCTCTCAGCTAACTACAGTCCTCGTAGCTGGGCAGCATTTCTGTTCTTGAGGTACATCTCTGTGTCTGCCACAGAATCCTTTTGAGAAAGCAATTTCATGAGCTTGATAGGGATGGCAATCCTATTATGGAGACCATAAGGAGACAGAGTGGTCAGAAGAGGGGGCAGCAAAGATAAACCTCAGATTTGTGATTTTTATTATCACTTTGGGTATGTACTGTGACTTCAGATTTTCTTTTGGAGTAGAGTGTACTAAATTGAACTACGTAATTTTTCTCTCTTGTTATAGAGTTCTCTCTCACACTTGTTAATTCTGAGTCCTTTCCTCAAAAATCTCTACTTGTATTTTGAGGAACTGGATTGCTTTACTGGACCTCAGGTCAGATGAGTCACGCCTGCTAGTTCTGGTGGTGTGAATAACTAATGGAGATACTGGTTTTTACTCTAAAAGTGATCTGAATTAGAGATTCCAATTAAACAAAAATTCTCTCAGTGGAATATCGTGGTAGTACAGTGAAGTAAATTTAGAGATCTAGATAAAGATGATGGAGAAGCAAGCTAAATTAGAGAGAGAGATAAGAAAATTCTGAAATAGGGCTCATTTAGCAAATGTTTGTTGAACATCAGGCACTTTATTGGGTTTTGGTGTTGCACAGTTGGATAATATAGACCTTCCCTTTATGAATTACAAAGTAGTGGGAGAGATAGGTGCAGACACTTACTGGAGTTAAATCTTTTTATACATGATTTATCTTCTTAAAGATATTTGTTTATGCTGTAGTCCAGTGGAGACTGGAATCTAAGGAAGTTGTCCCAGATTGGGAGCCCATCATGTGGCTTCTTCAAGAGGCATGGCAAAGCATAGTTCTTTGTGGATGACTGAACTGAGTTAGTTTCATCACCTCTATATTCCTACAGTGCTCTCTTCATATTTTGTAATTTTATTGGTGTTCTCTAGCTGGAACCCCCAGACATATTTAATTTCTAAATTTTCCGTAGATATAAAAGCTTCACTTTTTCTGATTATAAAGATAATACGTAGAATATTCAAACAACACATTGAAGTATAGAGGCAAAGGTAAAAGTACCCAAAATTCTACCACCAAGGGCAGATGCAATTAACTTTTCAGTGAATATCTTTCTAACATCTTTTGTCTCTCTTCCACCCCTTTTTCGTCCCTCTCCTTACGCTGTACACATACACACATGCATGCACACTGTTGCATATACACAAACATATATATCCTTCTATATAAATGGGACTGTGTTTCATATGATTTTGTAACCTTTTTTTTTTCTTTTTTCTTTTTTTAAAAGATTTTTTTTTTTTTTAAAGATTTCATTTATTTATTTGACAGAGATAGAGACAGCCAGCGAGAGAGGGAACACAAGCAGGGGGAGTGGGAGAGGAAGAAGCAGGCTCATAACGGAGGAGCCTGATGTGGGGCTCGATCCCACAACATCGGGATCACGCCCTGAGCCGAAGGCAGAGGCTTAACTGCTGTGCCACCCAGGCGCCCTCAAATAAAATATTTTTAAAAAATAATACAAATATATATTAAATAGCAAATGATAAAGATAATAACTAACCTTTTCATAATACTTACTACATGCCACGCATTACTACTAATTCCTTCTAGCAGTCCTACGAATAAAGTACCATTTTTTTTTTAAGATTGTATTTATTTATTTGACAGAGAGAGACAGCCAGCGAGAGAGGGAACATAAGCAAGGGGAGTGGGAGAGGAAGAAGCAGGCTCATAACGGAGGAGCCTGATGTGGGGCTCGATCCCACAACATCGGGATCACGCCCTGAGCCGAAGGCAGAGGCTTAACTGCTGTGCCACCCAGGCGCCCCTTTTTAAAAGATTTTTTGACAGAAAGAGAGAGAGCAGAAGCAGGGGGAGAGGGAGAAGTAGACTCCCAGCTGAGCAGGGAGCCTGATGTGGGGCTCGATCCCAGGACTGTGGGATCATGACCTGAGCCAAAGGCAGACGCTTAACCAACTGAGCCACCCAGGCGCCTCTGTAACCTATTTTCTTAAAGACGTGTTAAGGTCATCTTTCCATATCACTGCTCATAGATACAGACAATATTCTTAATAATGGCTTTGAATGATTTACTGTGTTGATGCACCATGTTTTATTTAACTACTTTCCTATTCTTAGATATTTGAGATGTTTAGATGTTTTCAGCCAGGGACGCTGCTAAACAGCCTGCAGTGTGTAAGATACACCTCCCCCTGGCTTCCTAAACAAAGAATTATCTGATCTAGGGGCGACTGGGTGGCTCAGTCCGTTAAGTGTCTGACTCTTGGTCTTGATCTCAGTGTCGTGAGTTCAAGCCTGTGTTGGGCTCCATGCTGGGCATGGAGCCTACCTGACAAAAAAAAAAAAGAAAAGAAGTCTGAAAAAAAAATATCTGGTCCAAAATGTCAGTAGGGATGGAGAAGACCTGCTCTATTCCTTCTCCAGTGTTGGGTGGTGGCTATCTTCACTCCCCTGTATCTGTTCAAATGCCAGGTATTGTTACTCAAGCAAAAAGTAATAGCTGTTTTAGTTTGCATTATTTTGATTACTAATGAGGCTTAGCATCTTTTTCTATATTTATTAGCCGTCAGTTTCTTTTACACATTTCCCATTCATGTCCGTTGTCCATTTTTTTGTTAGGTGCTCATCTTTTTTTTTTTTTTTTTAATTTATAAGAGTAATTTGAATATTGGAGCTATCAGCCTTCTTTTGTTTGTTTCTTTGTGGTGTCTCTTTTTAAAGGGAAATTTAAAAAAATGTTGTCAATTTTATTGATATTTTCTGTTTGATTTCTGAAGAGGGCTAAGTTGATTAATTGCCTGAAATAACTTATTAAAGGTGGTTCATTTAGAATGAAATCCAGTGGCATTTACTGTAGGTAGTTTAATGGCATATAGTCTGTAGAGAACATCACAACAGGTGGTTTTGATTAAGGTATCCGGCCTTAATCTGTCCGTACGTGTTGGGCTCCTGTGAAGAATATAGAATACAACTATTGGGCAAGTTTCCGTCCCTCACTGAGCTGCAGTTAGGTATTTGAGATACTGCTAGCATATGAAACAATTCATTTAAATGCTGAGTAGGAGTTCAGTGGACAGGAGGGCCAGTAAAGGTTTCCTAGAGTTAATGGAGAATGACCCAGTCTTGAAGGATGTAACTAGGCACAAGGGAATGTTTCTGGCACCCCATTTTTGTGAGACAGGCAGATAGGAGACTTGGGTTCTCATCGCTGTTTTGTTATTAATCAGTGTATGACTTAGAGCAAGTCTCAGGCCCCAGTCTTTTTATCTATGAAATAAGGAGACAGGAGTAGGATATTTCCTAAGATTGTTGTCATTAGTAAAATATAGTTCTACTGTTAAAAGAGAATTTTCTAGGGATTTGTTCAGCATTTATAGAAATTCTGCCTTCTGGATAGCATGTGAGGTGCTGTGGGAATGCAAGGATAGGTAAGACATGGGCCATTCTTTCAGAAATTCACAATCTTGGGAGAGGAAAATCATGTGTGGTAGTGTAAAATAAAAAGTACAGAGTGCTTGGGAAATGCAGAGTGAGGAAAGACCACCTTGATTTTCGGTGGTGGAGGCTTCTGAAAGGGATAGCATTTATGTTAGGTAGAAATGGAGGTATAGGGGTGGTTGGAGCAAAGGCCTGGAGCGAAGAGGTATGGTACAGGGTTTGTGTATGGTACAGTGAGTAAACTTGTCCGGTGGGCTTCGTATGTTTGGTACAGAGGGGTAGGAAGAAACGCTAGAAAACTAAAGAGGGCCTGACTTGTCGAGTGACTTAAATAGAGGGCTGAGATACTTACTTGGTTTTTACTTCCGTAGGCTTTTGATGAATTTTAGATGAGGGAATAATGTGATATTAGTAGCGTTTTAAGATTAATTTGGTAAGGGGCGCCTAGGTGGCTCAGTCGTTTAAGCATCTGCCTTTGGCTCAGGTCATGATCCCAGAATCCTGGGATCGAGCCTCACATTGGGCTCCCTGCTCAGCGGGGAGTCTGCTTCTCCCTCTGCCTCTACTACTCCCCCTGCTTGTGCTCTCACTCTGTCTCTCAAATAAATAAATAAAATCTTTTAAAAGATTATTTGGTAAAAGCGTCTAGGATGGTAATTGCATTTAGGGACTGAATCAACATTGACTTGGAGATTTCTGAGGCTGAATACAATGAAGATAATTTAAGAGAAAGCAAGCAAGACTTAAATAGTGATAAGCCGGATGAAAAGGTATTGTCAGGACAGGGAAAATGACTCTATGTGGTAGGGGCAGGACTTCTATGAAGACAATGCTCTTAAGGCAGGGCAAGGTACTGGTAGGAAATTGGTCATTCTGGTTCATTGTTAAGAAGAGTTTTCTGGTAATTCGCCATTAGCTTGAAATTTTATAAATCAGACAGGAATTTTCTTTTTTTTTTTTAAAGATTGCTTATTATGAATTATAATTCTATAATTGTGTTCGTTCAGATAAGCTTGTTGGAATAGAGATCCCCACCCCCCTTTTCTTCAGTGTTGAAGTTTGCCCATTACGCACATCCTGTAAAGGGAAACTGTGTGACTTGTGGGAGGGCACGTTTCAGAGAACCTTTATAATCTCTACATCTTTGGGAGAGAGGAGGGTAGACATTATGCACTCATGTGTGTTAATATACTGTTTAGTTGTTCATCATCCTTGATTTTGTTTTCATGATAGTTGGAGTAAAATGCTTAAAAAGGATCAATGGCAAACCACTGAACAGAACAGACCAACGAACAGGGCTCATGCAGCTAATTAGTCATCTCTTGTCAGCAAAGGTCCTGCAGAGGCAATAGTAGAGAGATGGGTTGTTGGCATGGATATGGATCTTTTATTGTAGTAACAATAGTTTATTCTTCAAGTCGGGGGAATGAGAGCAAAGTTGCTTAGCAATCATGTGGGCGCCGAAAGAATGGCCTTTGGAGGAGCAGGCATTTGAAGTGGGATAAATTCAACTTTTTTGAGAAACTTGCCAACACTCTGATTAGAGTGATTCAGGGGCAGTCCTTATACAAATCAAGAACTTGCAGCTCTCTTTCCTCCTGATTGCTTTTGTCCTGATCTGCTTTCCAGCTTCCTCATTTGGAGAGGCTAGTGTCTCTTGGAACTGGTTCCCCCAAAGGTGGGTGCTAGCAGATGGGGGCTTCCTGAGAGAGAATGGTCCCAGAGTTCTAGGAATATCTCGTTCTTCGCCACTGGATTTAACTTGGCTCCACAAAATAGTGCCAGCCCTCTTATTGGGTCCTGGAGAACTGACTGAGTAGGGTTAGGGGAGCACCAGTCCATCACTGCACCCTATCTACAACATGCATACATGGCCGCGGGGTCATAGGGCTCTCTGTTCTTCCAGAAAAAGGGAAAGTGGCACATGTGGAAAGGGCATCAGAGCAGGAGGCTTGGGTTCTAGTCCCAGTTTTATTACACATAAAATTCTATGATTTGGGGCACATCTCCTAATCTCTGACTCAGCCTCTACATCTGTAAAATAGCAATAATACCTACTTTTCCCAGGGGCAAGACTAAAACCAACTAAAGGATGATGCAAGTCTACTCTGAAAAGCATAACCTACTGTACAAGCTTATGGAATGTTTACTTCTTGTTAATAGTTTATATTCTGGCCTTTAAGATTTTGGTTTCTTTATACATTTTATTTTTTATTAAAAAAAACTTGAGATACTGTTTAAGCTTTTAAAAAATTGCTGATGATTTTTTTTTTTAAGTTTTTATTTATTTATTTGAGAGAGAAAGAGACCACAAGAGCACGGGCAGAAGGAGAAGCAGACTCCTCACTGAGTGGGGAGCCCAATGCGGGGCTCAATCCCAGGACCCTAAGATCATGACCTGAGCTGAAGGCAGACACTTAACTGAGCCACCCAGGCGCACCCGCCTCCCACCTTTTTAAAAGATTTTATTTATTTATGCTGATAAAAATTTTTGAAAAGTTTTAAAGATAGCACACTTGTTTTGTTCTCTTTTAGTATCAAAACCTGTTCAGATATCTGTTACTCAGTTTGTTATTTTGTTTGATGAAGAATTACCCATTCTAAGCCGTATTAACAACGAAAAAAGCTGAATTTATGATCAAATTGTAGCTCTTTTGCTGAATTCATAAAATGAGTTCGGGTTGACAGTTAAGGATTGGGCTTTAAAAAATTTTTTTTTTAGAAGCAGGTTTAACACCTTATTCTGCAGTGAGGATGCTGAGACTGAGCAAATAGGTAGCAAAACATTTAACCATTATAAAACGGTAAGTGGCAAACCACTGAACAGGAACAGACTGCATGAGCAGGGCTGGCGCTCAGATCTCCTCTAGGTCCTTATTACTATTAAGTACTGTCTCCCTCACAGTTTGTTTAACAAATAAAGATAAAGGCAGTTAAGAAAATTGTCACTGAGTTCAGCTATACCTCTGTTTAACAGAAGTGCTGTTTAATTGTCCAAGGCCGAAGTCTAGAGTTCAGTTCTAAACCATCTTTAGTAGGATCACTGAACTGAGCTAAGCACCTACACATACAAAGAACATTGTTGACTTTAGAGAACTAAAACCATGATGTTCTTATTACTAGAGAGTGTTGGACCTGGGATTACAAAACGCGAATTCTAGTCTCAGTTCTGCTAAGTAACCTTAGTTAAAAACAAAACAAAACAAAACAAATTTTATCTCTTCGAGCCAGTACTCACCATCTATAAGATGAGGAGGATGACACTATGGCACCCAAAGCCCCTGCCAGGCCTTCAGTGGAAAGGTCTGTGAAACCCGAAGGTAGGGAAGGGGGGGTGTGGGAGAGATTGGTGTCTCCTTTTGTCCTCTGAGGTGTTTGCATTAAGCAGCTACTTTTCTCATGTTATTCCGCTATCTAAAAGCCTGCCAATTGCCCTTTCCTGTCCAAAAAGCTCTCATTATTTTACGGCCTAGGTTACATTTCACTTCCTCTATGAAGTCACTTTATCACACATTGTTTCTCTTCTCTGAACTCACTGATTGTCCTTACATCTCACTTATCTGTTAATCATGGTACACTGCTGTGGAATATGCCTTCCTTTTATACCTATCTCTAGAGAGTAGATTAATGTAAAAGAAAAAATATAGACTTCAAAGATAGATTTAGCTGTGTGATTTTAGGTCAGCTGCTTTTTAAAAAATACATGTTTAATTTTTTAAATAGGTAGAACATTTTCGAATAGGTACAATTTTTTTCAAACTTAAGAAAAAGGGGAGGTGCAGTGAAAAGTCTTCTACCTCAGGTCTACCACCAAGGTAGTCTTTCCCCTACTGTTATTAGTTTCTTATATATTCTGCTAGAGTTTCTTTCTTTCTTTCTTTCTTTCTTTCTTTCTTTCTTTCTTTCTTTCTTTCTTTCTTTTTCTCTTTCTGAAACAGAACCTTTATTTATTTTATTTATTTTAATTTTTATTTATTTGTCAGAGAGAAAGAGAGCACACAGTTGGGGGAGTGGCAGGCAGAGGGTGAAGCAGGCTCCCTGCCGAGCCAGGAGCCCCATGTGTCACTCGATCCCAGAATCCTGGGATCATGACCTGAGCTGAAGGCAGATGCTCAACCGACTGAGCCACCCAGGCGCCCCTCTGCTAGAGTTTCTTATTTTTCATTTTCTTTTTCTTTTACATAAAAGATGGCACACTAAACATAATCTTAAGCATATTGCTTTTTTCACTTAACTTATCTTGGAGATATTTTCATATTACCACACAGTGAACTCTTTATTGTTCTTAACGTTTTATGAATGCACCATAATTTAATCAGTGGTTGGGAATTTTTACTTGATTGAAATCCCAAATGATTTCAGATTTGAATGACCTTTGAGCCTTATCTGAGAAAATTGCTCCTTATTTCTCTAAACTTGTATTTCTGTAGTACATTATAGGTTTTAAGCACTTTACGGTCTTGAAGTTGATCCTCACAAAACCTCTTTGGAAGTAGGTGATTACTCTGTAAGTTTTACTAGGTAAATAGAGAAAGGAAATATCTATTTAGGTTTTTGCTGACTGTGGTGCAAGATTCTTCAGCAAAAGCTCTACCGTGCGCTTTTCATGTGCTCTACTATTGGCAAATAGAGGTTTTGCTTGAGAAACACAGCCTGCTTTGTAGGGGCTGATAAAGGTCTTCATTACTTCATTTATAACCATTTGTGAATTTACTTCCTTTACTTACTTCCTTAAAACCAGTAGAGCATGTAGAAAAGGATCTCCACATAAATGAAGCTTTGAGAAACAAAACAAATATAGAGAGAAGATATGCAAATATTCTTTTTATAGGTTACTTTTTTTAATCTTAAAAAATCCTAACTGAAATATGTGTGTACAGAAAAAAGTGACTTGCTTAACGGTATTGAAAGTTTCATTGAGATGAATGTGGTTCTTCAAGTGATTAAATGTGTAGGGCAGAGTATATGAGTATCAGGTGGGCCCCAGAGCCTCTTGCTGGTAATATTTTACCCTGGGATTTAACATCTGGTAAGATTCTCTGTTAAAGCCAGTACAGCCTGAGCTATGTAATTGACCTTTTTAGAATGCACGAATGAAATGGGGGGGTTTTAAGTTTTAAAATTTTCATTTAATGCAAAATGAGATTAATACTCAGACCAAATTGCTAATTGAACTGCCTGAGTGTTAAAGTATGCACTCAGGTTATGCCAAAACCAGTAATACTTTATATACGGAATGCGAATTTTCTACAGAAAACTTTCAACCATTTTGGTGACTTCCGAGATACTTTTGCAATTAATTTTTCTCCTATTTCTAAACCAGGCCCTTGATTTCTTTTCTCTTTTTGTATTTATGTTCTTTTAGACTCATGCTGAAAACGTAGCCTAGTATCCTAGAATTGTAGAGGTATTTGGACACTTAGAGATTGCTAATTAATATTTGGTACCTTTGTATATTAACTTGGCCCTTTGCGTGGAACAAGTGAGAACTGTGGAGCCCAGAGAGGTGTGATTGGCCCTGGTCACTTTGTCCAGAACCCTCGGCTGCAGCTGCCCAGTTCCATGTTCTTTCTCTTCCAGCTCTATCTGATTGACACTGCTCTACTTGGGGAGAAGTTTAATTTTGGAAAACATCCTCTTGTGCTTTCCCCCTTTTTTCTTTCTAATGTGGGCCAAGTAATAAAAAACTACAAGGAATATTATAGTCACAGATATCTAAACATTTTTTTAAAGTATAGTTGACACATAGTATACATTAGTTTCAGGTGTACGGAGTGGTTCAACTTCTCTATATGTTATGCTGTGCTCACCACAAGCATAGCTACCGTCTGTCACCATACACGCTATTACAGTGTCATTGACTGCATTCCCTATGCCGGTCCCTTTATTCCTGTGTAGAGTCATAGATCTTGCACGGAGCCGACTCACTGTAGACTTGTTTGAAGTGAACCAGAACTGGGGAGGGAATGAGGTAACAACCGAGTGAGGAGCAGGCAGCCGAGCAGTACTCACCCCATATTTGTTAGCTTATTCTCCATCTTTCTCTCCCTAGCCAGGGAGCAGCCGGTTGTGTTCAGACAGTGAAGCTGCCATGTGTTGGTTAGCGGGTGCCTTTAAACTACTTTCTTTCCCCCTTAGGTCCTTTCCCACAACCTGTGCACGGTGCTGAAGGTTCCACATGACCCTGTTGCCCTTGAAGAGCACTTCAGGGATGATGATGAAGGGCCTGTCTCCAATCAGGGCTACATGCCGTATTTAAACAAGTTCATTTTGGAAAAGGTATGCTTTTAATGTCTTTTTGCTTATAACGTTGTTTAATTTGCACATTTCAGGTGGGCCCCAGAGCCTCTTGCTGGTAAGCTCAGTAAGGAGTTCGGGTGTGAGGCATCAGGAGAATAAATCGGAAAGGAAAGAAAGAATGGGAGACTGACATTTCCTATTTCTTCCTCTCCTCCACTGTCTTCTAAAACTTGGTTTGGTATTTTACAACTTGGCTCATTTTTTGAGATTAAGAGCTGTATTTTGTCTTCTCAGGGTGCTTTTTTTTTTCCTTCTAAATTCTGGTTCCACATATACTGGCAATAATTGTTAAAACATGGGTATGTTAGGGTAAAATGTGAATACCAAAGGTGATGTTAATTATCTTTACTAAATAGCTGTTGAACAGCAAAGTTTTCATCATAGACTTTCCAGGGTACCACTCAGATGCTTCCTCTGGGGTAAAGATGCTGCAAAGACCTATTATGTGTTTGGAAGCCAAATATAACCTATTGGCATTGCTGCCATGTTCAGTTTCTCTTTTGGTTTGGATAATTAAAAATTGACATAAGAAGGTGTTGAATTTAATGTACTTCTGTTTCTTTTCAGAAGAAAATAATCCAAACTGATGGCATCTTCAAATAATTTTAAAAAATTGGTGATTAAAAAATTATTAAAGATTGCAAATGCTTATTAAATAGGCAATTAATACAAAAATATATGAAATAAAAAGTGAATGCCTCTTTATTCTATCTAGTCTCCTCTCCAGGAGTAACCACTCTTAACAGTTTGGTGAATGTCTTTGCAGATCTTTTTAAATATATACATGCAGGGGCGCCTGGGTGGCACAGCGGTTAAGCGTCTGCCTTCGGCTCAGGGCGTGATCCCGGCGTTATGGGATCGAGCCCCACATCAGGCTCCTCCGCTGAGAGCCTGCTTCTTTCTCTCCCACTCCCCCTGCTTGTGTTCCCTCTCTCGCTGGCTGTCTCTATCTCTGTCGAATAAATAAATAAAATCTTTAAAAAAATAAAAAATAAAAACAAATATATACATGCAAACACACCCCTGCGTAATACATTGTGTTTTGTTTCCATATAGCTAAGATCATGCTGTACATAAAGTTCTTCAAATTGTTTTTTTTAACTGAACGATGTATTAGTATCATTTTTCCATATTGTGTACACTTAGTTTAGATATGAAAGTTATCATTTATTCACATGAATGGTGGGAAATTCCTGCTTTTGCCTATTTATGACACCAAGCATGAAATTTTTGGGTATATTTTAAAAATGCCTTTCAAAAAGTGACAGTGATACTACTTTAAAATTAAAAGTAAAATACATTTAGGGGGACCTGGCTGGCTAAGTCTTGATCTTGGGGTTGTGGGTTTGAGCCCCATGTTGGGTGTAGAGATGACTTAAATAAATAAATAAATTTAAAAAAATTTAAAAACTATATGTTCCCGTCACCTAAATACCGCAACTATTTACATATTTTTTTCTACGGTTTCTTTGGATTTTTATTGCTGTATATATATATATACATTTTTTTGTAATTTAGTGTCTTTATAATAGTAAAGTACAGCAATTAAAATTTACGATAAGTTAGTACTTTGGAAAATGTCAAAATGTTGGTGAGAGTTCTTTAAAAAAAATCTCATGTTTTAGGGGCACCCGGGTGGCTCAGTCGGTTGAGCATCTGCCTTCTGCTCAGGTCCTGATCCCAGGGTCCTGGGATCGAGCCCTGCGTTGGGCTCCCTGTNCAGCAGGGAGCCTGCTTCTCCCTCTGCCTGCTGCTCCCCCTGCTTGTGCTCTCTTTCTCTCTGTCAAATAAATAAATAAAATCTTAGGAAAATAAAAAATCACATGTTTTTCACAAATTTTATTGCAGAGGTTGTCAAGATTACAGTATGTTCATTTATGTAGTATTCTTTATACCTATGTCTGTTATTCCATATCAGCCTCACAGTATGATTTTGTGTTTGTTTTATGTGTATATGTGTTAAATGTTTTTTAAGTATTTCCTGCGGAGATGATAACATTGCTTTGATCATGCCTAATAATTGGGGAAAAAAGAGAAATCATACTATAATGAAATGTAAGATTTAATAAGGCCCACAGAAGCCACAAATTGTGTGATTCCATTTATATGAAATGCCCCAAATAGGCAAACACATAGACATAAAAAGTAGATTAGTGGTTGAGGGGAGGTGGGAATGGTGAGTAACTACCAATGGGCTTGTGGTTTCTTTTTGGGATGATGAAAATGTTCTAGCGTTAGATAGTGATGGTGGTTGCAAAACTTTGTGAATGTATTAAAAACTATTGAATTGTACACTTTTAAGCGCAAATTTTATGGTATGTGAATTATATTTCAATAAAAAATGTTTAGGGGTGCCTGGATGGCTCAGTTGTTTAAGCGTCTGCCTTCGGCTCAGGTCATGATCCCAGAGTCCTGGGATTGAGCCCTGCTTTGGGCTCCCTGCTCAGCGGGAAGTCGCCTTCTCCCTCTCCCTCTGCTCCTCCCCCTGCTTCTTCTCTCTCTTTTTCTCTCTCTCGCTCACCCTCTCTCTCTCAAATCTTTAAAAAAAAGTTTGAATCAAATTATTACAAGAAACTGATTTGTGAGGTCTCAGAACTGCATAGTGTGATGCTGTACTATTTTCTGGAGCTTTCCCTGGGTGCTGTTCCTTTCATTGATGAGGTAGCTCGTTTGTGTTCTGTAGTTGTGTTACAAGTAAATATGTCTTAAATTCCACAAATATTTGATGACAATCAGGGGTGCCTGGGTGACTCAGTTGGTTAAGCGTCCCAACTCTTGATTTTGGCTCAGGTTATGATCTCAAAGAGTTTTGAGTTCGAGCCCTGCCTTGGGGTCTGCACAGGGTGTGGATCCTGCTTAAGATTCTCTCTCTCCCTCTCCTTCTGCCCTTATCACCCCCCCCCATGGAAAGATAATCAGAATTAGGTCTGTTATGCAAATATAGAACATACTGGGAAATATTCAGAAATCTAAAAATTGCCTTTTCAGTGATAGAATTTGTGTGGGGTGGGCCAGTGGATAGAGAAAAATGGTTTCATATCTCAAAGTGCTGTACTCTAAATACTGTATTTTGTTCTCTTTGGTGTAACTTTAGTTAAATATCTTGAATTTTAAGTTTTAAAATGTTTTTTGTTTTAGTATTTAGGTATTTTAAAGTTCTGTAATTGGGGGAGAAAATATAGCCGTATTTAAAAAGTTCAAAATTTGCCACTAAGGTTGGAGAAAAACTTATTCACAAAATGAATGAGGATGTGATGAAACAGTCAGTTCTTGTTTATTATTGCTTAGCCACCTGGAGTGGAATTTTGCCAGTCCTTCAATCCAAATAAAGCAGCCAAGGTTTCCATGGTGTCGGTTTAAATTGAGTGAAGATTAGTGCCTTGTTTTGAAACTTGGTTGAAAAAGTGCCAGTAGTGACTGGAGAATGTTAACATAAAGTTTAGAGATTGTAATTGGTTGTGCAAAAGAAATATAAAGTAATGATTAAATTTGCAGGACGGGATATACGTATCTATGTATGTCATATGTATATATATTTCACACACGCTGTTTCATTTGATTGTCATGTGAATCCTGCAGCGCGTAACTGGAATTCCTATTCCCATTTAATTCAGGAGGAAACAGAGCATAAGGTTGCCTAACTAATAAGGGTTAGACAGATTTAAACCTAAGCCATTTAATTTCTAGATCAGTGTTCTTTTAACTGTACTGTTGGGGGATTAATCACTTCCTTCTAGAATTATTGTTTTTCCAGTTATTGGGTATATAGGAGAAGGGGGAGTGGCTTAAAAGCTATTCTGACAAATCTCAGACTCTGTCAGGCTCTAGTTCTCTTAGATTTTTTTCTCAAAAATTTTAAGATGAGTTTTTTCCTTTTAATTAGTATCTGGTGTTCTTCAGTGTTCATTTTTATCATTTTTTTCCCCCAGGTGGTTTTAGAGATTTTCTGCCTTTGCCTGGGAGAATTATTCTGAAGGCGTTGGGACTAAGATAAATTATGTTGAAATTCATTTTCTAAAAAGTAATTTTTCTATTTGATTTCTGTATTTGCTTCTTCAGAGATAATCATCTTCCTATTGTTCTTCACGTTGATAGAATTTATTTTCACCTTTCTTGAGACATCGAATGATTAATATGCCTGTGTTCTTGTATCAAATAATTTGCCTTCCCCGAGTGTTAACTTTTTTTTTTGCTTATTTGTTAAATTCCTTCTTTAGTAAAGAATGGAATTCTGTAAACATTTAGGAAGAATGTTTTTGTGAGCCTCCCCTCTCTTTTTTTGCAAAGAGACCTTATACCTGGATTATCTGACAGTGAATAATTGAAGAAAGCAATATATTGTTAGCTTTTTACTACTGAGCCCCATAGACCATATGAAAAGCTAGTCCTGCTTCAGTGTATTTATGTGACAATCGAATTCTTTCATGAGATTTAATAGCCTATTAGGCTTTTGGGTCTGAATCTTGTCAGTTCTTTTCCCTGATGCCACATGTTAAGGGTTGGTCTGAACCATTATGATTAAAACCAACACTCGTTGGGAAGATGCCAAGTCCTTGTGGGGGAATCTGCTGCTTTTCTAGCATAATCCTTTTCCTTTTGGTTTTTTGGAAACAAACATACACGTGGAAGAAAAACAGAAGGAAATCTTTCAGTTCAATATAATGTCCTTTCTCTAGAGTTTAGTAGCCTCTGCATTGTTTTTCTAGGCTGACATAGCAAATGTTTGCTGTTCATGTCAGTTCTAATTCTTCCATAAAAGGAGGTTTCAAATTTCTGTTATTTGAATCCGTATACCATCAGCAATCAAAATGTCTTCAAGTGGGAGCCTAACAACTGTCATTTAGTAGGAAGTCCTACTGCTCTTAACTACCCAAAACCATGTTTTTGTACAGTTCTTTTTATTGTCCTTTAGCCTGTGTTATTTTTCCTTTCATTGTTGCTTAAGAGTTATATAGTATTATTTTGGCACAATGGCCCAGTTGGACTCTACATTTTCGCCGTGTTTGTGAAGTTATACAGCACTAAAAACTTTTTTTTTAATTTTAATTTTTTGAGAGAGAGAGTGTGCGTTTGAGGTGGGGGTGGTGGTTGAGGAGGGACAGAGAGAGAGGGAGGGAAAGAATCTTAAGCAGGTGCCAGGCCCATCGTAATGCCTGATGTGGGGCTTAATCTTGTGATGCTGAGATCATGACCTGAGTGGAAATCAAGAGTTGGACACTTAGCCGACTGAGCCACCCAGGCGCCCAGCACTAAAAACTTCTGGTGAATAAAGAGGTTAAATTCTGAAAACTGTGGATGACTTTATGCCATTGAGTACTGTGGCCAGCGATATAAATCTAAGAGTTACATAGTTTAAAGAAATCCTGTTTTTTAAAAGAAAAGCCTTATTGGGATATTCATATGCCATGCAATTTAATTATTTAAAGTGTATAATTCAGTGGCTCTTGGTGTAATCACTTTTTTAAAAAACGATTTTATTAATTTGTCAGAGAGAGAGAGAGCACACAAACGGGGGGGGGGGGGGGGTGCAGGGCACGGTAGGCAGAGGGAGAAGCAGGCTTCCCACCAAGCAAAGAGTCCGATGTGGGACTCCATCCCAGGACCCTGTGCTGAAGGCAGACGTTTAATTGACTGAGCCACCCAGGCATCCCAGTCACTTATTATTTATTTGTGTATTTTAGAGAGAGAGAGAGCAAGTGTGACAGGAGAAGGGGCAGAGAGAGAGGGAGATAAGTAGACTCACCGCTGAGTGGGGAGCCTGACACAGGGCTCAGTCAATCCCAGGATTCTGAGATCATGGTCTGAGCTAAAACCAAGAGTCTGATGCTTAACCCACGGAGCCACCCAGGTGCCCCGGCAGAGTCACTTTTCTGTGCACCCGTCACTACATTCAATTTTAGAATATTTTCCTCACCTTCCTTCAAAAAACCTGTATCCATCAGCACTCACTCCCTCCTTCCCCACACTCCTAAGAAGCCGCTAATCTACTTTCTGTCTCTATGGATTTGCCTATTCTGGGCCTCATATAAATATGAGGCCTTTTGTGTCTGCCTTCTTTCATTTAGCACGTCTTCAGAATTCATCTACATTGTTGCATGTAGTGGTGCCTCATTCCTTTGGATGGCTGAATATTTCATTATGGTTCTACTACATTTTCTTTGCACATTCATCAGGTTATGAACATTTGTGTTGTTTCCATCTTTTGGTTATTGTTGATTTGCTCTGCGCATTCATTCATGTTCAAGTTTTTGTGTGGATATACATTTTCAATTCTTTTTAAAATGGTTAATGATGGTACTTAACCTACAGGTGTACTGCCTAGGAATGGAATTGTTGGATCATATGGCAACTCTTTATTTTATTTTAATTTTTTAAAAGATTTATTTATTTTAGAGGGAGTACACGTGCGGTGGGGAGGGGCAGGAGAGGTAGAGAGAGAGTCAGACTCCCTGCAGCTGGAGCTCGATCCCACAACCCTGAGATCATGACCTGAGCTGAAATCAAGAGTCAGATGCTTAACTGGCTGAGCTATCCAGGCACCCCTCTGCTAAATATTTTAAATAAGTGTTCCAATTAATTCTTTATATCAACTCCATGGGTTAAGTACCATCATCACTATCATTTTAAAGACAAAGAGACTGGGCCTTGGGTTACATTATTTGCCTAAGGTCACCCAGCTGCTAAGTGGTATTCAATGACTGTATGATAATTTTGTCCCATGGCTTTATAACTGTTCCCTTTTTGGTGGGGTTGTATTTTATTTTTATATTTTTCCCACTTTATAAATAATAGTGACTATTCTAGGTAAATCTTTATCTGACTCTGGTTCTCCTTTTAAGATAGATTATTTGAAGTAGAATTATTGATGGAAGAGTATGAATGCTTTCTGAGAAAACAAATTCTACGATCAATTGCCAAAGCATCAAATTGGCCAATTTCCCTGTCTACTGAGAACTGTCTCTGTGCCACAGGAACTTTAGTCTTGAGCTGGTTTGGATGAAAATTCTAGTTTAGAGAACATGTGAGTTTAGTTTTGTAAATACTTTTAGTACTTTGAGCTAGAATTGATGTCTATAAATAGCATTGCTATCCTGTATAGATTTTAGTGAAAAGGAAATATATGTTGAAAATGAGAACAACTCTATACATTTCTTTCTAGGATATTTTCTTCCATTTGGATATGTTGAAACCACTGGCAGCCATTATTAGTTTTCCAAAAGATGTGAGACTTTCGATTTATTATGTGTGATATAAACTGGGATTTTGGAGCAGTTTGTAATCTTAGATGAGATTTCTAGACCTTTTATAGTTAGAACAGACCTTGAGATCTTCTCAATGTATAGATTTATTTTAATTTAGCAAGCATTAAATATTGAGCCCACACCCTTCAATGGCTTGCTCTTGTTTTTAGGTGAAGCCCAGTATCCTTATCATGGCATACAGGGCCATGTTCGATTTGGCCTCTGCCACCCTCTCCAGCCTCCTTTTCTTCCTCTCCCCTTCTTGTTCCCTTCAGTGCAGTTATGTTGGCCTTCTCTCTGTTCCTCATATTACCCAGACCCTTCCTGCCACAGAGCCTCAGACATGTCGCTTCCTCTGTTGTAAGGCTTCCTGCACCCTTAACATGCATCTAATTCCTGTTCATCCTGTAGGTCTCAGCTTGACTGTCACTTCCTCGGGGAGGTTTTTCCAAATCGCACACTGCCCTCCCCAGAGCTAACCTGCTGCCCTATAAAGTGTTCTTACAGTATTGCATTTTCCCTTTGTAGCATTTACCACAGTTTTCATCATGTAGATGGTTATGTTATTGCTGTATTGTTCGATACCTGGTACCCCTCCGGGAGTGTAACTTCTGTGACGGGCAAGGACTAGTTCACCTTTGTCCAACTCTGTTGATTGCTTTCATTTTGTGCAGAAGTTTTAAAGTTCGATGTAGTCTTCGTTGTCCATTTTTGCTTTTGTTGCCTGTGCTGTAAGTGTCCTATCCAAGAAATCATTGCCCATTCCAATGTCATGAAGCTCTTCCCCTGTTTTCTTGTAGGAGTATAGTTTCAGGTCTTACATTTAGATTTTTATTCCATTTGCATTAATTGTTTGTATGGTGTAAGGTAAGGGCCCATTTTATCCTGCTGCACGTGCATATTCAGTTTCCTCTCACCAGTTGTTGAAGAGACTGTCTTTTCCTCGTTGTATAGTCTTGGCACCCTTGTTAAAGATCATTTCACTCCACACATGAGGGTTTGTCTCTGGGCTCTGTTTTGCTGGTCTGTATGTCTCTCTCTATGCTAGTATGATACTATTTTGATTGCTGTAGCTTTGTGATATGTTTTGAAATTAGGAAGTATAAGGCCTCCAGTTTTGCTCTTCTTCTTAAGATTATTTTGGCTATTCATGGTCCTTTGAGATTCTGTGTGAATTTCAGCATGATGTTTTCTGTTTCTGAAAAAAAAAAAATGCCATTAGGATTTTGATAGGGATTGCATCGAATCTGTAAGTTGCTTTGGGTACTGTGGATATTTTAGCAATAGTAAGTTTTCCAATCCATGAACATGGAAGGTCTTTCCGTTTATTTATATCATCTTTAATTTCTTTCAGTAACATTTTGTAGTTTTCGATGTACAAGTCTTTTGCCTCCTTGATTAAGTTTATTCCTAAGTATTTTATTCTTTTCGATGCTATGCTAAATGGGATTTTTAAAATTTCTCTTTTAGATTGTTTATTGTTAGTGTCTAGAAACACAGCTGATTTTTAAGTGTTGATTTGTATCCTGCATCTTTGCCAAATTTGTTTTGTTAGTTCTAACAGGTTTTCTTTGTGGAATCTTTAGAGTTTTCTACATATAAGAAAGAGCATGTTATCTGCAAACAGGTAATTTCACTTTTTGCTTTCTAATTTGGATTTCCTTCCTTCCTTCCTTCCTTCCTTCCTTCCTTCCTTCCTTCCTCCCTCCCTCCCTCCCTCCCTCCCTCCCCCTCTTCCTCTCCCTCCTTCCCTCCCTCCCTCCCTTTTTCATCCTCCCTGCTTTTCTTTTCTTCTCTTTTCCTTTTCCTTTACTTTCTCTTTCTCTTTCTCTTTCTCTTTCTTTCTCTTTCTCTTTCTCTTTCTCTGTCTTTCTCCTTCTCTTTCTATTTTTCTTTTCCTTCTTGCCTGCCTGCCTAATTGCCCTGGCTAGGACTTTCAATATTGTGTTGAATACAAGTGGTGAGAGTGAGCATTGTTGCCTTGTTCCTGATCCTAGAGGAAAAACTCAGTTTTCCACTGTTGTGTACAATGTTAGCTGTGGGCTTTTCATACTTGATTTCATTTTGTACTTTTAGAAAAATATGTAAATGCCTTCATTTAGTATGTTTTTATCCTTGAGCATGATTAAACTCAAGAATAGTGCATTAAATTTTAGAGAACGAATGAGCCAAACAGACAATTTATTAAAATTAAGTTATACAGTGGACTTAGATCAAAAAGCCACTGTTTATTTCCTGGGAAAATTTATGGAGAATTTGCTTGGTTTCTGATGCCATTGCAATCTGATTTTTACCCAAACTTCTTGGTTATCTTGAAGGTAACTGGTAACCACCAAATTGCAAAACCAGTGGTCTTTTCTTAAACAACTCCTTTTTAATCTCTGTAGTGTTTGACACTATTGATCAAACTTTCTTAACTGTTTCCTCACTCAGTTTTCATATCTTTGTACTTCTCCTACCAAGTTTGTTCTTTCGGTCATTATAATTCCTCTTCCTTCTCATGTTTTGTAAATGTCTGTATCCCCTGAGGTTCTGTTTTTTGATCCCATCTCTTTTCTCGATTTACGTTTTCTGTCAGTGATCTCATTGACCGTCATGGCTTCATTCGTCATCAGCATACAGTTGATTCACAGATCTGCCTGACCTCTTAGGCTACATTCCACCTTGCTTTGGACACCTCCAACTAAATATCTACCAGACCTTCAGGTTGAAGATGCTCATAATTGAAAACTTTATCTTTCCTTCTCCCTTGTTTTTGTCTCCGTCCTGTGACTATCCCCTAAACTTGGTTGGTGTGATGTTTCTGCCATACCTTTGCTCGTGCCATTTCCTTTCCTGTCCTTTGTAATACTTTTCCTTGCAGTCTTCATATACTTCAAGGGCTGCTTCAAATTCCGTCTTTCTGCAAAGTACTAATCTGGGCAGCTGATGACCTACTCTCATGCTCTGCTCTAAAACCCTTCAGTTGGGGGTTTCTTATAGTCTGTTTCTTAAAATTACAAAGCTGTTTGTGATTTGGTGTATATTTGCTTTTCTAGCCAAAAGTCTAGCCACTCCTCCTCAGGAACCCTATAATTCATCACATAATCCACATACAATCACTTCTTGTTCTTCAGGGTAAGGCTGCATGCTTTTGTGTACATATAATTTCCCCAAAGTGTTTTTTAGGGGTGCAGGTGGATAGATTTGATGGTGGTAGCCTGTGAATAGATGTCCTCCGTCTACTGAGTTCTGTAGGCAGTTTAGCATAGTGGAAAGAGACAGCATTTGAGCTTTGATTTAAACTCTAGTTTTGATATTTGTCAGCCACGTGAATTGGTATTCAATTTTTCTGAACCTCTATTTCCTGATCTGTAAAATAGGGACAATTTTGGCCTTACAAGGCTAATATGAAGTTTAAGTGAGAAACTGCATATAAAATGCCACACATACACCAAAAGTCTAAATAAATGGTGTTAAAGGAAAAAAAATGAAAAGGAAAAAGAAGCTGCAGTGGCAGCTACTGCTTTCCCTTCGTGGGATCAATTGTGTGCAGTTGAGGTGTGGGAAATGGTACCAGACTGAGACAGGGTACTGAAGGCAGAGCACAAAGGATATCTTCGTACTCCTGTGTGCCAACCACAAATTCTAAGTAGAGATCAAGAGAAATTTCTCCCTGCTGTCAGCTAGTGACTTCTTCCTTACCATACACATAACACTTTGTTTCTCTCTTTCCAAAAAGAAATGCTTTGTTCATACTGTCCTGCCACCCACTCTGCCTTCTCCAGTACATCTTCCTTATTGTCCCAGAATATGGCTTTTAAAATGCAGGTTGTAAGGGGCACCTGGGTGGATCAGTCGGTTAAGTGTCTGACTCTTGATTTCGGTTCAGGTCCTGATCGGGTCCTGGGATTGAGATATAGCACAACTTTTTTATCCATTCATCTATCGATGGGCACTTAGGTTGTTTCCATGTCTTAGCTGTTGTAAATAATGCTGCTAGGAACATGGAGGTGCAGATATTTATTTTGAGTTAGCATTTTTGTTACCTTTGGATATATTCCCAGAAGTGGAATTGCTGGATCATATGGCTTTTTTTTTTTTTTAATTTGAGGATCCTCCATACTGTTTTCCATAGTGACTATAAACTGTTTGATATTTAAGTATCCTTTAGGACTCTACTCTCTTGTCATGTCACTTTTTCTGCAAATCTTCCCCCAGTTCTTAAGATTGGATTAGGGCCTCAGTGTTCCCACAGAACCCTCTGCTTACCGCTATTATAATACTTACCACGCTCTTGTAATTCTTTTGGCATCCCTTGGAGACATGGGCTAGTATCATATTAAGTATCTTTGATTATCCCTGGCAATAATAATCACTATCTAAATTTTATCTGTTGAATGAGTGAAAAAATATTGAATTATACATGGTATTGTATTAGAATTTGTGTCTGTTGCATATCTGTTTTCCCTAATAAACTGAATTTTCTATGAGCAGAGACCACGTTCTTCATCTTTATATCCTTAATTTGTAGCATAGTACGTAGCTCATAGTAGATGCTGAGGGGACACTGAATGCGTGATTGAATGACTGTATGGCAGGGCTGTCTTTTTAGAATTTCAGATAAAGTTGCTTTTTTTTCTTTTCCAAAAGAAGATGTCTTCTTTGACTATATAGGTAAAGATGAGATAACTGTATGGGGCTCATACTGAGTAATTGACATTCTCCACTCCTCTGTACCAGGGTTGGTAGTTTTATTTAGAAGAGAATGTGTACATGTGAAAAAATAACTATTCAACAAGCTAGTATTTTATGTGCCAAGTCAGTGATTTGGACGGATAGATGTTGCTTTAGTGTCAGGCTAAATATAACATTCTTAATTGGGCTTTTGAAAGTGTGGTACACAAGCAAATACTTAGAAAATGGTTATTAGTTAATTGGATTGGTTAGAATGGAAACCTGTATCTGTTTTACTTGGCTTATATCCTGCTTATTTTGGAATATTTCCTCATTCATTGGAAATTTTTCACTGAAATTTTAACTCGTTCTTTTTTAGGTCCAAGACAACTTTGACAAGATTGAATTCAATAGGATGTGTTGGACCCTCTGTGTCAAAAAAAACCTCACCAAGAGTCCCCTGCTCATTACAGAAGAAGATGCATTTAAAGTATGGGTTATTTTCAACTTTTTATCTGAGGACAAGTATCCACTCATTATTGTACCAGAAGAGGTAAGGTCTGGGAAGTTCTTACATGGTCATCATAGGATTTAATAGATCTAGCTTGGAAGTATTGTGTTAATTCAGTGTAGATATAGAAGGAGACCTGGGACTAGTGTTTTTGGATCAGAGGCAAAACAGCCTGAATCCAGAAAAGTCCAAAATTCAGTGATTTGGGTCATGTAATACCCCTGGAGATTTGCAGACAGGGTGGGACTTTTCCTCTCTAAATTGCTGTAATTATAGATGAATCCATCCTCATATCCAGAGTCTTTATTCAGTACAAGTCACAACATAATTTTCTGTCTACTTACATTTTGGCAAAACCAGTATGGTGTTTTAGGAAAGCAGGGCAGAATTGGCTGAGTGACGCTACATGGGAAACATAGAATCCACAGTGTTATTCTCAAGGCTGTTTCATGTGAGGAAGTAACTATCCTCGTTTCAAAGTCCAGAATGGTGACTTTTTATTGTGCTTTCCAAAGTAAATGAAAAAGGGCATTCGCTTATTCTGTTCTGACTTATTTTCCCTGAGCTTCCAAAGGAAAAAAAGACAGGAGTAGGGTTTCTGTGCTCTCTTACTGAGTTAAAAATTATATATGTAATACATGCTTATTATAGTAGTAAATATAGAAAAAATTAGTTTGCAGAATTACAATCAGCTGTAGTGCTCCCCTTAAAAGAAATCTGTCATTCCTTAACTTAATTGACAAATGATTTCACCTCTTGAGCTTTACTCTCCTCACCTATAACATAGGGCTCATCACAGTGTTTAAGGGTTAGGGGGTTCTGCATTTAAAGGACTCCGTTCAGTAGCTGGCATGTAAGATGTACTCAGTAAGTGTGTCAACTCCTGTGACTACTGTGACTATTGCGTTTTGCACACTGGTCTGCTTTTTTCCTTAGGACAGATTTCCGACAGTGGAATTCTGAATCCTAAAAAAACACACTTTCAAGGTATTTGATGAACAAGGCGGAATTGTCTGTCACAAAGGCCATACCAATATATACTTACCAGAAGCGATTGAGGGCGCATGTTATCACCCATCCTGCCAGTACAGAGTCTAGGCTGTGACTTCTGTGATTCATATTCATGTTAGGAAAATCTGTTTGAAGTTCATACTGCAATATTTTATCTAAAGTCAGCAAGCATCTATTGACTGCCAACAATAAGCAAGGCGCCAAGAGGAATGCAGAGTGGAAAAGATTACTTCCTCCCTTCAAGGAATGTGTAGTCTGCTCAAGGAAAAAAATAAGTCAAGTGTAATTCGAAGCAAAATAGGCTACCTGTTATAAGAGAGGTGGAAAGGGTGTGCAAATACAGACAAGGGAAAGATTTATTCCAGCTTGGGGGAAGTAAGGAAGGCAGGCTTTGTAAGAGGCAATGTAATCTAATGGGCAAAAGTAAGGTCTTAAACTTTTTCCATAAAGGGCCAGGTAATAAATATTGGAAGCTTTGTGGTCCTTTTGGGCCATACTGTCTCTGTTGCAGCTACTTGAATCTGCCGTTATGGCAAGAAAGCAGCCATAGGCAGTATGTTGCTGTGCTTCAATACCATAGACTTTGAAATGTGAATTTGTGAATTTTATATAATATTCATGGATCATAAAATGTTATTCTTTTTTTTTTTTCCCCTCCCAACCACTTAAAAATGCAGAAACTGTTCTTAGGTCATGGATGTATACAGATTAGATTTGGCTGATGGACTAGAGTTGATTCGTGGGCTGTCATTTGCTGTTTCCTGGTTAAGGGCAGGGGTCTGCAGTCAGATTTCCTGGATTTGAGTTCTAGCTCTATCTCTGTTCACTAGCCATGTGACTTCGGGAGATTGACATAGTTTGTTTTTGCTGCAGTTTCTTCAGCTATAGAACAGGGTTAATGCGAGTATCTAGCTCCTACTGTTCTTGTGAAGATTGGACAAGGAGAATGCCTGGCCCTTGAGAAGTGCTCATTAAACGTTTGCTTTTATGTTAATGGGGAAAGTAGCACTTGTGCTGGGCCTTAAAAGATGGGAAGAATTTTGACTAATGGAGAAGAATTCTAGATGGAAGAAACAGTGGGCAAGATTATGTAAGTCAGGAAAGCAAAGGGCATGTTCTGAGGTGAGTGAGGTATTCCATTTGTCTGAGTAGCTAGTCAGGACACTTACTTAGAAACAGCTGGATGGACTGATTGAAGCCAAAAAGGATATTGGGTAGCTCACTGAATTGTCGCGATGGCTGAGAAACCAGGTTTGAATGCTGGCAGTCCGGAACGATACTTGTCACTCCAGTGAGGAAGCACAAGGAAAATGCTGCTGCCACCCCAGGGTAGGGACTGTGCTTGTGCTGTGGGGCACCTCCGGCCCTGCACACTTGATGTAGCCTGGGACTCCAGTCTTCCTGCAGCTGTTCTTGCTACCAGAGGGAATTCTCTGTGCCCACTTTCCAGCTCAGTCAGGTGTTAGCACATCCAATTGGTATGGCCTATGTCAGGTACCACGAGGTAGCTGTGAAGGAGGCCTGTAAAGGCTCCATTTGCATTTTTAGCTTCTATATTGGGAGGTAGGGAATTGCCTAGACTTAGAAGGGGATAAGTGCTAGGCAGTCAAAAAGAATGACATGTCTTTTCTAGCTGGAACATGATGGCTGTGAAGAGGAGTGGTAGTAGATGAGGCTAGAAAGAGTTCTGACTTTATCCTGTAGGCAGTGGGGAACTATGAGCCACAGATGATTTTTAAGCAAGAGAGTGACAAGTAAATAGATGAAATACGGAGAGATGGGAGATGGGAAGTTGAGAGAAGGTAAGTGGTATTTGAGGACTGAAGTATAGTAATGTCAGTGAGAATGGAAAAGAAGGTCAGATGGGAGAGATCCGGAGGTGACAGGACTAAGTTCATAGTGTCTGGCTGTGTAGGACTATGGACAAGTTTCAGGCCTGGGCAGTCAGGAAGTAATACAGTGTGGTTGTTTAAAGCATGATCTTTGAAATCAGACTGCCTGGTTTAAATCCTGACTCCACCACTTTTTGACTTTGTGACCTTGAAGAGATTACTTAATCTCTTTGTTTTGGTTTCCCCATCTGTAAAGTGGGGATAACTATTTCATTTATTGGACTCTTTTGAGGACTAAAATAGTTGATGATGTGAAGCATTTAATATAATGTCTGGCCCCATAAGTGCTCACTAAATGTGTGTGTGTGTGCACACACACATGCATGTGTGAATGAGTGACTGGGTGATGAGTAAGTTGGGATATGATAATGGGTTGCGTATATTGGTGTTTCGGGTGGAACATATTTGTGGAGCTGTCCTGTATTCAACTGGAAGTGCACATCTAGGGCTTGTGAGAGGCCCAGACTGGAGACAGAGATGGTGAAGCCATGGAAGTAGATTAGATCAGGGAGGAAGAAACTGTTGTGGGAGAAGTGAGGGCTGAGGACAGAACTTGGGACTGTTTTCTGTAGCAGGAAGAGGAAGTAGATTTGGTACAGGAAGCTGAATTGAATAGTCTATAAGGTAGGAGGGAGAACTGGGAGAGCGTTGAGTCATGGGTGCCAAAGAAAGAAAAAGTTCTGAGAAGCAGTAAAGTAGTTACTGGCATTAGGTGTTACAGAAAAATCAGAGGGTGATGAGTGAGAAGTTGCCCTCGGTTCTACTGATTAGGTGGTCACTGGTAATCAGGTAGAGCACAGTTTCCTGTAGTGCTGGAAACGGTTTCTTAGTGCTTAGTAACAGCAGTGATGTAACAGTGCACGTATGTTAAGGAGACATAAAGAATAAGATGTGCTATAGAGTCTTGCACACCAAAATTGTCTAGCTTAATACAGACACAGAGGGGAATGGAATATTGATAGGTGTTGAAAAAGATGTACTGATGGCATTTTAAAAACCTAGCTGTTGCTTGGAAGAATTATGCCAATAAAACTTCAGTATTGTCTTTTAAGACATTTTGTAGTTACTCTGTGTTCTAAATTTATTTGTGTTTTCTTTGGAACTGGAGGTGGGGTAGGTCTCTTACCTGTGAATGTTTGGGTTCTTTCCATCACTAAAATATTCATGGTGGACTTGAAAGTGACCTTGTCCTGATTTCAGTATTAGAAATTAGTAAGGAAACTTACCTTATTCCTCAAGGCAGCACTTGCTTGATGTGGAGGGCTTGTCTTAGTTTTAAATCTGTGAAGGGACCCGCCAGCACTAGCTTCCTGACTGCTTTGCCTAAGAAACTCAAAAAGATTTATGCCCCAGGTGGCCTGAAGAACCGGGACCCTTGTAAGCCTTGTGGTGTGCCATGATTCTAACCTTTTTTGTACCCTAGAGCCCCACCAAGACTCCACAGCGTGCCTACCTTCATCTTTGTGAGCTGGTAGTAATGTCTTTGGTCCTCTTTTCTTTTCTTATTTATTTTTACCAGATGCTATCTAGTATTTATTTATATAAAATATAATTCTTTATTTGTCTAAATTACATTTATATATTATTTTATTCATTTAGGAAAAAAACCAAGCTGTTAGAATGTTTATATTATTTTTTGTCCTCTTTCTAAACAAATTAATCTCACTTGAGAAGGGAATAGCCTCTCTTTGACTTGTTTAGAATAGGCAGGCAGCATACCTTGTCATGTTATTATTTGGACTTACTCTGTTTTGACATCCTTAACTCCCTCACCATTTGTTCTGCTTAGCTGTAGAATTTCTTTGTGGCCTGGAGTACGTGCGTGGGGAAAGAAGGAATCACTGGGACAGATTTTTGTGGAATTGCTTTGTCCGATTGCTGAACCAGCCTCCTGAGGTTTAAAATACAGCTTTGTATTTATTATGTTCTTAGCACATCTCCCGTCCTTGGACCAAGCACTGTAAACTCAAGGTCACACTATTTTATGGAAAATACTAGAGTCATAGTATTTCTTAAGGTAGCCATTGTCTGTTACATTTTGCTTCCTTCCTAAATACTTTAATAACATTTAAAAAAACCCCATATTTTGAACTAGCTTTAGACTTAGAGATTTTAATAAAATTTAATATAAAGATAGGTACATTTAAAAAATAAAATTTGAAATATAGTGTCTTAATTTGTCACAAGTGTATATATGAATTTAATTTGTAATCTTACCAGCAGTTTTTAGGCTTTATACATTGAAGGTGATTTTTATGTTTCTAATCATTCATCTACCATAATGATTATTTACATTTTGTGTAAGTCCAGAATGTTCTTAACTAAGATTTTATTCTGTAGCTTCAATTAATGCTATAAAATATACAAGTAACAGTGGTAGTTATATGAATGACATAAGCTGTATAGATGCTTGCTTTTGACTCAGTTTCCCATCACCTAGAAAGTGGTGTCAAAAATATTAAATAACTATTTTAGTGAGTTAACCACGCAGAAGTCAAGATACAGTATGTTCCCGTTTAAGATGGTTCTGTAATTTTTGTCAAATGATATTCCTGGAAATGTGTGTCGGTGAAGTATAGTTTTTTCATTAGTATTCATTTTCACAGAGCCAGAACAAAACAGGATGTGTCTGTTGTGGGCTTATTTGAAAGAATTGCCTTGATGCAATTAAATATCAAATCTGAAATAGTTTTAAGAGACCTTTAGTGAAATAAAACCTGAATTGTTGTTAAGCCAATAAAGGCCCTTTTTAATGATGACAGAGAAAGAACTTTTAACAAAATAATTTTTGGAGCCAAAGGCCTCGAAAATCACATGCAGCTTGAAAGTTTATTCTTTGTTATTTTTGGTGAAACTTGCTTGGAAGGAGGAAGTAAGCTGCTTCCTGAAACTGAATGAGCTCTTAGAATTGATGCAGGCCACTCGAGACTAACACGGCAGCACGTGATTTATTGTTTAGCATAATTGAATAGTTGAGAATGGGAACGGTTGTCTCTCCCTGGCCCAATATAATGAATTAAGAGGTCCTTCAATTATTTGCTAATGATAAGTATATGAATTGAAAGTATATGTGTTGAAAGTCAGCGGGAAATGAATCTAGATAAGTTGTCTGGGACAGTCCCTGCTAACGCTGAGCAGATGCTCGGTGCTGATGACACACGCAGAAGCTTTGGGAGAGCGCACCTTCAGAAAGGTTCAGGACGAACCTGGGAAGTCGCCTCTAGAGCTGAGTTTGCTACTGACAGGCACTCTGAGTGACTAACATTATAAAAGACCATATCATATACAAGAGGAACTGAAGCTTGGAGTGGGAGTGACTTGGGTGTATCCACAGGGGTAGGTGAGGAAAAGCTAAGGCTGTTTCCTGACTGGGAGTATGAATGGTCATTCGGATGCACCATTTTTTGGCAGGCCCGTACAGGTGACCGTACGCATATACGGGTCTTCTGTCGGCCTTACTACTAGAACTTCCAGTTGCGCTTGCAGTACCTTTATCCCAAGTTGTGATCAGACAGCATGGGCCCTTCTTTTTGCTGCATTACGGAGACTGAACTTTTGGACATGTTAATGCCTCTAAGATATTTTACTTTGGGCATTTATTTATCTTAACGTCCTTTTTTTTTTTTTTTAAGATTATTTATTTATTTATTTGACAGAGATAGAGACAGCCAGCGAGAGAGGGAACACAAGCAGGGGGAGTGGGAGAGGAAGAAGCAGGCTCATAGCGGAGGAGCCTGACGTGGGGCTTGATCCCAGAACGCCGGGATCACGCCCTGAGCCGATCACGCTTAACCGCTGTGCCACCCAGGCGCCCCAATCTTAACGTCCTTTTTTACTTTCTTTTTCTCTCTCGTCTCTCTTTGATCTCTTCTTGTTGTTAGTCTTTCTTCCCTTTCTTTTCTGCCCCATTCTCTCCTCCTCTCTTCTCTTTCTCTCTCTCCTTGACCATTTTCTTTCTCTCTCCTTCACTGACTCTCTCTGTTACTTCCTCTTCTTTTTTAAAAGATTTTATTTTTAAGGAATCTCTACACCCAACGTGGGGCTTGAACTCAAAACCCCAAGATCAAGAGTTGCACGCTCCACCAACTGGGCCAGCCAGGCACAAATGACATTGTTCCTTTTTTTTTTTTTTTTTTTTTGAAGTAAACTCTACCCAAAGTGGGGTTGAACTCACGACCTGAGATCAGGGGTCACATGCTCTATGGACTGAGTCAGCCAGGCTACTTCTTTTTAAAAGCCAAGAAAATAATAATATCTGGTAAGCTTAACAGTAGATGATCTATCTCCAACAAGAGAAGGAAAAGATCTAAGTGTATTTTTCTCCAACAAGTAAACATTTGTTGACTACCTACCATACGCTACATAGATTTAGGAGAGAAGATCATTTCTCTCCTAGAGGACTTTATAGTATCCCATCAAATTAAATCTGTAGAACTCTTGATATTTTTTGACTTTATGATATTTTATGGATGTTTTTGCAGGGATGTTTTTCCTATTGTTGGCATTCTTTCTCTGCTAAAACATGTTATTTCATAGACATCATTTTAACCAAATTAGTGGATATGCAAAGGAGAGAAAGAAAAATTAACTCACAATCCTATCTGTAACAAATTAGACTTACTGTTTCTGTGTTTTCCTCTAGTATTTGTCAAAATATTTTTATGCAGTGGAAGTTATAGGTAAATTTAATTTTTCATTCTTCTTTAATTCATTATTTCATAAATGCTTTCTAAAATATAATTTTAAATGTTTGAGTAATAGACCACACACTCAGTACAAAAGGAAGTAACATTGTTGGGGTACATACTGTGTCAGACACTATGCAAAATAATCAGTACTGGTCTCATTTTATCTCCACAGTAGTTCTATATGATAAGTGTTACTGTGTCCATTTCATAGATGAAAAAATTGAGGCTTAGCTTAGTTTACTTCAGTTTAGTAAACGTTAATTGAGCTCTACCACATTCTAGGTATGATGCTGATTTCTGGAGATGCAAAGATGGGTGGGACATGGTCCCTTCTAGAAGGAATTCAGAAAATGGTAGGGAAGCAAATGAGTAAAGAGATGATTTCAGTACAGTATGCTAAGCGCAGTGACATAGAAGGTCACCTGACCTGGATTAGGGTTGGTCAGAGCGGGTTGCTAGAGCTGTGCTTCTCAAACTTCAGTGTGCGTGTGGAAGTACCCGGGATTTTTGTTATAATGCAGATTTTGATTGGTGGGTCTTTGGTAGGGTCCAAGATTCTTATTTTCTGACAGGCTTCTAAGTGCTGCTGAGCTGCTGTCCCACACACCTCACTTCACGTAGGACTATCCTAGACGATACAGCTTATGAGTGAGTACCAATTAGCCAGACATAGAAAAGAGGAGAGATATTCAAAACAGAGAGGACAGCATGGGGCAAGGCATAGAAGCGTAAAGAAGGGTGTTAAGTGGGTAAACTCTATAATCTGTGGCAGGTGTTGGCAGACTATGGCTCACTGCTGGATCTAGCCCATAGCCTATTTTTGTTTAGCCCATGTACGAAGAATAGTTTTACCCTAAAAAAACAAAAAACCCCAACCCAAACAAAGAGTAACTTATAATTGAGATGCACAAAGCCTAAAATATTTACTACCTAACCCTTTATAGAATAAATTTGAGATCTCTGATCTGTGGTATGGTGAAGGGTAAAATCTGCAGTGGGCCTAGTGGAAGACATGTTAGAGGTAGATAGTAAGCTGGGCTGGGCTGGGAGGGTGGTGCTCACCGAGGGGCACAGAAGAGCCTGGCCTTTATCTTTGAGGTGATAGAGAGCGAGGACAGGATTTAGAGAGGTAGGTGACAGGCTCAGCTTGTGTTTTAGAAAAATATCTCTGGCAGAATATAGATACAAGGGAGCAATGCTGGGGGCAAGGATACTAATTGGGAGGTCCTGAAAAAGGCAGATGGAATTGGAGGGAATGGGTTTGAGAACTGCTGGGACAAAGTTTTTCATTGTCTTTTGACTGTAATCCATAGGAAGATAAATATTTTATTTCATGACCCAGCACACATAGACACACCTGCAATGCCAAACTTATCACAAAACATTTGTCTTTATTGTAGGTGAACTCATATTTTCATTCCATTAACGAAAATGCTGGTTGCTACCTAACACATTGATTTCATATTGGGTTATAACCTATAGTTTGAAAAATACTTATCTACAGAAGTGAAAATAGGTTTTTATCACTGATTTGGTATAAGGGAGTGGGGAACAAGGATTGGCATGGGTGAATGGTGTTGTTCCCAGCTGAAATCAGTAATAGAAAGGGAAGCCATTTGGAAGGTAGAGGTGATTCATTCATTTTTGGACATGCTGAATTTGAGAGTGCTGTAGGAAACCCAGGCTGCTTTCCAGAAGATAAGATACCGATTTTTCATTCAGTGAGTATTACTACTTCACTGTTTTGTTCACCTGCTGCTATTTCAATAGCAACGTTTTCTACTGTTTTTCTACACAAGGTATGTGTTTCAGGATTTAATAAGCTTTTCCAGCCCAGGCTAGGAATTCAGCCATTGTTGCCAGCATTGTCAATGTTATAATGGGAGGAAGCATCATAACTTTCAAATAATTGGCTTATGTGGAAAATTTGTAAATTGAGTACTAACTTGTACATACTACTTTGAGATGCTTATTTAATTTAGTACTTGCATATTAGTTCAGTAAGATCAATATTCTGATATATTGAAATATTTATCCAACAGAGAGTAATCTAATTGCATCAGTTAGTTTGTGTATGGTACTGTATGTGTGCAGTTTGCTTCAGTTCTGTGTACAGACATACTATACTTTAGAGGGTTCTCAGTTTTTGATTCCTTTACTTGTTTTATAAGGTTAATATAGGACCAGTGGCATTTTATCCATACCTTTCCCCCTGATAATATCGTGATTTTTTAAAGATATGCTTTTGTAACCAAAAAAGAACATTTCGTAAGTTGACCATAACAGTGTAAATAACATAGATACATATGTAAGTTTAAAACTTATTTTTTTTTACTAGGAATTAATAATTTTACGTTTTTCTTTGTACAGATTGAATACCTGCTTAAGAAACTTACAGAGGCCATGGGAGGAGGTTGGCAGCAAGAACAATTTGAACATTATAAAATCAACTTTGATGACAGTAAAGATGGCCTTTCTGTGTGGGAACTGGTTGAGCTTATTGGAAATGGACAGTTCAGCAAAGGCATGGATCGGCAGACGGTGTCCATGGCGATTAATGAAGTCTTTAACGAGCTTATATTAGATGTGTTGAAACAGGTAAGAGGCCTGTGACACTACTTCTCCTCACCTTTAGAACTTGACATGTTCGAAATAAGATATTTTCATTGAGTGTAAGTCATTTATACTTTTACACTGATTTAGAACAGGAATAAAGTTTCTTATTTTCCCAGTCTTGTATTAGGGTTTAATTTTAAAAAATCACTGGTACAATTTTGAAGTACTTTTAAGCATTGGGAAATTACGATTTTGAAAGAACTGTTTAAATGACCACATTTCTACCTATTTTTAAGGTCCTTTCATGTCATGTGTGCAGCTGTACTTGTTGATCTGAAAGATCCTCATGGCATATTGTTCAGAGAAAAAAACAGGTTGTTGAACAGGAAGTATCTTGCAACCCCTTTCATGAAATGTGCTGTATGTTTGTAGGGCTATCTGGAGGGATGGTCACCAAAATGTTAAAAGTGATTGCTTCTCGATTGTGGTGGGATTTCTGTAATTTTATTTGCTTCTTTATTCCTTTCTTGTTATTGGACTTAATACTTTATATAATTCTATATGTGAATGTATGTATATGATTATATATTTTTACAAAATCAGAAAAATACCCTTACTTTTGGGAGAAAATACCTTTATATAGCAAAATTGCATTTATCTTATTAGATTATGACCTGCATAGCATCTGATATACATATGGGAAGCTTAATGCTTGTTAAACAGAATTTATATATTTTTTAGTGGATCTTTTCAGATTCCTTAATTATTATACTGAATAATAACTCCACGTTGGGATTTCCTTACCTTGGTCCTTTATTTACTCAGCAGGTGATGTTGCTGTCTTTGCTCTTTTTCCCTAATTGAGCCCATCAATAAACATTAATTGAGGTTTCATTTGTGTAGGTTTTTAGTGCTAAAAAGAAGTGTGAGACATGGTCTCTGTCCAAAGACTTCTAGGCCCACCAGGATGGCAGGATAATTGGACTACAGATGAATTTCAGTATGAGATAGCTTTTACTTAAATATCCAAGGATTAGGAAACTGAACAAGTGTGTGATTAGAACTTGGCATAATAATCAAATGATACAGCAAGGTAATATGTATTTAATGATAATGTGTAGTCTACTATAGGCTATCAGCACTTACACATTTAATATTTAAAATGTCAGCTATTCTTGGGGCTCCTGGTGGCTCAGTCGGTTAAGTGTCTGGCTCTTGGTTTTGGCTCAGGTCAGGATCTTGGGGTGGTGAAATGGAGCCCCACATTGGGCTCTGCACTCTGTGGGGAGTCTGCTGGGGATTCTCTCTCCCCCTGCCCACCCCCTCGCACGTGTGAGCTCTCTCTCTCTCTCAAAGAAAGAAATAAATCTTTAAAAAAAAAAAAAAGTCAGCTATTCTCAAACAACCCTGAAGGGCCTGGCTTATAATAATGTGTCATTTTGCATAAGTAAAAATATGAATTACACATCTTTGTGACTGATACGTGGAAAGGAAGTATAGGCCTAGAAGTGTGAGTATAGAAGCTACATTTAGAAGCCAGAATCTAACTGCTAGTTCGTTTTCTGTTCATCTGCAGCACAGTTCTTCCTCCAGAGTAGTGAGTGAGTGGTCAGGTAGAAGGACAGGTTGGTGCCAGAGGTGATTGGTTGAAAGATGTATTTGGCCAAGTTTAACATTATCATTGATTGAGGTTTTAATTTACTGAGAATCACTATCAGGGTTTTGCGTGTGTATGTGTTTTAATCAGAGTAGACAGGGCAGTATAGTGAACTCCCATATACCATCCATCCAGCCCCCGTAACCACCAGCACATGGGTAATCCTGCCCTTCCTGCTTTTCCTCTCCCGTATCTTGAAACAATCCCAGACATTTCATTTTATCTATAAATATTTCAATAGGTATCCCTAAAAGATAAGGAATTTTAGGGACACCTGGATGGCTCAGTTGGTTAAGCGTCCAACTCTTGATTTCGGCTCAGGTCATAATCTCAGGGTGATGAGATTGAGCCCCACGTCAGGCTCCGTGCTGGGTGTGGAGCCTGCTTCAGATTCTCTCTCCCTCTCTTTAAAAAACAAAAAAGGAATTAAAAAGAAATCACAAGGCTTTTAGCACCAGGAGTTCTAAGGCTATGTAGATGGCATTGGAGGACGGGGACTGGGGTGGACTGTCGTCTCTGCACGTCCAGAATTCTGCGTAAACTTTTGTATGCATGTATTTGCATGAATTTGACTAGGGTTAGTGCCCCCGGCCTTCGTGGGTCCTCTGTGGGTTCATGATCCACAAAGGTCAAGAACCACTGCTACTCCTGTGGTCCAGGAAGAGATACCAGCTCTTGTACGTAAAAGGCCAGCATTTATACCAGATTTAATCTTTCATAGGGTTACATGATGAAAAAAGGCCATAGACGGAAAAACTGGACTGAACGCTGGTTTGTATTAAAACCCAACATAATTTCTTATTATGTGAGTGAGGATCTGAAAGATAAGAAAGGAGACATTCTCTTGGATGAAAATTGCTGTGTGGAGGTAAGAGTCTCTTGTTACCTCTTTCTGATGCTGCCCCCTGCTGCTCAAGTCTTTTATCTTACTTCTAGACTTTAGAACCTTAAAATAATCTTAAAATTAACATTTCTAGAATAGTATAGGCATAGAGTTGCCAAACTTTCTGAACCAAAAACCAAAGATACCCGATAAAAGTTTTTTGTAATGGGAATTTATTTTCTGTCTCATGAACAAAGTATAGGGATTAAGTCAGATTTATTTGTACATTTAAGGACACATTTATTGAATAAAATGGAGTTATAAAAAAGAGAGCAAAAAAATATTCAGTAAGACACAGTGTTTGAAATCATGAATATACGAGGAAATTGGCCATTTTGAGTACAGTAAATAAAAACTAAAGAAAATACGAGCATTATCTTTGAATATTTTAGGTGACTTTTAGGACACCTTATTCATCGCTGTTTATAAAGAAGTGAAGTCCTCAAGAAACATAAATTTTGAGTTTTAAATTTATATCTGAACCATCATCACATCTGTATTTGATGAAGAACATTTAAAATACCTAAAATCTCACTCATAAATGACCATGTATTTTGATGGACAAAATAGCATAGATATATTAATGTCTCAGGATGTACACTGGCCACCAAGGGGTCTTCTTAGATTCGGCTAAACGTGGAGACTCATGAGATTACCATAGGCCGTACCGGTCCACTTAAGGATATAGGACAGGAGCCACGGCTTGCTCGCGGTAACAGCCCAAGTGCAGAGAGAGTGGATCTGCATCAGGCGGATGTGGGAATCACCCTGGCTTAGTAGCCTCATAGCGCATTGGAGTCAGTATCTGTGGTAACAATGTGGATATGCCTTGTAGGGTTCCTGTGAGAGGTGTGCTCACATACAAGTGTCCCTGTGCTCAGGGAAGCCAAAGCACTGTGTCCTCACCAGGTGTTGGGTCTCGCAGTCCAGATGGAGTATGCTTATCAGGGGTCATTGTAACCATAGGTAATGTTGCCTAGAGAATAGCATTTTGTAAATCAGAAATATGCTCTTACAGACATTTTTCATTGACATTGAATTTCAGCCAGATTTGTATAAATAATTAAGATTTGAATTTAATTTAAATGGTTAAAAATAAAATTAAAAAAAACTGATTTTGCTTTCTGTGTTAGTCCTTGCCTGACAAAGATGGGAAGAAATGCCTGTTTCTCATAAAATGTTTCGATAAGACCTTTGAAATCAGTGCCTCAGATAAGAAGAAGAAACAGGAGTGGATACAGGGTAAGGCAGTTTTTATTATTTGTCATGATATAACTTGAGAGCTCCGACTTTGTATTTTTCATCTCCGTAAAGATACTAAAGGCATTGTTCCCTCGTTGTAGTTATTTCTGCATGCCGCATAGTAGCTGAAAGAAAAACAAATTGAGAGGAGCTCCCAAATTTTTCATCAGTTTCGTTTGCATAATGAACTTGTGGGAAAATTATAAACTGGACATTTTAGGTTTTATTTACTTTTACTATTTAAATAAAGAGAATGGAATTTCCCCTTTTAAGGACTGTGAAGAATTTTGAAGTGACCATCTTGAATTTTTAATAATACAGAAAACAAAAGAGGAATAATGCAATCACTTTTGAATATTTCCAGTAGTTTTTAAGATCTGTTATTTTCACAAGAAATCACTAGTTTCAAATGATTAATTTAAGAACACAAACTTTTGATTTAATAACTTTTAAAGTATTATTCTAAAATTAGTAAAGAATGAAATATTATATATGAGATTTTTTTTAATCACGAAAGGGGCTTCTGAATATGATATTCTTGGACATAAGTAAATTGTGTTACCCTGAGAATTGTGGTCCTTTTGATGCTACTTAAGATTTGGAGGCAGGTGCACCTAGATTTGAATCATCTTTCCTGGGTCACTTGAGTTATGAATTTTGTAGCTGTTTTTCCTCTTCTGTAGACTGGGGATAATAGTACCTACCTCTCGGAGCACCTGGGTGGCTCAGTCGGTTAAGCGTCTGCTTTCGGCTCAGGTCATGATCCCAGGGTCCTGGGATGGAGCCCCGCATCGGGATCCTCGCTCAGCGGGGAGCCTGCTGCTCCCTCTCCTCCCTGCTGATGCTCTCTCTCACTACCTCTCTTTCTCTTAAATGAATAAATCTTAAAAAAAAATAGTACCTACCTCCCAAGGTTTTTGTGAGGGTTAATAATTGGATAATGAAGATACACTTGCACATTTAAAAAATGGCCCATCATTGCAGAAATATGATAGATTGTAGACAACCTCAATGTCCATTAATTGCAAAATGGTTGAATAAATGATAGAAGAAACACAGTGGGTTTCTGTACAGTACTTTATGTATAATGCTTAATTTATTTATTTTAAAAGATTTTATTTATTTAGAGAGAGTGTGTATGTGTGATAGAGAGCATGAGCAAGGGGGAGGGGATGAGGGGGAGGGAGAAGCAGACTCCCTGCTGAACAGGGAGCCCGATGCGGGGCTCGATCCCAGGACCCTGGGATCATGACCTGAACTGAAGGCAGACGCTTAACTGACTGAGTCGCCCGGGTGCCTTATGCTTTATATGCTGATAGCGAAAGCTCTCCAAGATAGATGAAGTGAAAAAAACCAAGGCTCAGAAGAGTGTATTATGTCAAAAGAAGATGGAGGATGTAATACATAATTATTTGTATATGCTTAAAATATCTGTGGAAAAGATGCACAGAATCTGTTAGCGCTCGTTGGTAGTGGAGAGGGGAAGCCAGTACTTGGGGATAAGAGCAGGAGGGAGACTTTTCCTCTATGTCTTTTCATGCTTTTGAATTTGAACAGTGTGAAAGTAATAGCTGTTCAAAATATTAAAATTAATTCAAAGAATCAGGAGACTACATAAAAATTAGATAACACATGCGAAGGGTATACGTATAGCAAGTCTTCAGTAAATGGTAGCTACTCTTACCGTCTCAGGAAGAGAGTGTATAAGGATATGGTTTCATAAGGCATAGATAAGGGGCAGACTAAACCCAGCATGTAGCAAGTCAGATATCAGGAAGTTTGAATCTCAGCTCTTACTATGTCTTGTTGTTTGGCCTTTTGAGAACTATAGAGAACGGAATTGAAAGTGTTGTAAGTTCTTCAAATGTGTGTAATATTCCCGAATCAAGTATCTATTTAAACACAGACATGCAGTTAGGGAATTTTGGAGCTGGCAGGGACTCGCGAGATCACATCTTTGATTTTAGAGCTGAGCAGACTGAGGCTGCAGGTTATGACTTACAGGTCACACCACGACTCCGTGGCAGAATCAGAATCTACACTGGGTCTCTGTTTTCTTCCCAGTATGCCATCTGCATTTGAGGCTTACGAAGAATAAACAGTCTGTCCCTTTTTCTGTCCTACACCTTTTATAGCCATTCATTCTACTATCCATCTGTTGAAGTTGGGCAGCCCCCCACCACACAAAGAAGCCCGCCAGCGTCGGAAAGAACTCCGGAAGAAGCTGCTGGCTGAACAGGAGGAGCTGGAGCGACAGATGAAGGAGCTCCAGGCTGCCAATGAAAACAAGCAGCAGGAGCTGGAGACCGTGAGGAAGGTGGGAATGGACAGTGCGCTGGGGGAGGGTCTTTTTCATTGTAGGAGCCACAGCTTCCTTACTTACAGGCTTTGGGTCTACCAAGACCAGGTGCATGCAATTTTAGAGAGATGTTTTGGTAAATTGTTTTCTCAGGAAGTGTATCTGAATTGCTGAGTGAGACATCCTGGCTTTCCCAGCCTTGAAAGTATGAGGGTCTCAGGTCAGCAAGGCATTTCATTGACCGGAAAAGAACATTTATAAGAATAGTGAGCACAGTTGAATTTTGTCAGAGAAAGATGAGAAATTGTATTCCCCTAAGGATGTCAAGGTCACTTTTGGTTAACTGGACAGGGTGTGTTGCTTTTTTAGTTTTTCTCCCCTTAGCTCCCATCTTTACTCATGAATACCCTTAGTATAGAACTGTGGGTCTCACTTTCCGTTTGCAGCCAAACATCCAGTCTGAGTCGGTTGCTCCTTCCATCCCTGGGCTGGGAGGTCAGGTACTGCAGATTGTGCAGGATACTTGACGTTCATTGGAAAACCTGTTGCTCTCTTGTATCGTGGTCCTGGCGGTGGTAGGGGTCCTTCGTGTAAGGGCACCATCCTTATTTGGGACGGGTTGAGCCTGTCTGCCTTGAATCAGTGAGCACCTGCTAACTATAAGATCAAAGACCCTTTTGTGTCTCCTATGTAGCACTTTTGCCCTGGAATATGGGAGATGCTCCCAGTATAAGCCCCCACATTCCTGGTGGGGTTCTCCGTTTGCAGTCCATGGAAATGCCACACTTTGTGTGGACATCTCTGAGTAGACTCAAAGAATTTTCTAATACTTTTATAACCTCAGAAATTATGTGGGCATACGATGTTAGAAACACTTTCTACTTTCTTTTTTAAAAAATTTTTTATTTACATTCAATTTAGTTAACATATAGTATATTATTAGTTTCAGTATATTATTAGTTTCAGTTATTATTAGTATATTATTAGTGATTCATCAGTTGCATACAACACCCATGCTCATTACATCAAGTGTCCTCCTTAATGCCCGTCACCCAATAACCGTATCGCTCCACTCACTTCCCCTCCAGCAACCCTATCTGTTTCCTGTAGTTAAGAGTCTCTTATGATTTGCTTCCCTCTCTGTTTTCATCTTATTTTATTTTTCCTTTCCTTCCTTTATGTTCATCTGTTTTGTTTCTTAAATTCCACATATGAGTGAAATCATATGGTATTTGTCTTTCCCTGACTGACTTATTTCGCTTAGCATAATACCCTCTAGTTCCATCCACGTTGTTGCAAATGGCAAGTTCATTCTTTCTGATGGCTGAGTATATATATACCACATCTTTATCCATTTATCTGTCGATGGACATCTGGGCTCTTTCCATATTTTGGCTATTGTGGACATTGGGGTGCATGTGCCCCTTCAAATCACTGTGTTTGTATCCTTTGGGTAAATACCTAGTACTGCAGTTGCTGGGTCAGAGGGTTGTTCTACTTTTAATTTTTTGAGGAACCTCCAAACTGTTTTCCAGGTGCATACCTACTTTCTAAAAGCAGCTCCTCAGGTCTTGTTCCTCTTTCTCCTGAGTCTTGCATCTTGCCTTTCTGCTGTAATACATTTTCTTTAAAAACTCCCCTAATGGGGTAGGAAGAGCACTGGAGCACGTGAGCACTGCTTCCTTCATCCACTGTGCACATGGCAGTAGTGGGTGTTATTAGACAGGGGTGGGAATCTGGGCTTGTTGTCCTTCTTCCATAATTAAAAAAACTTATGCAAGAGGTCCTACAGAAAAGAGTATGAAAGAGTATATACAAAGCATCATTAAGTGAATACCCCTGAAACTACTACCCAGGTTAGGATAGAATATTGCCAACATTTTGTTTTAATTTTTTAGTAGTTTACAAACAGTAAGATTCATGGTTTATGTATAGTTTTATGAGTTTTTACATGTGTCTAGATTCTAGTAACCAGCACAGACAGAATGCAGAACAATTCTAATGCCCTGGAGAATTTCCTCACACTGCCCCCTCTACTCAGATTGTCCACTAATCCCTAACCACCAGCAACCACCGATCTATTCTCTGTTCCTGTATTTTTACCTTTTCCAAATTGTCATATGAATGGAATTGCACAGTATGTAAGTTTTCAAGACTGGGTTCTTTGACCTAGCATCATGTGTTTGAGATTCACCCATCTTGCATCTTTCTGAGCCTTTAGACTCTTTAAACTCTGCCTCCCATGAGCGCGTAGATGCCTGTTCTGCTGTATGTGAATGTGTGCCCAGAGCTGGCAAGGCCTGGGCCCAGCTAGACAGCTTTCCTCCTGCCTAGTTTTACAGAATTATTTAAGCAACTGCTTTGAGATTGACAAGTGTTGAGAAGTTATTATAAATCCCTTAATAATCTTTAATTTTCTTTTTCTTGTTAAGAAATAAAATTCATGGGGCGCCTGGGTGGCACAGCAGTTAAGCGTCTGCCTTCGGCTCAGGGCGTGATCCTGGCGTTGTGGGATCGAGCCCCACATCAGGCTCCTCCGCTATGAGCCTGCTTCTTCCTCTCCCACTCCCCCTGCTTGTGTTCCCTCTCTCGCTGGCTGTCTCTATCTCTGTCTAATAAATAAATAAAATCTTTAAAAAATAAGAAAATAAAAAAATAAAATTCATCCCAATTTTTCATTGAAGCGTATTTAGAAAAAAACTGCTTAGACGAATATTTTAATTACATGGAATTCGATAACATTTGTGGGTTTTGCAAGACTTGATTGGCCTCAATTAGGAAGAAGGAACAAGAAATCATGTAGCTTTTGTAAATTAATACGTATCTTTAAAGGGATTGCCCACATGTTTTTTTTTTTTTTGAAGACTTTATTTTTGTAGAGCACTTTTAGGTTCACAATAAAATTAAAAGGAAGATACGGAGATTTCCCATATACCTCCGTGTCAGCAAGCGCAGTTTCTCTCTCTTGGTATCAAGATCCCCTTCCAGATGGTACACTTGTCAAAATTGATGAATCCACACTGACACGCATGGCACCCACAGTGCATAGTTTACCTTAAGGTTCATGCCTGCTGTTCTGCGTTCTGTGGGTTTGGACAGATGTATAATGACATGTATTTACCCTTACAGTATCACTCAGGCTTATTTTCACTTCCTAAAAATCCTCTGTGCTCTACCTGTTCATCCCCCTCCTCTCCCAAATAACTATTTCTGTGTTGGTTTCTTTAAAAAAATATAATCTCTTTTGTATAGGTAATATAATCATATGGTTCAAAAATATAAATTATATAAAAGAATAAATCCCACTTGATCATGGCGTATGATCCTTTTAATGTATTTTTGAATTTGGTTTGCTAATATTTTATTAAGGATTTTTCATCAGGGATATTAGCCCTTAATTTTCTTTTCCTGTGTCTGGTTTTGTTCGAAGGGTAACACCAGCCTCATAAAATGAGTTTGGAGGAATTCCTTCTCTTTTTTGGAAAAGTTTGAGAAGAGCAAGTGTTAATTCTTGTCTGAATGTGTGGTAGAGTTCACGTCTGGTCCCGGACTTTTGTTTGTTGGGAGGGTTTTGATTACTGATTGGATCTCCTAGTAATCAGATTGGTTGTATGCTTTTAGGAATCTATAAATTTCTTCTAGCTTGTCCGATTTGTTGGTGTATAATTGTCTATAATAGTCTTTTATGATCCTTGTATTTTTGTGGTATCCTTTGTAACATCTCTTTCATTTATTTGAGTCCTCTTTTTTCCTTGGTGAGTCTAACGAAAGGCTAGTCGATTTGTTTATCTTCTCTAAGGACAAGCTTAGTTTCCCTGATCTTTTCTTGTCTTTTGGTCTCTTATTTACTTCTGCTCTAATCTTTGTTACTTCCTTCTACTAACTTTGGGCTTCATTTTTTCTTTTTCTGGGATTCTGGAGCAGAATATATACACCTATAATTACGAAATCCAGGCTGATGCAACAGTAACTGTTTCAAATCTTGCTGTTCACTGTACCAGAGGACTAAGGGTTCAACGACTGGGCGATTATGTACCCCCTAGAAGTGTCACACTTGACTTCCGTTTACAGTATTTTGCCCAGAACTAGTCATCTGTCGGGAAGTCAGCTGTCGGTCTTACTGGTGTTTTCTTGTGTGTGATCAATCATTTTTCTCCTGTTGCTTTCAGGATTTTCTTTTTGTCTTTATCTTTTTACAGTTTGTGTGTGTGTGTGTGTGTGTGTGTGTATCTCTTTGTGTTTATCCTAGAGTTTGTTGAATTCTTGGATGTGTAGATATTTAATGTTTTCCATCAGATTGGGAAAGTTTTCAGCCATTATTTCTTTATTTTCTTTTAAAGATTTTATTTATTTATTCGACAGAGATAGAGACAGCCAGCGAGAGAGGGAACACAAGCAGGGGGAGTGGGAGAGGAAGAAGCAGGCTCCCAGCAGAGGAGCCTGATGTGGGGCTCGATCCCAGAACGCCGGGATCACGCCCTGAGCCCAAGGCAGACGCTTAACCGCTGTGCCACCCAGGCGCCCCTGGCCATTATTTCTTTAAACATTTTTTCTATTCCTTTCTTTCTTTCCTCTTCTGACATTCTCATTATGTGAATGTTGGTGCACTTAGTGGTGTCCCACAGTTCTCTGAGGCTCTGTTCATTTTTTGTCATTCCTTTTTCTCTTTGTTCTTCAAATTGCATTTCTGTCAATTGATCTTTGATTCTTCTTGCAGTCCAAATATACAGGTGAGAACCTCTAGTGAATTTTTCGTTTTAGTTATTGTGCTGTTCAACTCCAGAGTTTGCATTTGGTTCTTTCTATAATTTATAATTTATATAATTTATATTTTTTTATTCATAATCTCTATTTGATAGGATATATTGTCATACCTTCTATTACTTCCTTAAGCATGGTTTCCTTTGGTTCTTTGAACCTATAACTTCTATGAAATCTTTGCTAAGTCCACCATCAGGGCCCCTTCAAAGGCAGTATGTTGCCTGCTTTTTCCCCTGTGTATGAGTCACATGTTTCTTTTGTACATCTCCTATTTTTTTGTTGTATAATTTTTTTGTTGTATAATTAATATACAGTGTTATATTAGTTTCAAGTGTACAATACCGTGATCAAACAGTTCCATACATTACTCAGTGCTCATCAGAGTAAGTGCACTCTTTAATCCCCTTCACCTGTTTCACCCATTCCCCCACCCAGCTCCGCTCTGGTGACCACATTTATTCTCTGTATTTGAGAGTCGGTTTTTTCTCTCTCTCTCTCTCTTTTTTTGTTTGTTTCTTAAATTCCACACATAAGTGAAGTCATACGGTATTTATCTTTCTCTCGCTGTTTTACCTGCCGTTGTACTAGACCCTCTAGATCTGTCCATGTTGTTGCATATGGTAAGAGTTCATTCTTTTTCATGGCTGAGTACTGTTCTGTTGTGTGCGCGTGCGTGCGTATGCATGCTGCATTTTCTTTCCTTTGTTTTTTTTCTTTTTATTTTTTAAGGGTTTTATTTATTTATTTGAGACAGAGAGGTACAGAGAGAGAGAGCATGAGCAGGGGGAGAGGCAGAGGGAGAGGGAGAAGCAGACGGGGCTCGATCCTAGGACGTTGGGATCGTGACCTGAGCCAAAGGCAGACGCTCAACCATCTAAGCCACGCAGGCGCCCCGTACCGCATTTCCTGTATGCATTCCTCTGTTGGTGGACATTTGGGTTGTTTCCGTATCTTGGTGTTATAAACAATGCTGCAGTAAACATAGGGATGCATATATCGTTTTGAATTAGTATTTTTGTATTCTTTGGGTAAATACCCAGTAGTGTGATTACTGGATCATATGGTAATTCTATGCTTAATTTTTGAGAACCCGCCATACTGTTTTCTACAATGGCTGTACCAGTTTGCATTCCCACCAACAGTGCGTAAGGGTTCCTTTTCCTCCACATCCTCATCAACACTTGTTTCTTGTATATTTGATTTTAGCCATTCTTACAAGCGTGAGGTGATATCTCATTTTGGTTTTGATTTGTATTCTCTGATAATGAGTGATGTTGAGCATCTTTTCATGTGTCTGTTGGCCATCTGTATGTCATCTTTGGAGAAATGTCTGTTCATGTCTTTTGTCCATTTTTTTTTTAAAGTAGGCTTCATGCCCAGCGTGGGGCCCAATGTGGGGCTTGAACTCATGACTCTGAGATCAAGACTGAGATCAAGCTGAGATCGAGTTGGACACTTAACTGATTGAGCCATGCAGACACCCCCTTCTGCCCTTTTTTTTTTAGTGTTGAGTTGTATCAGTCCTTTATATATTTTGGATACTAACCCCTTATCAGATATATCATTTGCAAATATTTTATCCCATTCAGTAGGCTGCCTTTTAGTTTTGTGGATTGTTTCCTTTGCTGTGCAGAAGCTTTTTATTTTGATGTAGTCCCAATAGTTTACTCTTGCTTTTTCTCCCCCTTGCCTCAGGAGACCTATCTAGAAAAATGCTGCTACAGCCAGTGTTAGAGAAATTACTACCTGTGGTCTCTTCTAGGATTTTTCTGGTTTCAGGTCTCACATTTAGGTCTCTCATCCATTTTGAATTTATTTTTGTGTATATGTGAGAAAGTGGTCTTAGTTTCATTCTTTTGCATGTAGCTGTCCAATTTTCCCAGCACCGTTTTTTGAAGAGATTCTCTTTTTCTCATTGCATATTCCCGCCTCCTTTGTTGTAGATTAATTGACCATATAATTGTGGGTTTGTGTGTTTATTTCTGGGTTTTCTATTCTGTTCCATTTATCTATGTGTCTGTTTTTGTGCTGGTACCATACTGTTTTGATTACTACAGCTTTGTGTAGTATATCTTGAAATCTGGGATTGTGGTACCTCCAGTTTTGGTCTTCCTTTTCAAGATTGCTTTAGCTGTTTGGGGTCTTTTGTGGTTCCATACAAATTTTAGGATTATTTGTTCTAGTTCTGTGAAAAATGCTCTTGATGCTTTGATAGAGATTACATTAAATCTGTAGATTGCTTTGGGTGGTATGGACAATTTTAAAAATGTTTGTTTCTTCCAACCCATGAGCATGAAATATCTTTCCATTTGGAAAACTGGACATTTAAGCAATATATTGTAGCAGCTCTGGGTATGGATTTCTTCCCTCCCCTGAGGGCTTGTCGTTGTTGGCTTGTTCATTTGTTTAGTGACTTGGCTGGGCTATTTCAGTGAGGTCTGTTTTCTTCACACTGTGAAGCCTCTGTCTTCTTCAGAGGCCTGGCCTTGGGTACACACACAATACCCTGGGGTGACATGTTAGCAGCGTTCTCTGTGTGTGTCTGATCTCCCTGTTAAGCTGTCTCCCTCTGTTGGTATCCTATCCAGCTGTTAGAGCTCTATTGTTTTTGACAATGGCATGGGGCCTAAATTGCTCCTCAGTCTGATATTATTTAAATTCAATCCCAGAGGGACACCTGGGTGGCTTAGGTGGTCGTCTGCTTTCACCTCAGGTCATGATCCCAGGGTTCTGGGATTGAGTCCTGCATCGGGCTCCTTACTCAGTGGGGAGCCTGCTTCTCCCTCTTCCTGTTCTTGCCTGAAGCTCTCCCTGCTTGTGCTCTCTCTCTCTGACAAATAAATAAAATCTTAAAAAAATACAATAAATTCAAGCCCACGTGTAGTCTTTGAGACTTGTTCCTATTACTTGAGGGTTCTTTGCTGTCTCTGTTTCTCTCTGTCATATTCTAGCTGGTCTGTGGTTTAGTTTGTTGGTCTCGTGGAGCAATGAGCCGCCTCTTAATTCCTTAAAATCTCCATTGTTTTCAAGGGCATCGTTAAGTTTTAATTTCCTCACCCTGTGTTTTAAATGACATCATTTCTTTTGGGGAGAACTTCAGATCTTGCCTGTTGGCCTGGGCAAACCTTTGTGCCAGGGCTCTGGAGCTGGTGGCAGAAACAAGTGGTCTACTTCCCTTGGCATGATACTCCTGTTTTATGAGCCTATCACCAGGTGGAAGTGGTAGCTTCTGGTCTTACAGTCTTGCCTTTCCTGGTGTGGAACCTCTGCTCTACAGGTGATTGGGGCAAGGCTGATTGTGCCTAGTAATCTCAGTCTGTCATCCCAGAGGCAGAACTTCCACTCTATGAGTGGGGGCTGGGTGGAGGAAAGAGTCTCAGACCTCTCAGTCACTCTTGCTTGGAATAGAGTTTCTGCAACAAGGAGCTGGGAAGAATGAGAATGCTAGTGGCTGTCCTTCCTGGGGGCGTACCGTAGCTAGACTATGAGCTGAGGAAAGAGGGGGCCCTGTGTTCTTGGTTTCATTACTGGGAGTAGAACTTGGTTCTTACTGACATTGTGGGGGGAAAGGAAGTAACACTATGGCTCAAATGCCATAGACTCTCACTGTTCTTACTAAGATTTGGTACATTTTCTTGGATGAATGTTCTCCATCGGCTGTATGCTCTTACGATAATTTCCAGAGCTTTAAATGGTTGTTTTGGTTTCTTTTGGGGTTTTTTTGAAATTATTTTCACCAGTTATGTGTGGTTCGCTGGGGGAATGGAGCTCCTCATTGCCACCCTTGATAAGTCAAGCTCTGGCAAAAGTTTTAAGGAATATGTGTGAGATGATAAAACTGTACAGAAAGAGCTCAAGAAATAGGTGCTGAGCCTCATGAGTACATTTGCAAGTGAATTTAACTCAACTGACAATACAGAATTTTTTTGCATAGTGTTTTTCAGACTTAACAATAGTCATTCATTTACCGAATTTGTATATTGAATGGGAAAATTGTTGGGATGGAATTCCAGTGGATCTAAAAGTTTTTATTCTATCTTGATTGAACATTAAGAATGTTTGGCTTTTCCCATGTGCTTTAGTGTGGCCATTTCTCTCCTTTTTTTAATATATAGATTTTTTAAAAAAGATTTTATTAGAGAGAGAGCACAAGCAGGGGGAGGGGCAGAGGTAGAAGCAGACTCCCTGCTGAGCAGGGATCCCAACGTGGGGCTCTATCCCAGGACCCTGAGATCACGACCTGAGCCGAAATCAGACACTTAACTGACTGAGCCACCTGTGCGCCACCATTTCTCTTTCCTAATGCACCTCCACTCTAATATTTACTGCTTTTCTGTGGGTGGGTTTTTGATTGGGTAGAAATTGGAAGAAGCAGCATCTCGTGCAGCAGAAGAAGAAAAGAAACGTCTTCAGACTCAAGTGGAACTACAGGCCAGATTCAGCACAGAGTTGGAGCGAGAGAAGCTTGTGAGTGCCACACAGCTGGGAAGCTGGGAACCCTGCTGCATTTGCTTACAGAGCCAGTCTGGGTGAAGGGCGGGGGTGGGGAGGGCAAGGCCTGGGAGGCTGGAGGGAGGCCATCTTGTCAGCTGGGCTATGCTTCTGACTTGCAGTGGGCTTGGGGAAGTTCTGTGTTTCTTCATTCAGTATGGGCTTATTGAGCACCTGCTATGTGCCAGGCACCATGCCAAGGGTATAAAGGTAAAAGACATAAACCTTGCTTTCAGGACCCCAGAATAGAAATTCATGGACTGGGGTGATATGTACTGTGGTTAAGGTGACTGTATGTCTTGGTTTGCCTGGGATAGTCCTTGCCATCCTGATATAATTAATCCTGATATAATTAGTATATGTGCTGCCAAAGCGAGCACTAATCCTGATATAATTATTAACAGCATTCCTTTTCCTTCTCAAAGAGTCTGGCTTGGAAAAAAATTGCTATGGAAAAAGTAAGCACGGGTTCCATGACATTTCTCTTCTGTCATGAGCAAAGTGGGAGGTTCTGAAATCATGAGAACATAGGAATTCTGGTCTGTGGCTCTTAGCAGCTCTGATTCATCTTGGAGGTTCCCATTCCCCAAGACACCCAAGAGCCAGGTTGCTGTAGGTGGTTAGTTAGTTCATTGGAACACAGGTCTTACACGGACTTGTAATGTGTGGGAGAGTACTGAGTACAGTGCCCATTAAATAGATGCTCGTGACATTTTTTTTTTTTTTAGTAACTTTTGGTTGCTTGGAGTTGAAACAGACATGTTCGTGTTAGGAGAGAAAAGTACTCAGGCAGGCAGATGTGGGGGGAAGGAGCGCTGCATTCACAGCCAGAAGATCTGGGTTCTTTCCGCTCTGCTCTGAGCATGAGTTTTCTCTTTACATTGGAGGCATTGTCATGTGATCTCCCATGACTCTTATGAGGATGAAGTGAGCGGTGAGAATATTTTATAAACCGCGGACACATATGTTAATGTGTGTGCTATTACATTTAGATGTCCTTGTCTTTCAATTTTTAAGGCAGAGATTCAAAACTGTTTAATACAGAAAGGAGAAGCCATATACTTGCTAGGGTGCTAACTTGGGTGCTTGAGTCCCCCCAGGGCTGGGTGTGCCCCAGGGAGGGAGTAGAGGGGCCTGGAGGCAGCCGGGTAAGAGGAGTCGCTGGCTGCTGGTCAGTCTTCCCTTTGCCCTTTATTTTAACCCTCTGGCTGTTCTGACTGGGCAGAGAGGTTCAATCCTTTTAGAGAAGATTGTGAGTAAAGAGGTTGTGGCTTTATAACAGAAAGGAATTTAAAGAGAAATTATTCAGGGAAACAGTTTTTTTCTTGACTCTGAAAGTGTGGAGTGGAGGGACGGACACTCCGAGGGCAGGACTGCAGCCCGAGTGTTGTAGTTTGTGTCGTCGGACTCTGGCTGCGTGTCAGTGTTGGTATCGGGTGTGGTGCTCCCTTTCCTCCATCTTCAGGTCGGGGAGTGTGGGCCGGGGCCCTGCCCACCCTGATGGGCTGCGGTGATCGTTCAGGATGGCGGAGGAGCGGAAGAATTTCTCCGAGGGTGAGGTCCGCCTGAGTTTAACATGACCCTTTTATATCATCAGATCAGACAGCAGATGGAAGAGCAGGTTGCCCAGAAGTCCTCTGAACTGGAACAGTATCTGCAGCGAGTCCGGGAGCTGGAAGACATGTACCTAAAGCTGCAGGAGGCCCTTGAGGATGAGAGACAGGCCCGGCAAGATGAGGAGACCGTGCGGAAGCTTCAGGCCAGGTGCCAGATCCATCTGTGTCCCGTCCCTTTACGTACTTCGCTTGGCGAATGTCGTTTGTAGGAATGACTAACGTGCTGGGGAAGAGAGAGGAGCGTTTGCCAGATTGGAGAGCCCCTGGAGGCTTGGCTGGCCGACTTGTTTATTCTCAATCTAGGGCCCTGGAAGACCCTGGCTTCTGGGGCTCTAGACAGGCCTTCTATGTATGTTAGAGCAGGCAGGTGGCTGGGGCTGAACACAGGCAGAACAAGGCTGAGCAGCCCAATCACAGCACAAACCAGGCCGCGGGGAGAGTCCACTGAGGGTGCCACTGATGTCAGCATCGGCGCCATGTGCTGGTGGTCACCACGGCTTCTGGTGCCACTCAGCACCAGATGTGGCCACCCCCAGCAAGATGAAGTCCCCACCGTCTCTGTTCCTGTGTATCGTTGATTCAGAGAGTTCCAGAGTCTAGTTTCTTCCTTGTGCATCTGCTTAGCCAAGCCCAGCTCAGGCTTCCCCTGTGCCCTGGCTGCCAAAGGGCAGGAGGCAGGGGTCTGGCCTGTGGCTCACGTGGTGGGAGATTGGCCCTGCTTCCCATCAAGACGCCTACTGTCGCAGATTCCTTGGACACATGAAGGGGATTCAGACCGGGCAGCCTGAACACCGGCAAACGGCCGTTCCCCTTCCATACTCTTACCACTAGGATGAAGAAATGGGCCTTTCCAGTCTCGTTCAGTGTCGCCTCACCAGTGCCTAGAAAAGCACCAGAAGGTGCATTATACGTACACACTGAGTGAGTGGATGAACGCTGCTCACACCGCGTTTGCCGTGCTGTGTTCAGCTGTGGATCTCACACTCCGGGAGACATCTGAGGAGGGAGTGGATGGTCCTGTGTAGAACTAGGGCTAGTGGGTGGGAGAGCTCTTTCTAGCTGAGGAAGAACTTTCTACAGATGAGGCTTCCCAGAAATAAACTTGCCCGATTTGTGAAGCGGTGGTGCCCCGTCCCACAGAGGGTTTGAGCACGGTCGGATAACCGCCCTGCAGGGTGTCATGGAGGGAGTTCTTGTGGGGGCGGCTGGGGGCTGTGACCTGACACTGTCTGGTCCGTTACTTTATTCCTTCTGTCGTTGGCTGTGTCGTGTCCTGGGCCGGCATCTCACTGTACTGTCTGTGCTTTGGGTACAGGTTTGGGCTGTACGTTAGTTTTTTAAAATGCCTCTGTAGCTGGATATTCGTAGTTAGGTAGCCTGTTACTCAAAGCTAACATTTTGGAATCACACAAACCTCGGTGAAAATCCACTGCTACCTGTGCAACATACTCACAAACACCTTGATTTCCTGTTGTTTCGTCTGGAGGGGTGACAGTACCTTGCAGACTTGATGGGGGCCAACAGTCATGAAGTCAGGGGTCTGACATGTAGCGGTTGTTCAGTAAGTGGTGTTGGATTTATTCTGCCTTCTGTTGGCTCCTTCTTTCCTCACCTTCATTAGTTCGTTAGCTTTGTCCTTGATCGTAGGTTTGTACTAGGTGAGAAATGTTTTGATGTTGCAGCAACCAGGCAAATTTCACGACGTGGCCCTCCCACCTGTCAGGTGAATGCCCTGGCGTAGGTCACTTAGCTTTCGGGCCTCACTGTTTCTTCAGCGTTGAACTATGGATATTGATAGCACTGAAGTTTATTGTGAGGATTGATTGGGAAAATACACTTAGCTCTTGGCCCAGTCTGTGGCCCGTTAAACCTCTCATAAATGTTATTTTTATTTTAATTTGTTTTCAAAAAAGGATGCAACAGAGAGGAGTAGGACAGGACACACGGGGCCTTCCCAGCTTCGTGAATATGTGCCTCTGTGGCTCCTCGTTTCCTCCTTGTGAAATGAGGGGGTGGATGGGATGACCTCAGGGGCTCCGGCAGCTGCCGGGGGGTGGGAGCCCGGGCAGGTTTGATCTGAGCTCGCTGTGTCGCAGGTTGCTAGAGGAAGAGTCTTCCAAGAGGGCTGAGCTGGAAAAGTGGCACTTGGAGCAGCAGCAGGCCATTCAGACCACCGAGGCGGAGAAGCAGGAGTTGGAGAATCAGCGAGTGCTGAAAGAGCGGGCGCTGCAGGAAGCCATGGAGCAGCTGGAGCAGCTCGAGCTCGAGCGGAAACAGGCGCTGGAGCAGTATGAGGTCGGTCAGGTCCTGCAGGCATGTGTTTAAAGTTTAAAAACAAACATTTAAACACCTGAAACTAATATAACACTCTATGTTAACTAAGTGGACTTAAAAACTTAAACGTTTAGAAGTAACGATATTTGCTTAGCTGTAAGAAGTAGTAGTTTTTACAGGTGGTGAGGTGTATCAGGTCAAGTCCAATCACGAGGCAAGCAGTGATTTGAACGGGGGAAGTTTAATATAGGCAGTTATTAGCCATAACAAGGGGATTACGTACTAGTCAGTAAAGAAGACTAAGGACGCAGGGACGGCAGGTACAGGAAGTGGCCCGTGCCTCCGAGACTGGGGCGGAGCACCCAGAGAGGGAGCACGGCTGGAAGAGGGTCCCCTTTGTTCCCGGCCCGTTGTGCGCATGGCTGTGGTCCCGACCTCCTTGGAGACGGCATGGCCTGGGCCCCCTGGACGGCAGAAAGAGCTGTGACTGGGAGGCTGTCCTCTGAGCACCTCGGTGAGCACCTGGGGCCCCACCTGCCACAGGAGCTGCTGAGAAAGCGGCCGGTTCTCAGCAGCTGAGAAGGGTCCAGTGGAACCTGGAAGCAAAAACCCTTCCTCCAGTGTCCCTTCAGTGCCCTTTACCGACAAAGCTTAAGCGGTGCCAGCTGGTGAGGGGAGTTACCTGCTGTCACACGCAGGACAGGGAAGGGGGCGTTTGGAGCCGAGGGGTGGTGAGCCGTGATGCGCACACCAGGATCTTACACATCCACGTGCAGCGGTGCGAGTAGGTCCTCCGGCTGACCCGCGGCACGTTGCTCACGCTCCCTGCATCTGGTTTCCACATCTGTAAAATGGGGGAGATAAGAGTTCCTGCCTCTCTAGAGCGGCTGGGAGGATTTCCTGGGATAACCCACAAGCATATAGTAAGTGCCCAATCATTTTTATTTGGCTCTTAAACTCCCGTTGTGTTTGCATCATCGAAAATCTACTTTTGTTCCAGGGAGTAAAGAAGAAGCTGGAGATGGCAACTAGTAAGACCAAGAGCTGGAAGGACAAAGTGGCCCAGCATGAAGGGTTAATTCGATTGATAGAGCCAGGTAACGCGCTCCTTGAAGTGGTCAGATATTTTTCCAATTTATTTTTCTGTTTTATTTGTTTGAATTGTGCTCAAAGTCTTCGTTAGCCCAAATATATGGAAACCAAGCTGGGCAGGGTCAATTTCTCTTGAGAAACTTGCTCTGTAATAGATAAGAAGAAGGCGCCGGTAATTCCCTTTACATACGTCTTCCGGTTGTTTCGGCTGCTGTGACATTGATGGATATTCCTCGGAGGAGAAATAGAGGAGAAAGTTACTGTTTTATCTGTGGGGAAACAGTTATGTTAACTGAAGGATATGGTACTTCCTGTAGTTAATGTGTGTTTGTCCCTTAGGTTCCAAAAACCCTCACCTGATCACTAACTGGGGCCCTGCGGCTTTCACCCAGGCGGAGCTGGAAGCGAGAGAGAAGAGCTGGAAGGGGAAGAAGAGCACCGAGTGAGGCAGTGACGGCCCCCGGGTGCGCAGCCGTGTGCAGCTGGAAAGCTCGATGCTGAAGACACAGGAACTGGCTTTGCTGCTTCTAACCTTCTTCCCGTGCCTCCGATCAGGTCCATATACTAAGGAAGCCTCCTTATTTCTCTGCCTGAAAATAAGGGCTTACCTGAAAAGAACAAAAGTCGACACTATCAAGCTCTTTACTCTTTCTTTGAAAACTTCAGCTTCTGAAAATTCCCTGTAGCTCCCCCGGGGCGTCGTGGGAAGCGGGCCTTGCACACACCGTGTGGGGGATGCGGGGGACAGGGTCGGGGTTGGCGCCCGCGTGGACCTCGCTCTTTCCTTCCCGTGGCAGCATGGTCCCTTCTCCAAGCACAGGCTTCTCAACTAGACCGCCGGTCAGCCGGCCTGGGTGCGCTGGTGGCCGGGGACCCTTGTGAGCGTCCCTGGCGGCGTGTGGCCCTTGCCCCCCGCTCGGAGCTCGCAGCTGGCAGCTCACAGCGCACAGGTGAGGTTGTGCAGAGGTTTCTGCCCAGGGCGCTGTGCTGATCGGCATCCAGGCTCCGGTGGCACCGGCTCAGGAAAGCAAACACCTTCCACGCGGTGCTTTGGCGTAGGTCCGTAGGAAGCACACACAGCACAGAGACGAACTAAGTAAATCCCATTTGGAATGGTAATTTGATACTAACTGGATTCTTTCTAATAGTTAAAATGGTTTCGAGGGTCAATGTGCTGCCGGATCCCTTGCTTTTACTTTTGTAGTTACTGTACAGAAAATTTCAGGAGTGTGTGAATGCTTGTCATAATCAGGCCTTTTCCTTCGTAAATAGGGATAGGATCATTTATAGGAATTATACATGAAGAAAGTTTTAAAATTGTATTTTTATGATGTCCTATGTTGAGAGGGAACAAATATTTATAATTTTCAAACATTCTTACCTAAATATTGTACAATGTAATATGCTGAACTTTCTTAATTTTTTGCTAATTTTCTAAGATATATTAAAAATGTTTTGTATGTTTGGTTTCTTTGTTTTTGTTTTGTTTTTTTTTTTTAGTAAAATGGACTCAGTAAGAAAATAAAAATACCAGAACCGCGTACATTTTAAATTGTCTGACTTAATAGAGCAGTAGGGTAAGGTTTTGTGTACGTGTGTGTATTTTCATATGAGATGGACTTGAGTTTAGGGATACTTCCTGAAAACACTGGGTTTGGAGTGTGGACCCCCGAACCAGTGCTGGCATGAGGTTGGCTAGGGCTTCGTGTTTGGTGTTTGAGTCACTCGTGTGGGAAACCACGGCAGATGTGTGCGCCACAAACGGGAACTTACAAAGATGATTTCTCCCTCATTGTTGCTCTTACCTCCGAATCCTCTTAACCTCTGCTTTCCCGAATTTTCTTTTTATGCCTTTTAGTTTTTCTTTCAGTTTTACCAGAGTAAACAGTGTGGTTTTTTGTTTTGGTCTCACGCGGTTGCCAAGATTAAAATGCCTGCTGTGGACTGAGCAGGCCCACGCGCGCGGGCCAGCTTGATTGTGTCTTGGAAAGCTGATCTTTTCCTTCTAGAGGAAGGGAAACTCGCTGGTGTTTTCTTAAACATCTTTCTCTACTGTAGAGGTTCTCAACAGGGGACAATTTTGCTCTCTCCCCCCGCCCCCCCGGGGACATTTGGCAACGTATGGAGATTTTTTTGGATGTCACAACTGGGAGTGTTACTGGCATCTCGTGGGTAGAGGCCAGAGATGCTGCCGAACACCCTACAGTTCCTGGGACGGTTCCCTGTAACCGAGAGTCATCTGGCCTGAGGTGTCGGTAGCGCCAAGGTTGAGAAAACCTGCTCTACAGAGAGGCAGGGTCTAGTGCCCAGAGCACAACAGGAGCGAGGGTTTTCCCTCAGGAGTCCCAGGAGCTGGCCTCTTTGGTAGAAATGGGAGCTGGCCGCAGACAGCAGAGGCAGGGGCCTCGGCACAGCCGGTGTGGGGCGCTGTGCTTCAGAAACTCGGTCGGTTTGCCTTTTTCACACAGATCTGGAGGGAATTGCCTTGGATGTGTTTTAAAGTCTTTCTGTGATGCGGGTTGCTGAGGTGTGAAATACGAAAGTTGCCATGAGCTTGAGTTTCTTTCCACGAGGGGGAGAGTCTGTCAGAGCCGTTCGGCAGCTGGTAAGGAACGAGTGTTCAGAGTCGCTGCCCAGCTGGTGCTGTGCCTTGTCCTGGCGCCCGTTCCGCTTGGCAACGCTCTCGTCCCTCAGCGGCGTGCCAGCAAGGCGCAGCTGCCCTGCGGAGCCAGGGTCAGGCTAACCTGAGGCCGCGTGCGCGTGGGGAAGAGGCACTGCCCAGCCTTCCCCAGTTCAGGTAGGTGCTCAAAATTTATTGAAAGGATCAGTCTTGGGAATCGTATAAGGAATATGTTTCTTTCTCTTCCCCTCTACTTCTTGTTTATTTATATTCATCTTGAGACCCATAGAAGTCACATCTCAAGTTGGGGAAGCTATGTGGTGATCTCTACTAGAGCTGAAAACAACATGGACCCGGCAGTTCACCCCCAGGAGGACTGAGGCACATGTCCCCACCAAGACCCTCCAGGGAGAGCGTTCACAGCAGCGTTGCTTAGAACGGCCCCAGAGCAGAAACCACCCACATGCCCACCAGCAGGGAGGAGACATGACTTGGTGTATTCAGAGGACACTACAGTGTAATTAGAAGTAGCACATCACTGAAAGATGCAACGACATGAATGAGTCTCAGACATCACGTTGAGCAAAGAAACCATAGAACATTCTGCAGGATTACAGTAATTTCTGGGACCAGCAAAGCTAATCTGTGGATTTCCAAGTCAGAAGTAGAGTGACCTTGGGGTAGGAGGGGTGGTTGTTGATTGCAAAAGAGCGTAAGTGAACCTTCTGGGATGTTGGAAATGGGTAGCTGTTCTATAAGTAAAACGTATCAGCCTGACACACAAGATTTATACCGTTTGCTGTTCGGAAACGCATTGCCTCTGGAATGCTACAGTTGGCTAGTCCCTAGAGCTCAGTGGGTCCAAACCCCTCACTTGGCAGAGAAGGACCTGGAAGGGGATGAGCCAAGTCCACACTGGAATGCCTCTTCTGCGATGCGGCTCGTTACACCCCCTGCCTCCCCTGTGCATTTGGACTTCAAACATGCTCCTCTCGATGTGTTTCTGTCCCCATCACCCAGCCAGCTGCCTGTCCGTGCTTCTCCTTGCTATGGGGGGAGGGCCGTGACCGCTCCAGTCCTAGGCTCAGCTTCTGTTGGCCTGAGGTTGCTGAGTCTTCGGCCCTGCACCGTGGCTAAGCTGTGGTGGACACGAAATTCCAACAGAGCTAGCCTCAGATTCGTGTACCCACAGGAACGCAGGCCTTCCCCCCATTTGTGTCCGCCTTGTCAACAGCGGCCCACAGGGCCCGGCTGAAGCCAGCAAGGCGTGAGCAGCGGGGAGAGGCAGGCAGCCCCCATTCCACTCAGCTCCTGAGGCTAGCAGCTGACTCTCCCTCCCCGTCCAAACTCCTCCTTTCCTGTCCCGTGCTACCTGCCCCTTCCCCTCAGGCGATACTCTGCTCTCACCGGCAGCCCACGCTGGGTCTCTGGGAGCAGGCCTCCCTACGTTCCCCCGCTCTGATCTCAGGCGTTCTGCCCTCCTGATGGGCCATCCTGGGCCAGCTCCCCCAGGAAGACGCACTGAGCCCACAGGCTGTTTCAGGGGGCCGGGATCGCTGCCACCTCCACACTCTGCTCCCCTCAGAAGCCCAGGCCCAGCCCCCTGAGAAGAGGAATCAGCGCCACTGTCCAGTGCTGCCAAACCGGGTGCTCTGTTCCCCTGCGGAGGCCATTTGCATCTGAAATAGTTGTTTACCCGGAACACACAGGGAATCCAAAACGGTGTATAGAAGATTTCACCCCTGCGTCCCAAGGCCCTGTACTTCCCACAGCACAGTTAGCTGTCAGATGGCTAAAGGGACAGCGCGAATGGCTTCCTTCTAGTGCGGCTGCCCTCACAGCCCGAGATTACCAGTAGTCCGTGCTTGGCCTTCTAAAGCGTGGAGTTGGAAAGGAGGCTGCATTTCAGAGTGACACAGACCTGCGTTCCACTCATGGTTCCACCTTACTGTGTCGCCCTGAGTTAGACGCTGTATTCTCAGAGGGGGTCCCACACAGGTCATGTGTCCTGAGGGTGTCACACCTGGAGGCACATGACGTTCATCTGTCCGTCATTGGTGAGGGAGTATCAACCTGCTCGGGTTTCTCCACGTTGCAGAGACGTACTCTCACCCCAACCCCCTCCCGCCGTGTTTCATCCGGTGCTTTTTCTTGAGAAAGTCCAGTGGTGGAAGGGGCTTTCCATCTTGGCTGGGCCAGGACACATAATGGAGATGTGGCTAGTGAACTGGCAAGTTCTGAGAAAATTCTGCAGGTGACTGAAGGAGGCGATCATGCAAAGCTACTGGAGACTGCCGTCTGCATTTCCATAGGCAGGTGTCCTGCAAAGGCAGGTACTTGGCAAATGTTTGCATGGCGGACGTCCTACAGTAAGGGCTCCTGTGTAGCAAGACTCCCACTTCTCAGTCACACCGGCCCTTTGGGGGGCCGCAGGGAGGCTCTGAAGTGGATCTCAAGGGCCCGGGACTGCCACCTCCCAAGCCCTCACCCAGCTGTTGCTCCCGCTGTCACTTCTGATGTTCTTGCTGATTCTGTCTCAACACGTGTGGGGTGAGGCTCCCCACTGCACTCCAGCCCTGATGAACTTTCTCAGAGGTGAGACCAAGGCTCTTTTTTTTTTTTTTAAAGATTTTATTTATTTATTTGAGAGAGAGTGAGAGAGAGAGAGATCACGGAGAGAGAGAAGCAGACTTGCCGCCGAGCAGGGAGCCTGACTCGGGGCTCAATCCCAGGACCCCGGGATCATGACCTGAACCGAAGGCAGTTGCTAAACTGGTGGAGCCACCCAGGCGCCCGAGCCTAAGTCTCCTTAAGGGCAGGAGAGCCTCCTCATGGCTCTACTGACACCTAGTAGGTCCTTAGCAAAGGCTGGGTTTTTAATGGCCCCTTTTGGCAAGACATCCTTGTCCTCAAATATGCCCTGGATGTAGTCCCGCGGGCCAGATCAGAGCTAACAGGAGACAACAGTGACTGATGTGCAAGCAGCTCTCTTCTACGGAATTGCTGGTTTAGAGCGTCCACCCCGCTCTGTCCTGAGGCTGGGCTACTTTTTCCTGGCTTTTTTCTTTTTCTTTTTTTCTCTCTCTTACGTGTAAGGTTTTTTTTTAATAATAATTTTTTATTATGTTATGTTAGTCACCATGGAGTACATCCTTAGTTTTTGATGTAGTGACCCAGCGCTCCATGCAATATGTGCCCTCCTTAACCCCTGCCTTTTTTCTTAAGAGAGTTAATGCCAGCTTATGTGAAGGATGGACCATCGAATCCTAGGGCCTCAAGTCCTAGTCTCCATTTCTCCCAATAGAGATAACTAGAAAGTCTTCTCAAATTCCCTGATGGACAAACCCATTAGGCCCCCTCTCTCCCTGACCTTTTTAAAAATAATGTTTGGGGGCCCTTGGGTGGTTGTTAGTTAAGCAACCGACTCTTGGTTTCGGCTCAGATCATGATCTCGGGGTGGTGGGATCAGCCCCAAATCCGGCTCCAAGCTGGGTGCAGCGTCTGCTGGGGATTCTCTCCTTCCCTTTCCCTCCGCCCCATCCCCCAAATAAGTAAAATCTTCAAAAATAATGTTTGTCGTTTTTTCTCATCACAAAGTCACACGTGCTCAGTGTGGACGTGGAGACAAAGGAGGTAGGCAGGACGCCACGCTCCAGTCGCGCCCTCCAGAGACATTGGACCGGGGTCGCCGGCTGTCTCAGGCCTACTGTCGGCCGGAAGGAGGCAACGCCCGCCCTCGTAAGCGACGCCCCCTACCCAGAGCCTCCCCGGCAGGTCCCGAAGCGGCCCTGACCCGGGGGAATGAGCGAGCGGGGACGCGGGACGCCGGCCTGGGCGACGCCGCCGGGGGCCGCCAGGTGGCAGGCGTGCGCCGTGTCCGCGCTCCCGGCCGCGCCGCCGCCCGTCGTCCCAGCCCGCGGGGTCGGGCGGGGCGGGGCGGGGCGGGGGGGAGCGCCAGCGGGTCGCAGCCGTGTCCGCCGAGGAAACCCACGGACGCGAGCCCCCCGGAGCCGGCCGCCGGCGGTCCCACTGCGTCCGCAGCGGCGCACAGAGGTGGCGTGGGTTCCTCCTCTGGATGAGGACGGGGCTCAGAGTTAGGTAATGACGCAAGGGCAGGCGGTGACGGGTGGGGACAAACGCCCGGTGTCCCGGCTCCGAGCCTCGCCCAGCCCTTCCGCAGGTACCACACGCCTGCGTGCCGGGGAGCAGGTGGAGGAGCCCCCTTCCTCCCCGCGCCCTGAGGTTTCCTTTCGGGGGCCTGGAGAGGGCCCTGCTGGGAGCCCGAGGCATTTTGGTCATGACTCACCCCTCCCCGCCGCCCCGGGCGCGCACAGCCCCGGCCCTGTTCCTGTAAGAGCCTAGGAAGGGGCAGCCCTCTCCCCCCCGCCCCCCCCGTGTCCTCTGCGGACAGGCTTGGCTGGGGGCCGCCGCCGGGAGGAGCGTGCGGGGGGGAGCCGCCAACAAGCAGGGGCCTGTTTCCTGACTCGTCTGACCCTGGCTGTCCCCGCGGAGGCCCAGCACACGGAGCAAGGTCATCCAGGGCGAAATTCCAGCCTGGGCCCTGAGCAGTGACTTCGGTTTTCCTGATAAGGCTCAAGAAGGGACCCGGAGTGGCCTCCCCACACCCCCACCCTGTCAGCACCTCCGCTCCTGCGAAGCCTCGGCTGCAGACAGTCTGCCTCGGAAAGAGACAAAGATAGACCCTTGGGCAGATAAGGGGAGAGACGGCGGGGGGATAGACAGGGCAAGGAACACACAGGAAGGAGACGGACAGGGACCAGGCAGCGCCATAGCCGAGCCCGTGGGTCCGGAGCCCCAGAGACTGGAAATGCTGCCCGGCTTGTGCTTGCTAAGGTTGTGACTAGGAGATGGAGAAAGAGGCGATCAAGGCCGGAACAGGAGGGGTTTGGGGTGCGGGAGGACAACGGAGTGGGCCGGCAGCTTTGTGTGCCTTGGCCTGGTTCCTAATGTGTGCAGACCTGGGACTGGCGGGTGAGGGCGACGAAGGAGTCTGCATGAGCCATAGTCTCCTAGACTCCAGGAGGCCAGGCGGGAGAGGTTGAGATGAGGGCCCGGTGCCAGGGGAGGGGCAGAAGGAGCTGGGCCCGATTGCTTACCGGAGGCCTCTGACTTGGGACTTTGTCCCTGCACACTTGGTGCAGGATATTTGCACCCAGCACTGGCTGTTTGGCTTGGCAAGTGAGCAAGGTGTAAAGTCACAGCTGGCCTGTGGGCACCCAGTCACCGAATGCAGCTGAGTCAGTCACAGCCGCTTCCCCCACCCCTGGGGCCGAGAGCGCGTGCCGGCACACACAGTCCTACCCGCACAGGTGCGGTACAGACGCCGTGTGTGGCTGAGTCACAGCGGCCTCCTCGGAGAGCACGTGCCGGCACGCACGTGCTCGCAGGTGCCCGCAGATGCCCGCAGATGCCACCGACACCGATCCTGAGTCACGGACGCTGCGGAACCCCGAGGAGGGCACTGAGTGTGTTCTGCCATCCCTGTTTCAACACAGATACCCGTATACACTCACACACATGGACGTGCCCACCATACATCCTACCGTGCCTGCCCGTCATACTAGGGGATCAGCAACCGTATGTGGACTGAATAAATGAGGCACCGAGTGAATGAATAAGCAAGTACGTGAAAATGTGACACTCACACTGCTTGGATAGGTGAAATTGGTTGGGGAGGCCCTGCAGGGTGGGTCCCTAGTCTATGTCTGTAGGGAGTTGTCTTGCTCCAAATATAGCCTCCGTGGGCGGCAGGGAGCCAGGGCTGCCTCCCAAACTGTGACTTCACTGGGCCTGCGGCCCAGCCTCTGAGGAGTTGGAGAAAATTAACAGAGAAGAGGCCCCAGCTTTCTGCAGCCAGGGCTGAGTTGTGACACTGGAATTGGTGGTGACAGCGTACTCTGGAAATATCACTTGCTCAGGGGCTTGTGCTAATAGGGCAGAGGGCTCTGTAGATGGGCCCAGAAAGGACTGGTTCTGGGCTGGACCCCTGGGAACTGCCTGTCCTGAACTTCTGGGGCCAAATGTGCAGGAGGCACAGCCCCACCTGAGAGCTGGGGCAAGCATGGTACCTGGGCCCACCTGGGGGTTGCCAAGGCAAGGCCCATTAGATGGTCCCCCATCTGGGCAGGCCTGTTCCATGGCTGCTCCCCTGTCTTCTCCTCAAAGTGTCCTTTCCGTAGCCACTCTGCTTCTGCCCTAGTTCATCATCTGGAATATTGGATTATTACCCCAACCGGTCTTCCTGCTTTAGATTTCCTCCTCTAATCCATCTTCTTCACAACTGCCAGTGTTCTGTTTCTCAAATACAGATACGATTACATAACTTTTTGGCTCAAAATTCTTCCATAGCTCCCCACTGTTTAGCTGGCGTTCAAGACCCTTCATGATCTGGCCCCAAGCTACCATGTGTGTTTTGAGGGGCTGCCATGTAGTGGGACAGTTGTTGATTCTATCTGATAGGTGGATGGGTGGACTCTGGGCAGGCAGGCGCTCTTGGGGATGAAGGGCCCAGTGGGCTGTTTGACTAGATGTCTAGATGGTTGGGAGGCTAGATGTAGGGTGGAGATGTGGAGGGTGGGTGGAAGGATAGTGCTTGAGTCAAGACTATTTTGGTTGCAAGGAACAGAAACCCGTATCATCAGGAAAGAGGTGGGAGACAGCTGAGGATAAAACGGACCACCTTGCAGAGCTCACCAACATTCAGGTCTCATGCAGATGGCACCTGGCAGGGCAGGAAGGGCGCCCTTCTCTCCACCTTTGGTGGATCTGTCTGTCCTCCCTCACCTGCTTGGGCGTCCTCCCCTGTGCCCAGCGGCCATCCGCTCAGCTACTCTTGCTCCTTTGTCCCACAAGTTTTTACAAAGTACTTATTTATGTGCATGTTTGTGCCTCAAGCAGGCTTCCATGTGCCGAGAGGCAGACCGCAAAGAGGAAGTTACGGCCTTCATGAAGCCTGCTTACTGAGGGGGAGGGACAGACAGGCCTCTGTGCGCGGGGAACGATGCTGTGGACACGGCGGAGCAGGTGAGGAGCGCGGGGGCAAGGCCAGAGCCAGGTGCTGTCATGTGAGCCACATGCCGGGGAGTGTCTCTGGGCAGAGAGCCAGCAAAGTGAGGGGTGAGCTCAGGAAGTCTTGGGGGGGGGGGACTGTCCTGGGAAGAGAGCAGGACAAGTGCGGTGGCGGCTGGTGCGGGTGAACAAGGGGCCGGTGGTTGGGGAGGAGGCCGGATGGGTGGCGAGGGAGGGTTCGCCAGAGGTTTTGTAAGCTGTTCTAAGGTTTTAGAGACTTCAGTCCAAGGAAGAGGGAATGGCACTGGGGGACGCCGGACGGAGGATGCCCTGAACGTACATTTCTAGGGGCCCCCTGGCCACTGTTGGGTGGAAGCAGGGTGCTGCTGAGGTCGCTCCTGCACAAGCCCGGGTGGGAGGTGGGCCAGGTTAGCGGTAGCAAGGTGACAAGCGGTCAGGCCGAGGGTGTATTCTGAAGGCAGGGTCAACTGCGAGCGTGAGAACAGGGAACATTCCGTTGAGGACGACTCCGCCTGTGGCCTGGGCAAGTGTAAGGATCCCGTTTCAGAGGAAGAGAAGCAAGGTTTCTGTTCGGGCGGCGGGCGGGAAGTGCAGGGACAGGAGTGCACCTGTCACACGGTCAGGGTGCCTTTGGGTGCTCAGGTGGAGGCGTCGGAGGCGGCCGGGGCTCGCGAAGGGCTTGAGGCCGGAGCTGGACGCTGATGAGGCGGCCCTCAGCGCCAGCCATCCAGGAACGGGGCAGAGAGGGGACGGGGTCCGGGGCGGTTGGGTCACCCGGAGCACGGGCGCCCTGGGCGGCGTGGCCGAGAGGCTGGAGGGAAACCACGAGTCACTGGGTGAGAGCGTGTCTGAAGCCAGAGGGGTGCTGGCAGGAGCTCGGGAAAGGCGGGGCGGGCAAACCCTGGTTCCCGCTCACGCCCGGCGCCTCCGTGCCCCCCGGTGACGCGCCCCGCTCAGCTCCGCGGCGCACAGGGACGACCGCGCCGCGACGTGGCCGTGCAGTTCCTCCTTTCGGCGCCGGCGCCTGCCTGTGTCTCCGGAGCGGGCCGAGCGCGGGGACGCGGGCTCCCGGCTCTTTCCAGGCAGAGGACGGCAGGCTTCGCGGAAAACCCGTGGGGGGCACACGTGGTGCGACAGTAGCCGGCCGTCGTTCAGGGCGGGCCCGCCTTCTCAGGGAGACCGCGCACTCCGACGGAAGGGAGAAGCTGCGTGCCCGTCCTCGCCCGCCGCCTCCAGCACAGACGACCGCCTCGGGGCCGAGCTTTATGCCGGGCGTTCAAGCTTCAAGCCGCGTGCGTGCGTGCGCGTGTGTGCGTGCGTGCGCGTGTGCGTGCGTGTGCGTGCGCGAGCGCGGCGGGGCGGCCCCGGGGAGCCCGGGGAGCGCGGCCGGCGAGGACAGCGCCCCGCCGTGGCCGCCTCGCACCTCCCTCTAGCTCAGCCCTCGAGGCGCGGAGTGGCCCTCGCGAGGCCCCTGCGGGCGCCAGGCCGCCTTTCTGGGGTCATCCCTGCTCTCGCGGCTGTTCTCAAGGCCTCGGTGCCAGGGCCCCCCAGCCCCTGCAGCCTGCCTGAGCGGCCGGCACTGCCCTGGAGTCGTCAGTGACCCCGGGCCACTCTCCAGTCTTCCTCTGCCTAGTCGTCCAGCAGCTTGCTGCGCTGGCCCCCTGAACATCCCTTCTCCGCTCCTCGTGAGCGCAGCGTTCTCGGGTTGTTCCTGCATTGTCCTCTGCTCCTCGCCGCTCCCTCCGGGTCCACCCCGCACAGGCCACTCAGCATTAGTGTCCTTGGGCGCAGGCAGGCTCTCTCCTCTTCTTTGAACTCTCGCCTGCGGCACGCCTGTCCGCCTCTCAGCTTGGGTTACCATCTACTTTCCTGCCTCCCTAGCGTGTGTTTCCAGCTCATTCCTCTCTGTATCCAAATGTTCACTAGGACATCTGAAAGGCTCCTTGGCCTGTATGGTCCAAGGCAAACTTGGAGTCCTTTCTCCTCCCCCACAGCCCTGCTTAGTCCCTGGTGCTCCCCCTCTCCCCAAGAGGCACCACCGGGCGTCCAGCTTTGCAACTCAGGAAACTAGGGGGCCTCAGACACCTCTCCCTGCAGCCTCTGTGGCCAGACTAACCCCCGTTTCATCCTGTTGCCTTGATAGCTCTGGACTCTGTCCAGTTCTTCACCTCTTCACTGCCCCTTCCTAATCCTAACCACCGGCACTCTTCCGCTGGACCACAACAGCCTCTTACGTGGTCTCTCCACATCCCTTCTCACTTGCCTCCCTCCAAGCCTCAGACATGGGGACACCAGTCTCCTAGAGAGAGTAGGGCCTGCTTAGGGTCACAGCAGGGCTGGAGTTCCCAGGGCAGGAAGGCTAACCCGCATGCAGGCTGGAGGTTAGACACAGAGCTCACCCAGGCCTCCTTGGGAATGGAGAGGAGGCTCTGAAATTTGCAGTATCGAGTTTCAGAAAACACGGGGTCAGGGTCAGCAGAGCAGCTGGTAGTGGGGAAGGCCAGGCCCAGCTAATTTCCTGTCAGAATGGCCCAGAGGCCCCAGCCCCTCTCTGGGCTGGCCACAGGGGAGGAGATGCCGGGAATGGCTCACATTCCTCTGGCTGGGGCTGCACTGAACCTCCAACCTCCGGGGACCTGCGGGGAGTGAGGAAGTGGATCTCTGAGGCCAGAGTCGGGGGCTCTCTGCAGGGACCAGGCATCTGGTGTCCAACCCTTCAGCTGGAGTGGGGCCAGAGACCGGAGAGCAGACACAAAAAGAGCGTCACAGCTGTTGAAGCTTTAGGGTAAATGAGCCCAACCTCACATTCAGATGAGGAAACAGGCTCAGACAGGACCAGAGCTCACCAGGATCACATGAGCTTCCCTGTTCTAAGCCCTGAAACTCTGTTTCTTCTGGCTGGGCATGCATTTCCTGGAAGGCCCAGCTTTGCTGAGTTGTGTGACACTGGGGGACGAGCTGGGCTAGGACTGTGCTCTTCTTGGCCGGGAGGCAGGAGCCCTTGCTTCCAGCCAGGGATATATGCTTCTCAGGTGGTCCGTAGGGTGGGTGGCAGAATGTAAGGGTGTGGAGAGAATGTAAGGGTGCTGAGTCAGCTGTGGGCCCTTCTCTCCTCTCCTGGAGGCCCTAGCTCATTCCACCCGCGGATGACACTTGATGTCCTGGTCAAGTCCCCAGGAGGGTGAGGTCATGGCAGTGTGCTCCTGGCCTTGAAGGGCCCTCTAAGTGGCCTGGCCTGGCTGGGTGGAAGGTGGAGGTCAGGGGTCCCCGGTAATCTCCTTTCTTTGATACCAAGACTGGCCTGGTTGAAGTATGATGGCTGGGGAGGGTGAGACCGGGACATAGTCACTCAAGCCTGGGTTCAAGCCTGTCTCCATCAGACAGACCGTCTGACCTGGGCATCTGACCTCTCTCCAAAGCAGGGAGCCCTCAGCTGCAGAGAGGAGAGTGGCTACTCGATTTCTCTCCATCAAGTTGCACGGTGTGTCTGTGACTTGGGCAGGGGGCCGCCTGCCTGACGCCGTGGGACACAAGCCCTCCCAGAGCCTGGAAGTGCTGCCCACCCCCTCTCTCCAGCAGGGCCCCCTGCAAGTGTGCGGCCTGCCTGGGGAGCCAGGGCCCGGGCTTCTGTCTGCCCGGCCGTCCTTCCTCCACTGGACTTGGAGGCTGTGGCCCTTTTCGGGTCTCTCAGGCACCAACCTGAAAGTCCTGTCCCTCTCCCCTCTCCCTACTGCCCCTGGCAGGTAGGCCCCCCTACAGACGCCGCCTCAGGACGGTCTCTCCAGCCCCATGGCCTGCTTTCTCTGATCTGAACGAGCACAACGGCCCCCAGCGGCCCCCAGCCCCACGTCGCAGTCGCCCCGTGCCTCGTCGCCAGGGGGAGCTTTCTGAACACACGTCACGTCCTGGCGTAACTGCCTTTCCTTGCCCTCCTCCCCTTCCTTCCCCTTTGCCCAGCCAGCTCCTTCTTGTCCTGAGAAGCCTCAGTGCCATGTACTCAGGGATCAACCTGAAAATAAAGAGCCACAACAAGAGGCAAACGAGTGTGTATTTGGGATCCAAGAACTGCAGACTCTGGCGGTAACCAGACAGTGTCCTGCCTTCGGGTGAGAGCCAGGGGTCTCACGGGAGAGGAAGGGGGGTGACTGCGTGACTTGGTGCCAACGGACTGCACCGTGTGGGTACGCACGGACTGACTCCTGGGTTACCCAACGGCACTCTTCCTGCTACGCTTCCGTCAACGGCTCTGTCTCCCGAAAAAGTCGGCAGCCAGCAGTGTTCCAGCCAGGAGGCTGCTGTCCTGTTGGCCCCGCGGACCGCTGCGGCCCCCACCGCTGTTTTGCCCGGTTCAAACACGGCGGGCAAGGCGATTTCTCTGCAGGGGCCTCCCCGCGACGCTGTTTTAAAATGACTGCAGTCACTCAGTTTTTCCCGCTGGGAGGTCTTCTCTGACGCCTGGGGCTGGGTTCAGGGTCCCCACCTGGCCCCAGGTCTGATCGCGCCGCTGCCACAGCTGGCAGGTGCGGAGGGCGGCTCGTTTCACTCGGGGTCCGAAGCGGTCGGGACGGACACCAGCACGGAGCAGGTACCGATCAAGCTCGGCTGACCGAGGGAGAGTGAGCGAAGGCGCAGAAGGAAGGACCCCCTGTGGCTTCGGGTGACTGCCGCATTCATGGCCCGCTCGTCCCGCAGCGGGAGCTTTGGGGGGAACACGCGCCCCGTCAGGCTTGCCCTGGCGCCTCGCGTACTGAAGCCGCCGCAGAGAAACGACTTCCAGCCGCCTCCCGCTGGTGAGGCCGCAGGTGATGGGGTCACAGCGGGGACCCCCAGGCCTCCCTGCTAAACCCAGCTGCCCCTAAGAAATGAGGATGTTGAGAGAGGTCGCCAGAAACAGGTGGACTGCAGGTGACAGACGGGGCTGTGTCAGCAGGGTGGGCGCGTGTGCAAGCGTCCATGTGTGGACAGGCGGGCCCTCGTCTGTTGTCTGTGCGTCAGGACTGTGTTTGCACCTATGTGTGAGCACGCCCCCCCCATCAGGGCCTGGCAGTAACCCCCAGCCGGCACAGCCCCCCAAGCCCCCACCTCCCGTGGCACTCGGGCCCTCTGCCTCCCTCTCGCCTCTTCCCAGGCCACCGCGAGTCCCACGTCCCTGTCCTGGGCTCCTGTGCCCGCACACCCTTCTGTCGCGGCCGGTCGGTTCTGTCAGGCCGTATTCGTTTCCTGTGGCTGTTGTGACTCAGGACTACAAACTCGGTGGCTTCAAACAACAGACCGATTGCTCTCCGGGCTCCGACCTCGTCCGTGGCGACGTGGCCAAGCGCACGGGAAGGGCAGCGTTGTTGCTGAATGTGGGATCTGCGCTGCTGCCTCCGCAGGAAAATGGTGAAGAAAACTGAGATAAGCCCGCAGGCGAAGCACCGCTGCCCCTCCAGTGGCAAAACCAAGACGAAGGGACGAGCCGTGGGGCCCTGGCATCGGGGCTCCTGCGTGAGAACCGAAAGCGGGTGGTGCCCGGGCCACAGCACCACGTCCGCGTCACGGTGACGTCGGCCATCCGAGGACTGAGCAGTCGAGAGACCAGTAGAAGCTCCAGCATTTGAAACGTCGCTAGCCTATGATCAATGGGTTAGTTTGCGTAACAAAATAAGAAACCCCAGATCTGTTATCGTACCGTTCTGAAGGCCGGAAGTCCAAGTGGGTCTCGCTGGGCCAACCTCCAGGTGTTGGCAGGGCTGCGTTCCTTCCGGAGGCTGGAGGGGAGGGTGTTTTCTTGCCTTTCCCAGCTTCCAGAGGCTGCCCACATTCCCTGGCCCCTTCCATCTTCAAAGCCTGAGTGACTGGCCACGTCTCTCACGCTGTGTCTCTCTGCCACTCATTTCCGCCTCCTTCCTCCACTCGTGAGGACCCTTGTGATGACACTGGGCGCGTCAGGATGATCTCTTGAGGTCCGCTGATTCGCAGCCTTAATTCTTTGCCGCGTCGGTAGTATGTTCACATCCTGGGGATGTGGCCGTGGACGTCTCGGGGGTGCGGGCATCACTCCGCTCAGCACAGATGGGCTGTCTCTCTCTGAGCTCTTCTGGCCTGTGCCGTATGTCCCTCACCCGGAGACCCCTCGGCAGCGAGAGTGTCCAGCCCGTACCAGGTCTTTATTACATACCTGAATAAATCCGATTCGGTCAATGATATGTTGAGAATTCGTTTGTGCTGGGTACTTGCAAACATATCATCCCAACTTTTCTTCCCATTTTATAGGTGAGGAAAATAAGGCTCAGAGGAGTTAGGCGGAAAAAGCTAGCATGTGACAGAGCCGGAAGCGTCAGTATACACCGCCGTCAGGTGGAAAATGCAGACACCTCTGTTCCTTTGGGTCTAGAGCTCCAGTGGAGAGAAAGCCCTAGACCTTGGGTGGAGGCCATGAAAATACACCTCAGATTTCAGACCGGCCCCGTGGCTGCGCTCTCATAGCCTCGCGGTTTGCGCTGAGCCCACGGGCGGCTCTCAGCCAATGACTAAGATGGGGTCCTTCTTGGGAGATACAAGGTTTCTCTGAGAGGCAGTTTTGGCACAAGGGCTCCCCGTCGGCCTTGCTCCTTTTAGATCTGACTGCGGCCTCAGACTCTTCCCGTCCACCTCCCGTCCTTCTGTCTCTTGTTCACAGGGGTCAGACCTGCATCACTGCCTGCCGTGCCCTCCCCACCTCCCCCCGCCCTGTGCCCTCACACGTGTTCCCCCGTAAGTCTCTTGCACACAGAGAGTCCTGTCTTGGTGGGAGGACCAGAACTAACAACAGGTGGTCTGAGGAGATGGGCCAGCTGCGGATTTGGGACTGTCTCAGAGCGCACGGGGAAGAGGGTGCCATCCTGGTTGATGGGGGCCCCAGATCGTCCCTAGAGCAGGGTAGCAGCTCAAATGCTGAAGATTTCATGGTGAGGCCCCGGGAGAATTTCCTTAGAGGAGGAGAATGTTGTGGTAGGTGTGATCAACCAGGCATTTAAAACATAAGGTGGGGGGCGGGTGGGGGGCGGAACAGCGCCCTCAAAAAGTCGGCTGGTTACCGTGAGCTCAGGCTGGTGTTCTGCCGCGGGCTGAAGAGGGGCTGCGGCCACTGACAAGCGGTTCCTGGGGCAGTGCGCCCTCCAGCAGGCCCCGTGGCATCTGACAGAGACCGCTTATCTCCGGCAGCGCAGGACAGAGCGGAGTGGCAGGCTGAAGAGCAGAGCTGCCCAGATAAGTCTGAGTGCTCAGCCAAGGTAGATACGTGAAGGTCAGGCCCTGGGGGGGAAAATCTGGAACCTGCAACGCGAGATGAAGACATCAGGACGGATGCCCCGAGGATGTGGGTGCCGCAGCCTTCCTGACGCTCTGAGCTTACAGAGGGCCACCTCTCCTCCTAGGAGCTACCACCTCTGCTGTGCCGCAGGTGCCACAGGGGCCTCACCCCTGCCGGGCAACAGGCACCTTCTCAGGAGCTGCCCCCACTTCCTCCCCTGCTAGCCAGGGACCGTAATTAGGGTTGAATCCCAGAATAATCCAGCTGGGGACATCTTGGGCCTGACAGTGCAGGGAAGAGAGTATACATGAAAGAAGAGTGACTATCACAGACTCTGGCAGGAGCCGGAGGAATGCTCCTGGGATTGGATTTGGGGAACGCTTGATGAAGGGGGCTGGAATGTAAGACTGGATAAGCAAGAACTCATGGATTTGGGGGCACTCTCTGGAGACACAGATTTAATACCTTGGATGCGAGGCGATAGGGCAGATTCTGCTGGGGGTGGCTCTTAGAAGTCTGGAAAAAGCAGCGGCCAACACTCAGTGAAGTGGAAATACCTGAGTTTTCCTGGCAGATGGTAAAGAAGAAATAAAAGAAGCTGGCAAAAGTGGGCGTGCTGGAATGGATATATTATGTAAGGCCAGTAATGACGGAGGGGTAGGCAAGGGGACTCAACCCACAGGAGTTGTGGAGAAGGCACAAGGAGCATGGTGTCCCCTAGGAGCAAAACAGGCAGCCGATATGGCTCTGCTTAATAACTATGATGAAAAAAGCAGACAGGAATGGAGGTGCAGGAGGCAGGCAAATGGAAAATCTTGGTCCCTTGCTCATTTCCCAGACCTTAGCTACTGTGCAGATCTGGAACCCATTGTCTCAAGAGGGGCCAGGGGTCTCAGAGGAAGGACCCTGCAAAATTGCAACAAGTATGTATGGTGATTCCTGAAGTTTTCTCCCAAAGGTCTATGGCCATTTATTTGGGTGACTGTTCACTACAGAAAAGGGACTAGTAGACACAGAGTTTTAGTTGACATGAACATCTGAGACTCAACATCATCATGGGCCCTTTTTCAGAGTGGGGCCCCTGCAGGTCAGGGAAAAGGGGAGTCACGGCTAAGGTCTGGCTTCCAGTGGGCTCACTGGGTCCACGAAGCTGCCCAGCAGTCCCTTGTACCTGAGTGCTTAGCACTCATGGGCTCTGACCGCCGGAGCGACCGCCACATCAGGCCACTGGCTTACTGGGTGGGAGCAATCGTAGCAGAGAACGCCAAGTGCAAACTTCTGACACTGCCTTCCCCCGGCTCCCTTGCCTTGCCCAAAATAGTAAATAAAAAATCTCATCTCATACCAGGGGATATGGCAGAAAATAATGCCACCATTAACAACTTAAAGGATGAAGGGGTGGTGGGTCCCTACTGTTGCCCCATTTAATTCACCCGTCTGACCTCTGCATGAATCTGACGGGTCCCGGACGAAGACTAGCTGGACCGCCTCAGGCTGAACCAAGGAGGAGCCCCGCTCGCAGCGGCTGTGCCAGACATGGGATCATTGCTACAGCAGATTAATAAGGCCGTAGGTATGTGGTCTGCAGTCATTTGGTCAATGTGTTCTTTTCCGTTCCAATTAGAAAAGAGGGTCAGAAACAGTTCATACTCACATGGGATGCACAACAATACTCATTTACGGTTCCGCCTCGGGGTTGTGTGAGCTGCCTTGCCTTCCGTCTTGACGTGATCTCAAGAGATCGGGCCCATGTGGACATCCCACGGAACATCACACTGGTCCGTTCCATCAGTGACCCCGTGCTGATCAGGCTGGATGAGTAAGAGGTGTCCTGTGCTGGAGGCCACGGCTCGGTCACACGCACTCCAGTCACACGCACCTAACAGCTATGGAGATTTAAGGACCTGCCACTTTAATGAAGTTTTTAAGGGGTTCCGTGGTCAGTGAAAGAAAGTGAAAGTAAAGAGGACGAGAAATGGTTGTATCTTGTCTCTCCTGCCGCTGTGAGGCAAGCACGGTGGCTAGCAGCTGTCTGGGCGCAGGGACAGCACAGCTTTCTGGGTGACGCGCAGAGTGCCTGCTGCAGGGGGGCCACAGCAGGAGAAGGCTCTGTGGCAGGGCCGGCCTACCGTGCCCGGAAGCTGAAGTGTCGGGAGTGTCCGCGACGGGAAACGGGAAGACAGAGGACAGAGTATGGAGCCCACGGCAAGTCCCAGTGGGAGAATCCCCAGGCAGGCCACTGGGATGCCACGGCAGGGCCACGTTGTCAGCAACAGCAAACTACACCCCTTTGAGAAACAGTTTCTCGCATGTTACAAGGCTCTGGGAGAGACAGGACACCTGACCAACGTACACCAAGAGGGACATCTGAAACTGGCCGGGATGACCTGGGTTCTGCTGGAGGCATCAAGTCATAAACACGGACGGGCCTGGCAGCAGTCGTAAGATGGAAATACTGCCTCTGGGATGAGCCTGGGTGGGGCTGAGGGCAATGAGTAAACCTTGAGGAGACAGCAGTAATCGGTTTTTGGATTGATTACATGCTGAAATAATATTTTTGACATACTGGGTTAAGTAAACTATATTAAAAATAAGACGAAATGTTATTAAAATCAATTCCATCTATTTCTTTTTACTTTAAAAAAGGTACATTCCCGGGCTCGCACTCTGTGTCTGTCCGACAGTGCTGCTCAAGGCCTGTCTCCAGCAGTGCTGCCTGTGCTTTGCCTGAGTCACAGCCCCACTTGCTGTTGCCGAAGGCATCTCCTGGTTCCCAGATTGAGATTGTTCAGAAATTCTTTATGGGATGACGGGGTTACTTAACAACTCTGAAGAGAGCGCTCAGTGAGGTATCTAGAAATGTCAATTTCTGTTGCGAAGCAAACGTGCCGTGCCCTGGACAGTTTAAGCTGTAGCTCTGGAATAGAGGGCTGGGCGGAGGACTTTGGGAAGTGAGAGTAAAGAACTTGGGCCGAAGGGTCTGGGGAGTGGGACCTGCACAGTGCGCTCCTTTCAAGAGCCCAGCCGGAGAAAGGCTTTGGCACAAGGGCCAGAGGTGAGGGGTGGTGGTGGTTGAGCTTCTAAGGTGCCAGGCCCTCACCGTTCTTCCTTGGAATCCAGCGCTCCTCTCCCCCTCACAGCTAAGACCTGAGGAGTGAAGGGCATCTGGGTATTCTCGTGCCCAACCCCCAATCTCAGTGGCTTCCCCGTGACTGAATTTCAGGGACGCAGCAGGGGCAGAATCCTGGGACCCATGAAGCCTGAGGGCCCCTGCCTGGATCACCTGAGCCCTCGAGCCTGAGGGAACCGGAAGGTTCCGGGGCCGTTCTGCCTGGCTCCGGGAGCGCTCCTGGTATCAAAAGACTTGGCAGTTCAGCCCCGAGGTGAGAACGGGCATCTGTTGGCCCCGCGTGGAGCTGGAGTTACCGTCCCCGAGGTGAACTCAAGGGTTTAACTAGACGCAGCGTAGTTGGTCCAGAGCTGAAATTGCAGATCCTTCATTTGTGCTGTTTAACCATTTCCTGAGGCAAAAACCCAGCCACCCGACTAGAGCTCGGTCTATCCTGCCGACAATCCTCAGGAACTGCCCCATGCCATCGGTGGTACACCTGTGACCCAGAAGACATAAAGGACTCCACCGATTTCACACGGCTCACGAGAGGCAGCGGCGGGAAGAGTGGCTGCGGGTCTCTTACCGAAGCTCGGCGGCAGTGTGTCCGGAGCCCAGCACTCACGCAGCATGTCCGGCGTGTCTGGTGACCTCCAAACAAGGCCCGAAATGGGCCGTTTCACTCTCGAACCTTAAGTCTCATCCATAAATCCTGAATGTTGCCTTCTGAGTACTCTGCACTACACAATGAGTTCTATTTCACAGCAAATGAGGATGCTTTTTCTTAAGAAATAAATTTAATTCAGGGTGGTTAGTGAGTGCGAGGCATGTAACACCTTTCTGAAAGTTAAAGAATCCAGTTATAAAAGAAGCACTGCGTACAGTCTCAAGTAGCTGAAGGTACAATGGGCTCCATAGTTTACAAAGTACAAAAATTATTTCATATACAAAGAAAAAATACAAATAATGTGCAAAAATCATTTTCACAGGTGGCAATTTATAAAATGAAAATGATAGAAAAATCCTTCATTCTTGTTATTCCCCAATTTCTTATATATTAACACAGTTCTATTTCCTAGTGTGTAGATAATTTTAAATTTGAAAATCTGGTTTATTTGTAATCTACAAAGACAAAGTGGTTTTTTTAAAAAGGGAAGTATTTTCATTACTGAAATCTTACGCATGAATCAGTTAATTTTATATTAAATTATAAGTAGGCTAGCTGAAAAACAAGGATATAGAAATCATATATACATATTTTTGAAATATTAGTTTGGTATTTAACATATTAACATTTCCAAACAACGATCTAGCGACTCCTGACTCCTGACTCCAGCTGGCTGCAGCGGTAAGCAGAGATCTCGCCGCTGCCACTCGCGGTGAACAAACAGCACTCCTCAGGTCTTAAGCTGAACAAAGACAACATTATCAAAAGTAAAGAAAATCTACGAATCGTTCTTACTGTTCACGTGCAGAAGCGCTGTCTGGGCATCTGATCACGGCACCGTGCGACTGCTGTCTTACGCAGCCTGTCACAGGTGTGCGGTGCTCCAGGACAGCTGGCTTCCGTCTTTCCAACATCTTCACTTCATTAAGAGTTCAGTGCAAGTGTTTATTTTGTGAGTTAGTGCATTCGGCTTTTTGCATGTTATTTTGGGTAAGAAGCTGTCAGGGAGCAGAAGAATACATAGGAACACGAAGTCCTGGATCCTCAGGGCACCTTTGGCCTAGAAAATTCAGTGTTTTGGAAGCAATATTGTCCTGCATTGGCCTGGTCATGGTTGCATCATTCCCTGGACCCTCTTTTTCCTTCAGGAGAATCCTGTGTGCTCCCTCTTTGCCTGCCCCTGAGCACTGAGGTTCTTGCTGTGATCCCCAATGGCCAAGCAGGGGTTATGGAAGCACCTTTGGCAGCACCAGAGAACTGAGCGTCTCTAAGGTCAGGCAGTAAGAGTAGGAGCTATTCTGCTGGGAAACCTGTTCTGGACACAATGTAAGATCATCTTGGAGAGTTTTGATTTTTGCCTGTCAGAAAAATCTCCAAGGAAGTTATGGCCTTGGGAACAAAAAGGATCTAGTCTCATCAAGAAGGAGTCAAGTAAGGGGCAGCCGTTTTGCCTAGGAGATGGATGACAGTTGGCTCAGGAAGCACTCTTCTGATCCCTAACCACTAAGACCCTGTTAGAACGACCTAGTGCAAGACACAGGGAATGCCTGGGGCTCTCGACCAGCCCCCTGTGACACATTCGCTCAGGCTAAGCAGACATAGCAACTGCTCAAAGAGGGCACTGGGTAAGCCTGGGCCGGAGAGCCTTAGGCCTGGCATGACTCTTTAGAACCAAACAGGAAGCTGTCAGCTCCTCAAGGATTCATGCACTTTGTTCTATCTGACAGCAGGGGTCCTTCCTCCCTCTTCTGCTTGGGTTGACCGTGGGCATCAGGCATCAGAGATGCAGCTCTGGATCCTGTCCATCCACTGCTGGGCACTCTGTCCATCCTGGGCACAGAAGTTATACACACGTTTGCTGGTCTTGAGCTACAAGATCAAATGAAGAGAAGCACAGATGAAGGGGAGGCCCGTTCTATGGCTTTGGGCACGCGTGTGAATCAGTCCCAGCGAACTTCCCTTTCCACACCGCCCCAGAACCTCTACGTTCTTTCCCCTCCACTACCGTACTGTCATTGCCTTTACACTCACTTTGTGGTTTTGGCCTCTAGAGTCACTGCAGATGTTAACAGAAGGGTACTGGCAGACAAGGGGGACATGCTAGGAGAGCCTAACTTTGCATTTTCCTGGGGCCTTCCTTGACTGTGGCGGAGGGTCAGGAATGGCTAGAGTCTCTGGCCTCTCCCATGCACTGCACCAACGCAGCAAAGGTGCCACGGAAGCTCCCTGTGCTTCTCGGGGAAGCCTGAGATTCATCCGCACCATGAGGAAGCTGGCTTTCCTGTCCCCTCTCCAACCCCCTCTCTAAAGGCTTCAGTTGGGGCCGCACTGGAAGCCCAGACTCAGGGAAATGGCCTCACAGCCAGAACAGAGCCCCGGAGTATGACTGTGCTCTTTATGAAGCCCTTCTTGGCTATGGGAACTAGATAAAAACCCTATCGTGTGGCCCATAAAATGCCCTAAGGCTCACCTAAGGGCTGCTGAAGATGTTAGGGCAAATAGTCATCATGTATGACTAAGGACAATTTTTATGGATGGTCAAGAATGAAGACCACTGGATCCAAAGGGAAGCAGCATCTGTTCTCGACCGTCGGTGGTGAGTGAAATAACTAACAATATTTAACAGGGAATTCATCTGCCTCTGTATGTGGCTGGACACCTGTTGAAGAAGTCCTTTGTGCAAAGCAATATGCAGCCTTTTTGAGACAATTAAACAGCTGGGAGGGGTCAGGTTTGGGATTTGAGTGCTGAGTTCAAGTTCTGTAGCAATTCCCATAGCCAGGGGGTTTGCAACCTATCAGTATCACCATCGATTGCTCTGAGGCCCCGTAATTCTTGGAGGTGGATGGACTGTAAGGGATCAGGTACAGACTTAGCCAGGAAAAGACAAGATCAACTTACATCAAAGAAAGCCTTGTCACTCGTGTGCTTTGGGGCTCCCATGCTGGGGCCAGCAGGGATGACCATTTCTACTTCGGCCAGATCAATGTGGCCTTTACAGCTTGTGTCCTCACCCGAGTCATAGTATCTCAGCTGCAACCAAAAGGATACACATGGGACATGAGGGACACAGAAAGGGAAAATGCATGGTTTTCAAAATGTATTTGAATACTTTCCTCTGTATCTTGCTAACCTATGCCTGAAAGAATAAACAAGAAAATAAAAACACTGTTTGCTTCTTGGCGGCTGACAGAAAGGAAGAAAAAGACATTTAAAAAAAAATTTGAATGCATAAAAATATTACATATTAAAAAATAAAATTAAATGTCAACTGACAATTGTAAGAAATATATGTAACATATAAAAAAGAGGTTGTTTAGAATATATACAGGATTCCTAGAAATCAATAAGAAAAAAATAAACAATCTAGTAGAAAAATAATAAAAAAATCTCAACAGGCAAGTCACAGAAGAAATGCAAACGACCCATAAACATCTGAAAAGATGAGCAACCTCGCTGATGAAAGAAAGGTGATGAAATCAGTAAGATTTCACTTTTTACTTAGATTAAGAAATATTAACAATGGTGGATAATATTCAGGTTGAATGTCAGGCACTAAGTATTCTCAAACACTGCTAGTGGGGATATTTGTTAGAACCCTCTTGAACTACCATTTGGCAACAGCAACTAAAGTTTAAAATGTTTATGCCTTATTGATAACGTCCTTCTCACCTCTACAGAAACACTCCCGCAAGCATGAGAGACCCAGAGGTTTCCTTCAGCACTGTTTTTATTAGCTAAACAGGGAAAAGATGTATCTGTCTTTCAGTCGGGGTGTTTGTTCATTAAATGATGGTTGGTTAATTTTATCACTAATATGGAATACTGTAACTTATCAAAAATGATAAGGAAGATCTTTATGATCTGGTAGGAAAATATGTTCAAGATATATTATATAAAAATATAATTTGCCAAATAGCATGTAGACATAAAATGATTTTTGAAAAACACAGTAAGTAGCTCAACACTGGACTGAGTGGTTACTATGTGCCAGGACTGGATTTCACTCTCTAACTTACATAGTAGGGAAGTGTCTGCTGCCTTTGTCACTGCGGTTCTGGCCTCAGACTTTTCTCTGTCTCTCCAGTCAGGCATGGGTATAAGTAGGTCTAAATGGAAAACTGTATACTTTTCATGTTAAAGAAATCCAAAAGAGTGGTAAGAATGCAAGTATAATTTGCTGTAATTATAAATTACAGAAAAATTATGACATCGTCCTATGTTATATTTAGTGGTTTAATGGAACTTATCTGCACAGCGTATTCTCTATGATTTCAGAGACATTGTTATTTTAAAGTACAACCACCCCAAAAGGGCTTCCATTGCATATTTGTAAATAAATTCTCTATATTCTTCCACAGAGACTCTGCAACTTTTATGAAATGCCCTGAGCTGAGGGAAATGTGGTTCCCATCTGAGATCTTTATCTGGAAACGGTCTTCTAGGTGTAGGTCCTACCAGAACACTGTATAGGGGTACCAGTTTGTATCTTTCTCAACAGACTCCATTTTTATTTTTTATTTTAGTTTATATTTTATATATCTCTCTTTTTTTTAAGATTTTATTTACTTATTTGACAGAGAGAGAGGCAGCGAGAGAGGGAACACAAGCAGGGGGAGTGGGAGAGAAAGAAGCAGGCTCCCAGCAGAGGAGCCCGATGTGGGGCTCGATCCCACAACGCCGGGATCACGCCCTGAGCCGAAGGCAGACGCTTAATGACTGAGCCACCCAGGCGCCCCATTATTTTATCTTTTCTTATCTTAAGGTGGGCTCCATGTCCAGTGTGGAGCCCAATGCGGGGCTTGAACTCACAACCCTGAGATCAAGACCTGAGCTGAGATCAAGAGTTGGACGCTTAACTAAGGTGCCCTCGACAGACCCCATTTTAGAGATGAATGTGTTGAGAATTAAAATGTGTACCTGCCTCCAGGCTGACAGGTCAGTTCCAAGGTAGAGTGAGGCCGCAGTCTAGTCTAGAGAGAAGTGATTTCTATAGGCTTTGGCAGTATTATTACCTGATGTTTTGTTACATCCAACACAAACCACCGGGGCTTCCAACCTTTCAGCAGAGCCCCTCTTTTGTAAAGCGTTCCCTCGAAGGACCTAGAAGAAATGATGACAGGGCAGTTAATTTTGGTTTTTCATTTAAAAAGTGCTGTGAAGGGATGTCTGTTGTTATTGTCAAGCCTCTCTTTCCCTCAGATGGTCCCAAAAAAGCCAATCAGAATTCTCTCCAGAATCTTTTTTACTAGACCTTTGGGGAAAGACTGCCTCTTTCCGCTGCAATTACCAAACTTGTGAGGTTTGGAGCTCTCAGTAGCCATCTTTTGTGCCATGTTGGGAATGATGCAACCCCTAGAGGAAAACAGAGCCAGCAAATGAACAGAAGCCTGAAGACAACTGTGTGAGAAACTGGCGCGTCCTTGGCCTTCCCAGTCTATGTGAGTAAATTCCTTTTTGCTTAACCTAGCATGAGCTGAACTTCTGACGTCCGCCGCTGAGAAAGTGCTGACTAACACATACTCCCTCGCACCATCTGACAGACATGAGATAATAACAACCAGGACTCCACCATAAATCGCTATAACCTCTTGACATTATTTTAGCTGTAATTTTGATTTCTCCTCTTCAAAGAGCCATCTGACACATTTACAACAGAAACAAAGAAAGAATGAAGGCAGGTCCGTGTTAACTGTACGGACGGCTGTCCTGCCCAGGCCCAGCTTACGGCAGGGAGGGTGGCTCAGCACACCCACCTGTTCTCCTCACTCCTGGACGCGTACTGGCTGTACAGCGTGGCTGCTCTGCGGTCCACGCCATTGGACGGGGAGACGCTGGCGCTGTGCCCCTGCCCCACGCCACTGTCTGGGAGCTGCAGCAGAGACCTTTTCTGACAGGAGGGCAGGTTGGTAGACACAATTCCTGGGGAGCCTGAAGGGTGTCTCTGCAGCTGAAAAAGAACCACACTTTGATAAAAAAAATAAAACGCCCCTAAACTGTAAGATGATAAATTTGCATTTTAAGTTAAAAAAAAAAAAAAGAGAGCTAGGAAAGCTTTATAAAGATTTTACTGAGCAACTCATCCAATCATTTCATTTCTAAAAATTCATCTCAAGGAGAAAACTGGAACACTAAATAAAATATATGTATATAGATGTTTATCCTGGAGTTGCTTGTAATAGTAAAAAGCCAGAAACAACGTAAATGTCTATCATTAGGGGACTGGTTAAAAAAATGGCATTTCTATAGAATGGAATTCTAGATGACCATTAAAACTGCTGTGCTGATTTATATGTAGTGACAAATGGAAGGTCATGTATGCCTCGTGTATGTATTTTTCAAGATCTTATTTATTTATTTGCCAGAGAAAGAGAAAGCACAAGCAGGGGAGTGGGAGAGGAAGAAGCAGGCTTCCCACTGAGCGGGGAGCCCGATGTGGGGCTCCATCCCAGGACCCTGGGATCACGACCTGAGCCGAAGGCAGACGCTTAACCGACTCAGCCACCCAGGCGCCCCAGAAAGCTGGTTTTAAAATCGTATGTATAGCAAATCCCTTTTACTTGTGTGTTCAGAATGATACAATAAGTTTGACAGCTTGAGGTTTATTTCTAGGCTATAAATTGTAAGGTGATTTTTATGATTTGCTTATAACTATCTCTGTGTTGTCTTCTTTAAAAGAATAAATATATCTCATTCTCATAATCAGAAAAAATATCAAGAAACGGTTTTATTTTCCTGAGAATTAAAGCAGTCAGACACCACCTGCCTGTGGCCTGACAACGGTTCCCCGAGTTGCCATCTGCAGGCAAGAGCTAGTGCCTGGAGGATCCCTTCTCAGCATGCCAGAGGCTTTCTTCTGTAGCCCCCCCTCCGTCCCTCTGTGACAGCGGAAGTCCTCCTCAGAACGCTCACAGCTGTCCTGACTTCCCTTCTGCTGCACGTGCAGCCAGTCTGACGTGGACGTGATGATGGCTGGATCACGTACAGGTGTGTGATCTCCGTGCCTGTCCCCTCACACGTGAGCAGGGACACCACCCCCTCTCCGTGGCTTGCGTAGGACGCTAATGTGTGGGTGGGGCTCAGCATGGTCTCTCGCACATACTACATGCCTGATGAAAGTTTAAGTCAAAAACAGAAGAGGGGGTGTGAAAAACAGAAAACAGGGTGTGTGTTTTTAAAATACTGTTATGATAAATGTTTCTTAATTCAGAAACAGAAAACGGGGTGTGAGCAACGGAAAGTAGCATAATTTGTCTTTTAAAAAATGTTTTCTTATCTCTGGCTATTTCTGTGAAGGAAAGATGGTCCTGGTGTTCCCCTCCCCACTCATGTGGTAGAAAATCAGCTGATGGGGCGCCTGGGTGGTTCAGTCATTAAGCGTCTGCCTTCGGCTCAGGGCGTGATCCCAGGGTCCTGGGATCGAGCCCCACATCGGGCTCCCCACTCAGCAGGAAGCCTGCTTTTTCCTCTCCCACTCCCCCTGCTTGTGTTCCCTCTCTTGCTGGCTGTCTCTCTCTCTCTCTGTCAAATAAATAAATAAAATCTTTAAAAAAAAAAAAAAAGAAAAGAAGAAAGAAAATTAGCCGAAACCGCAGAGGTGCAGATAGAAAAGAACCCAGTAATTTTCCCTGGATGCGGGGCCCTGAAACACAAGTATTATGTCACTGTGGTCAAGTGAGACACTCAGGAAGTATTCAGTCATCTGGAACCTTCTGCCCTGGACCTCCAGGGCATGACTGCTCCCTTTCCACCCCTCCCTTTGGCCCTAAACCCACCTGGGTTACCTGTGGCAGTGGGCCCCACCTGACCTAGCACCCTCAAAAAGCTCAGAAGTAGCTCCTCACAGGATTTTATCCACTCACACGGTCTGCTCTGGGTTCTTCCTTAAGGTCCACTGTTACTCT